>NC_072821.1:1112500-1425000 GCF_027744805.1 Dunckerocampus dactyliophorus | reverse complement strand
GTGACTGCATGGTGAAACTTCCAGAGGATGACTTTGGATGCGAGAATGCATTGCTGGAATTTTCATCTTGTCTGATGAATTGAATTATTTTCCGGTTATTATCTTAGCCTTCTGACTGTCACGCACAAATGCGTGAGTGTTAGCCACATGGCTGCATTAGCTGCTGCTTGAAAGATGATCACACAGTGAGCCTCCAAACCTCACCATGCTCTGTCAATTGTTTTGTCCTTCAATGCCGTATTTTTAACGTGCTACCCCCGCAAGATAGTTTCCGTGGCACGTGTTAGCTAGCATTTAAGTTCCACACGGCAGACATGATTTGTTATTGTTTTGTGGGAGGGGAAAATGGGAGGATGACGCTGCCAAAGATGCTAGTTAGGTCATGACAGTACACTGCACGAAAGGACCGCTGAGGGCTGCTATAGTGATAGGCACAGGTGATTGGTTTTGAAAGGAAAGTATAGGCACGTATCGATCTTGTGATTTTTCACAGAAATCGGCCAATACTGATCGGTGGCCGATCAATCAGAGCACCCCTAGTCATTAGTTGTGATTTGAGTTGTGATTTTGTGTTGAAATTTCCATCATTAGAGGGGAAAAAAATCAGCAGTGCACAGAGAAATCACCCGGCGAATGCACTGGTGCAAACAGTGTCAAACCAGGGGTTCGAGGTCAGAGGGTCTCACCTCGGCAGGCTGCCATCTGTAGGGCGTCCTCGATGCGCTGCAGCTCGCGCTGCTTCGCCTCCTGCTGATAGCGTTCCTCCTTGGCGGCATCGTACTTGATGGCTGTCAAGTAGAAAAAGGTGAAATCTTCAGCTAGAGGAGTGCTATGCATTGCGGTTAGCGGTCTCAGGTGTCCACACAGTTGGACATATTAGCGTGTGAGCAGAAACCAGAACTCCCCACAAGCACATGTATGACCCAGTAAAAGCCCAGACAACCACCCAGACGGTACCAAGCGCTAAAAGGGCTGCACGGCGCCATCTTGTGATTGATCTTTTCAGACAACCAGCTCACTGTACAACCCGAAATCGACATTTGATGCTAGTCGTGCAGCCTGACAGAAGAGCAGCAATTGGAGCGACCTCAACCACACTCGTAAACCTCAGTCTTACCATTAAAGGGACATGTTATCAGCTGAGATCCAGCTGGAACACACACACACATAATGTGAGAACACACACTCCTCCATGGCAGCACGTAAGACCTCTGCGTGCTTGTTTGAGAAGGAGGAGGTTGGGGCAGAGCCAGTACATGCTGTAAACACCATTTAACAGCCTCAGGGCACGGCCACTTCCTTGTTATTGGAATGATTAGAATCCACAAGATCAACGTGGAGTCTAGCTTATTTTCCGAGTCCTGGCAGCATGCATCAAGTCCTCATGTACAAACTAAACAATGGCAACTGACACGTGATTGGCTGATGTGGAGACAGGACGTTACATACTGGCTCCGGGAACAATGAGCAGGTAGAGTCCATCCAGTGTGGCCACCACAGCGTCATTGTAGAGGTTCTTCCAGGGAATCTTCAGTGTCAGTTTACCTAAAATACAGATGACGAGGTCACCACGGACAAGATGCAAGAGCATCCAATGAGCCAACAATAGCAGTGACGCGCACACTAACAGTCCGCACAAGATAGTCTTCTTGTTGGCTCAACATGATACACACACACACACACACACACATCAAAACTTTTATCACATGCACTCTGGACACAGAGATGACCACGCCATGAGGCGACATCCTGCTTTGACTGACAGCCACTCACCTATCTGTCCAGCCTTCACCTTGAACGGGACGTCAAATTCACTCTGAAACACAAACACAAGTTGCATCTTTTACCTTCAGGACCACATTGTGTCAACACTATGACTCACTTGTAACACCACTTGGTTCCTCGGGGTGGGGCAGTGAGTAATGCGCATGCAAAAATATCCGCAACACATTTGATTTTGCTCCCTTTTTCCATGAGCTGAACTCAACAATGTCAAACTTTTTGTATCTTAAAAGACATTTGCGAAGAATATTAGTGTGTTTGTGAGCATTAATCATCCACCCCACAGGTGCGGCATATCAAGACAGCATAATTACTGCACAGGGGTGCCCTTAAGTTGGCCACAATAAAAGGCCACTCCAAAATTGGGTTGGAGGTCGGAAAACCAGTCAGTATCTGGTGTGACCACCATTTGCCTCAAATCCCATATACACCAATCTAGAGCACCCCTAACATGCTCAATTGGTGACTATTGTGAGTGATCCTTGTAACATGGGACCGTGTACGCCTGTCACGATAACAAATTAAGCTGGTCGATAATTGTGCTACAAATGATCGCCGATAATCGATTTTATCAACATTTGTTTTAAACCTTTTTTTCATTATTTGTCATGAAAGGTGTACTTCACATTTGAACCACCAGATGGTACTCAAGTATAGTGTACGATGTATTAGCTAGACACAGAAGTTGCCTGTATGTACAGTATGTTTTTGCAATGTACCCAGCGACACTGTTTGTGAGCATGCACCATTTTGCACTGTTTTGTTTATATCTTCAAACCAAACGGCTCAGTAAGCTGTCGGAATGACGGCTGTGCTGCCCGAGGCACCTACAGTACAAGCCAAAAGAGCAGATGACACACACGCGTACATGCACATTCCAATTTCTCGGGGTGTCATAATTATCATTCAATTAATCGATTAATGGATTATCGTGACAGGCCTAGAACTGTGCATTATCAAGCTGCAACATGAGGTCATGCTCGTAGACGAATGGCACAAAAAAAGGACCTCAGGATCTCGTCACGGCATCTCTGTGCATTCAATAAATCAATAAAATGCACCTGTGTCCTTTGTTGACAACATACGCCTGCCTGTGCCATAGCCCCACCGCCACCACCACCACCACCCAATCCTAAAAATAGATTGTACTAATCATGATGATGACATCAGAGGAACGGGGAGGAGTCACCGCTGCATGAGGCCTTACCAGCGCATTTTCCTTCACTTTCAGGTTCTCGAGCACAACATTTCCTAAAGGGGACGCAGAAGAAAGAAAAGTTTATATCTGTTTGGCAGCAACACTCTTATGCAGGTGACACGTGATATGTGAACAGAAACTTGAACTTTTTGGTCCCAGTGAGTAAAATGTAAACACTAAATCAGGGAGTCATTTCACATGTTTGTCCGTTCTTTTTAAGCGTGTGACAAAATATTCCCATCAATATCTGGTGAATCTACTTGTCAGCGCCATGACTGACAGGTGTTCAATTCAGGCTGTGACCCGCCTCTCTCCACAAGTCAGCTGGGATAGGCTCCCATCCCTTCCTCGACCATAACAGTAGAAGTGGCCTTTCTTGTTATTCTCCCAATTGACTTGCGGCTGCAAAGAAAAAGTGGATCACATGACCGCAGCAATCTAGCTTCAGCTACTTCCTGTTCCTTTCAGGGCTGGGGGGTGGCTTCAGGTGTGTCACCACCGTGATGTCATCCTGACATACAGGTCTGTTAGCGTTGAGTTGCGCAAAGAAATGACCGAATCAGTCAGTAACACCTTCCCTGCAACACCGCACTCGTTGCACGCCCACAGCTACTAACATTGTGACCTGCGCATCAGAGAGTTACACACAGTAACGCTCAGGTGGACTTGTGTGCATCACAAGTCACATGATGACAGGATTTTGTAATGTTTTGCTAATCAAGTGTGCACAGGGCTTAGTGTGTGTCCATACAGCGCAGTACAGCATCATGGGACAAAGTTAGCAACGTTTAGAGGACCCTGCTGACCGACTGTTTAATTAAACATGTTAATCTTTTGCTTTGCTTGATTGTTTATTTGCTTAATGAAGGAGGGAAATACTGAAGTTAACAAATGATTGATGATCCAGTACACCCATCTACACACTGTCTTATAATTCGGCACGGCATTTAAGGTCGCAGAATTGAAAGAAAAATTTCCAAAGGTTGCACACGACAATCTGCTCAATGGTGACAGCTGGCAAGGTGCACGGTTCCGAGAATAAGCAGACGAGTTGCATCGAAGTAAACTATATTTTAACGATCACGTTAAGGCCGAAGTTTAGATAAGACGTTGTTGTGTGAGGTTACATGTTCCAAAATTCCCCCCCAAAATTATTTTTTTGCAGAAAGAGAAGAGAGTTTTGACGAGCGACACAACTGAACCAAGTCTGGCTCTCGAGCGTATAGCTAGCTGGCTAGCTAGCTGCGCAGCTCACCTCCCCAGATCCCAATTTTGAGCTGGGACTTGTCCAAGTTCTCCACATAGTCTCCGATGAACCTATTGAGAAGGTCGCTGACCAACGACTCGAACACCATGACTGACACCGCCGAGTGGGACTCTCCGCCTCGGCCAGCTTCACTTTTCACCCGATTTCCGCATTAGAAGGTGACAGATGCGTCCATATCGATGACTCTGTGATCGACCGCTGCCTGAGTCGATTCGTTATGTCTGTGCTTTAGCGGGAATGACCGAAGGCGGAGCGCATCGATCAGTCAGCTGACTCCTTTTGAAGGGCGTGTTTGTTTATACACGAGATTATATTTGGAGTCATTTGATCTGATTTGGAACATGGAACAGGAACATGTTTAATACTGTGTGTGATATTTAGCTAATTTGCGATATCAATGTAGGCTAGTTCAAATGTGTGTTTTTATTTCAGTGTGTTTTTATCTCGCAATGCCATATCAAGGACAGTACCAGTATCAGATTGATGCTAGCCTGATGAGATCGATATTTTTCAGTGTATCTTCACAAATATCTCAGAAAAAATGTTTCCCTCAAACCTTTGCCCCGTGGTTTGTTCTGATTAAAATCAGAACATTAAAATCAGACAACAATCTTGAAAAATCTCAAGTATTGGCATCATTATCATTGATCCTGTATTTACTTGGTATCGAATTGATACCAAAATGTGCAGTATCGCCCGATGCTGTTTACAAGGAAAACACTGTCAGCAAGTCTTTTATAGCTTATTGTTGAGGAAGCGTTCATGTCCATGAACAATGTGCGCGTACGAGCACACAAGCCTACTGTTACTATAGTCCAACATGATGATGGGGGTGGACTGACTGTGACCTCTGACCCCACATCGCCTGCTCATTTACTGACTTTATTTAAATGGTGACTCACTTCCGGTGGGGCTCCGGTGTTGGGGGGCGCTGGGGGTATCGCCTCTGGGGGGTTGGGTGGGCCGGACTGGGCGTCCTGGCGGGCTGGGTAGGGCCTGTGGTGTGTCCTGTGGCCTGTGGCTCGCCCGAGCCTGGGCTGTGGTGGGTGGCCGGTCGGTCATGTGTCCTTGGTCCCCCCCCTGCTCGGTTTGGGCGGCGTTGGGGTGTGGGGCCCCCGTCCCTCCTGTGCCACTGCACCACCTCACATATATATAGGACTTTGGGGGGTGGCCTACGGTCGGGCGTGGCTGGGGAGGAGAGCTGCCTTGGGGGCTCCTCTGCTCCTGCCGTGCCACTGACCTGTTGCCCCCCAATTTTAATCGCAGAGTAGACACTTAGGGTTTGGGGGGGGCTGGTCAGGTGAGGGACCCTCCGAGCGGCAGCTGTCCCCTGATTTTAATTGCATCATTAGCTATCATCCACATACACCCCATATACATGCACACAGATACACCCATCAGGGACACAGAGACCAGCTTTTCGTAGCTGTCCTCTTTTATTTTATTTTATTTATTTATTTATTTTTTAATTGCATTATAGACACAATCACACCTTATTACATACACGGGTGGGGCGGGCTGGATTGGGGTGCCTCGTGCACCGCGGCGCATGGCCGCCAGGGTCGGTGGGGTGGCCGGGGGCCTGGCTGTCGCGGTGGCTCGCACCGGGTGGCCTGGCCTGTGGGATGCCTATGTCTGGTTCGCCTACCCTCCCCTGGGGTGGCCCTCTGGGGCCTGTTGATGCCGGGGCTTGCGCCGGGGGGGGCGGCTTGCGGTGCTTCCCCTGGACTGACACGCGCCTCTGCGCTCTTGGGGCGGGTTCGGCGGTCTCCGGGGGGCGGTGCTGGTGCTGCGGGTGGCCCGTGTGCCGCCGCGGGGGCTGGTGGTTGCTGCGCTGTGGCGGCTGCTGGGGCGCCGAGCCAGCTGGTGGGTTGGGGCTTGGTCATGCTTGCGGGTACTGTGGGCCTTGGTGGCGGGGTGAGGATGGGGGGGCGGGTGCCCTGGGGCCGGGCCCGCGGGGGGGGTTGTGCTCTGCCGGGCGCTTGGGCGTTTGTCGCCGTTGCGCTTTGTGCTCTGCTGGGCCGCTGTCTGTGGCCTCGCCTCCCCCGGTCTGTCTGCGGGCTTGTCGGGGGTGGGGCTCCGGTGCGCGGGTGGTGCACTGTCGGCTCTGGTGGCATGTGGTTGGTCTGGCTTCTGGTGGTTTGTGGGGTCCGTCGGCTGGTCTGCTGCTGGTCTCACCTTCTCGGCTCTGGTGCTTGGCCTCCCTGTGGCTTGGGGTACGGTGCTCCCGCTCCCTCTTCGGGGTTTGCTGGCCCGCGGGTGTCGGTTGGCGCTGTGTGGTGGTTCGCCTGGCTGCTCGCCCGTTTTCCCGCCCGCCTGCTCGGTTTCCCGCTTTCCTCCTCGCTGGCTCCCCTGTCTGCCTTGCTGGCGGCGTCCTACCGTTGGGAGGGTGTGGCCTGGTGTCTTCCTGCTCCCTGGCGGTCCGCGCTCTCCGCGCCTGGGTTCTGGATTGTATGTCTGGGACCCCTGGTCCCCGGCTCCGCTGCTCCGCTGGTTACCAACGGGAATAGGGTGAGGCTTCTGGGTGTCGGGCAGTCGACCACTGTGTGTGTGTGTGCGTGCGTGCGTGCGTGTGTGTGTGTGTGTGCGCGCGCGCGCGTGTGTGTGTGCGTGCGTGTGCGTGGGTGTGCGCGCTTGAGGGCGTTGGAGTGTGTATGTGCGTGCGTGTGGGTGCGTAGGAGTGTGTATGTGCGTGCGTGTGTGTACTTTTATTTATTTATTTATTTATTTATTTATTTTAGTTATTTATTTGGGGGGGGCATACAGGGGTTTGCTCCGTGGGGTCGAGTGCTGGGTGATACATCTCTGCCGCCCGTGCCTCCGCTGTGTGGGTGGAGGGTGTGCCTCCTGCATCCCTGGGTGGGGCGGCCCTGTGTCGGGGGTCGGGTGGGGGTTGGCCCGGGGCGGGCCGGGCTCCGCTCCCTGGGGGTGGGGGTGGCGGGGGGCGGGGATTGGCGCTTCCGGCACGGGCGGGCTTCTTTCCGGTTGTGGGGGCGTCTCTGGGCCTGCCGGTTTGTGGCGCCCGGTACTCGTCTGCCTTTGTGGGGTGTGATCTTTCGCTGGTCTCGGGCGTTGGCAGTCTTCCGGCCCGCCGGCACCCTGTCCTTGGCTGGGATTACCTCTCTTCGGCCCCTTGCTGGTCTTCCCGGGGGGGAGGGCTCTCTGGGCTGGCTCTTGGGGCACTGATCTTTGTGCTGCCTGCCCCTGTGGGTCTGGTGGCCTTCTGACGGCGGGGGCTCGGCCTGGCTATTTGGGGCGGGGCTCTCTGGGAGGTGCAAGGCGGCCCCTTTCCTTTCATACATTCTCAGTGACAATTACACGGCCACACATTCTTGCACCTTTATATATATGAAGACTTCCCCACATACAGAGATACCTGTACATATGCACACTCACAGTACATACGTACTTCCCCACATTACTCACTGAGTTAACCAGGGTGTTATTATGTTGTTGGTTTTATTACAGCGATGGTGATATCAGCAGTATGACTATAGTTTGTTTTTTGTTTTTTTTTTACAATGATGTGCATTACAGTAATTATCATTCTGTTCACTATCATGGATAATCATTTTTATTACTACAATTATGTGTGACTGTTTCAATGCAGTATTGTCATTGTGATCACTATCATAGTTCATCATTTCATGACTACTATTAAGTGTGATTGTCATTGACAGCGTTATCATTGTGGTTGTTGATATTGTTTTGTCCTTTGTCCTTAAGTCCTTGTTCGTCTTTATAGTTGTCACAGACATTTATTTGCTGATGTCGTTCTGTATGTTTCTGTTGTTCTGTTCTTGTTGTCACAATTGTTGTTGTTGCTGCTGTTGTCCTTGTCTCTTGTCTCTCTTTTTTTTTTTGTCCCCCTCTCATCCCCGCACCCCCCCGTTTCCTTTTCTCTTCTTCTCTGTCCCCTCCTGCTCCGGTCTGGTCGCTCCAAATTTGCTTTATAACAAGCATCAAAGTCAATTAAATTTTGTATAACAGGGGAAGTGTATATCACACTTCTCCCTGGCAGAGTAAATCTGTTGAGCACTTGACGGCATTTAGATCTACAATTCTATCTGCTTTAAAGGCTGGACAGGACAGGGGTAAAAAAAAAAAAAAATTAAAAAAAAATGGTGACTCAAAATAATGAGACCTTTATAAACAAGGACGTAGAACTAGCTAGTCCGCTTGGGTGTTGACGTCCATGTGACACAAAACAGGAAGTTCACAAGTGCTGTTGTTGTTCAGCCTCATTACGATCTCGTTAAAACATATTTCCTGCGAAGTGGACTTTGACCTCGGAGCGTCGAGCGCGGCGCTGATTTGATTTGTTTTTGAGCGTAACTGTGATGTCACGAGCGTGCCGAGAGAACGGACGCCATGTTTGCCAGGTTAATGCGCAAGCTGATTGCGGCTAATAGAAGAAGTATGGAGCTAATGTTCTCCGCGGAGACCACAATTAGGAGAACACGGGCTTGGAAAAGAACACGTGACGCAAGGTAGCATCAGGAAGAACAACAAAATCAGCTTTCGTAATGAAAATAGTACGTTTCGTTGACCAAAACATTAGGTACACAATCTAACATCAAAAAATAGAAAAAAGTGAATTCCAGGGATTTGTACTCATCTCACTCGATTGTGTACCGACTGAAGTAACCCTTGAGTGTTTTTATTTGACCTTTATCATGAGGCAAAAGGTCGGCAGCCAGCTGGTTACCATGGTAACATGTATAGGGGACTCAAAGTGCAAAGAGAACAAAAAACCCGTTGCCCTTGTAGTATGAACAATGAGATGACATCATCAACGTGTCTTTTTTTCAAGATCACAGCGATGTTGCAGAGAAGATGGCCATGATGAGGATGATGATGACCCTGCCCCCACATCCCCGGGATGGTCATGTGACCCCCTTTCATGAACTTTAAATGGCTGTCATGCCCTGGAGTGAGAGAGACGTCGAAGAGTCACGGACGCAGGTGAGTCTCCTCTCGCTTACGCGCCATGTCATGTCATGTCAGCGCTTCCTGTTGATGAATTTCTATTCTTTGTCTTGTCTACGGGAATAAGGAGTACAGAAACAGACTATTTGATTTGAAACCGTGTTCTAAATATTGACTTTGGCTGATAGTGATCAATATTTGTACTTTTTAATTCATCCAACAAGACAAAGTTTGACACCTGGATGTTCCAAAGGAATACTGACAGTCGCCTGCTTCCTGCTTTCAGGCTCAGAGGATTGTGGGTAGTGTAGTCTAGTGCACTGGTTCTCAAACAGGGGCGCTAGTACCCCTGGGAGTAAAAATAAAGGAGTAAAACAATATAAACAATAAGTAATAAAAATAAGTATTTGATTTGATTTAGTCAATATACCCCCTTACAAGGATATAGACCCGAGGTCATTTTTATGGTATTCATTGCGGCAGGGAGAGATAATGCAAAGCCAGAAAAAAATTAATAAAGTGTATAAATTTTATTTGATTTGGAAGTCCTTTGGACAACTTACATTAAAGAAAAAAAATACATTAAAATACAAATTATAATAATAAAATAATAATAAATCATATCAAATGAAATATTATTTAGCATTATTTAAATATGACATTAACATAAACAATAATAATAACAAAGGTCTCGTAATTACATTTGCGCAATTCAACACGTCCATACAGGAGTAGGAAAAAGTAATATTAATCTATCGTATTACTGAGAATTCATTCACACCTTATCTTTTGCCATTTCGCTTGCTTGCATTTTGTCATTCATTTCCTGCATAAGTTTAAGGATTAACCACGTTTTCATTGAAGACAAAAGAACAGGGAATGTGTAGAAATGCATGGATACTGTAGCTTATTTAGCGATGGACGAAAAAAAAGAAGGAACATTTGGTAAAAAAAAAAATAAATAAAAATGAGCAAAAATAGTAAAAACAATGGACAGTGTGTTAAAATCCAGACAAAAAAGTAAATACAAAATAAAAAATCATGAAAA
This sequence comes from Dunckerocampus dactyliophorus, assembly GCF_027744805.1. Taxonomy (NCBI): domain Eukaryota; kingdom Metazoa; phylum Chordata; class Actinopteri; order Syngnathiformes; family Syngnathidae; genus Dunckerocampus; species Dunckerocampus dactyliophorus. The sequence goes on along the minus strand of NC_072821.1, from coordinate 1,414,776 downwards.
GAGTAAATTCCATTCTAACAATATTATATATATTCTAAATATTATAATCCCCAATAAGGGCACTTTAAGTTGATAATTATTCTTTTATGTGCACAAAGCTTTTTTTTTCTTTTTTTGCAATTTAAGTTGTATTTTTTTTCCAAACGTTACAGACACGACCACTACAGATGAGCACTGTTTTGGACAGCACTAAAACAAATAGTGACGTTGCAGTTTTTATGCTTGTTTTGTTTTAAACATATTCCACAAGCTTGACGGAAAAACGGTTGAGAACCACTTGTCTAGTGACTGCAGGATGTCGAGATCTCTGCTACTCTGCTGCTGGACCCTCAGTCTGCTGACGCTCTCGTCAACACTGGTCCACCAGAACCACCAAAACCTCCAGGTGGACAACGACCTGGCCGCCCCGAGCCACCCTGACTCCTCCTACCTGTCCGAAATGGGTCAGTGATGTTTGACGGCAATACTGTATGTGAATTAACAACCGCATGATCATGTGACTCATGAATTGAAAATCATCGTCATTGTCGTCATTGATGTCTGTGCAGAACGAGGCCACGCCCCCGCCCTCCTGCCTGTCGATTCAGTGGAGGATCATTTCCTGATGGAGTCGGGCTCCTACGATGAGGTGAGGTGAGACTGACGGTGAGGACTAAAGGACGCAACCAAATGTGACAGTGTCAGTGTCTTCCCCACAGGACTCAGCGGTGGCAGCGGCGGCAGCGGCGGCCTTGCAGCAGCAAGGTCGCGCTATGCGCTCGCCTCGCCGTTGCATCCCTCACCAGCAGTCGTGTCTGGGCTACCCGCTTCCCTGCTGTGACCCCTGTGACACCTGCTACTGCCGCTTCTTCAACGCCATCTGCTACTGCCGCCGCGTGGGCCACGCTTGCCCGCCCAGACGCACCTAACACGCTACCGGGTCCTTGTCATGTGCAAGCGAGGGAATAAATGTCTTCAAATATCACCTGACATCTTTTGTGTCTCTGATGGTGTTTGGCATCAGCAACACAATGCCACCATTGCGCCAGCACTGCCCTATGCTAAGCTAACGTCAGCCTACTTTGCGTTGAGAGCCAGCATAGAGTGACGTCATCACGTGAACACACACACGACAATATTAGTTTGGTTTTTGTTGTCTTTTATTGAACATCACAGTAAAAATGCAAACTGCTCAGTTGGAGGCGATGGTCTGGTCCATCCAGGCGCGGAGCTCGGTGACACGGGCGTACACGCCAGGCATGGTGGGCGTGCAAGTTCCACTTCCCCAGGACACGATACCGACCAGAGTCCAGGCGCCGGCCTTCTCGCAGACCAGGGGGCCGCCAGAGTCGCCCTGGCAAAGACAACAAAATCATAAACAAAGAAAGTAGCGACAGAGGATCGATCAGATGAGAGCCCCGCCCACCATGCAGGAGGAAGCTCCGGAGGCGCCGGCGCAGATCATCAGGTTGCTGATCTTGTTGCCCCAGTAACGGCGGCACTGGTCATTGGTCAGCAGGGGCAGGGAGGCTTGCTGCAGGAGAGCAGGCGTGTCGGGGGCTGAAACACAATGCATTGACGTCACCACAGAGGGGTCGACGGGTCACGCCCCCTGCTGGCTGGCCACGCAGTGAGCCCTCACCGTTGTGGCGGGTCAGACCCCAGCCGGTGGTCACACACTTCATTCCGCCAGGGTAGTTGTCGCCTGTCTCGGCCACGCACACGGGGGACACGCGCATGTTCATCTGGACGGGGCTCGCCAGCTTGATGAGCAGGATGTCGTTGTTGATGGTGAAGCCGTTGTAGCGAGGGTGCTTGAACACCTGGCAGGAGGTCAGGTGGTCAATGCGAATTCCGGGCGCCGTGAAAAAGAATGAATCCCCTGGACAGCTTCATTTTTCAGCATTGTCCTAACTCTACGCCGCCCCTGAGCTGAGGTGACACAAACGGCTCTCACCTTGCCGACTCTCATGACCTGGATGTCCTCAGCCGTGGATGAGCGGTCGTGCTCTCCAAGAACCACGCGGTGGGAGGTCCTACGCGCGGTAATGATAACATGAAGCGATGTTTGTCACTCATATCGCTTTCACCAACAGTCAATTATGTGCATGTAGCATGTAGCATGTGCTGGCTAGTCTTTGGACCAAAATGACTTTTTGGAGGTGGTGAAGGAAAGAGGAGGAGGTCACCTGACGTTGCAGTGAGCGGCCGTCACAACCCAGTTCTCGTTGATGAGGGAGCCGCCGCAGAAGTGGAAGCCAGTGTAGTCCTGCAACATAACTGGCGCTGTGATATCACTACCTGTGTGTGTGTGTGTGTGTGTGTGTGTGTGTGTGTGTGTGTACCTGCAGGGACACCTGCCAGGGCCAAGAGTGAGGCACCGCCTCCTCACCGTTGACGATACGGGAGTACCCGGTGATGACGGGAGGGATGGCGGGGCTGCCGCAACCTGTTGTCATCATCAATGTGACAATCATCAATGTGATCAAAGATGCACAACGGCTTTGCTCTATTTCCTTCCCAGGCGCCCCCTATTGGTTGGCACCAGAACTACACTTGGTCTTGCTTCGCCGTCTTAGATGCTAGGACGCTAACAATAAAGCAATGTCTCACCGTAGGCGGCGCCGGCGAAGGCAAGGCAGGAGAGGATCCACAGGAAGGCCATGGCTCGATCATGCCTTCTCCGTCTCAACCAGCAGCTTTTATACAGCCAACCAGCCACCTGATTGGACGGGGGCGGCGAGGGAGGCGGAGACAGGACACGGTATCAGAGGACGGTGGGAGTTTGGACAGGTTGAACTTGTGGGAAGTTTGCAGCTGAAGATGCAGAACATCCTGCGTGGCTTCACATGTTCTACTCTTTAACAAAGTCGTTCTCTTAAACGCGTTAGTTGTCACAATATCAACGTCTTCCTGACCTGACCTTGACCTTCCATAGAAATCCCAACATATCAGAGGCAATAACTTTGCACTGAGAAAAACAGGAAGTCATGATGCCAAATAAATGTCAGCAAGGCACGCATGTCATGTATGTTTGCTGCGTTCAAGGACGCTGCAAAAAAAAAAAAGGTCACATGTTCCACATGTGTGTCTTTCTCAGCATATTATGGACTGTGAGCACTGTAACGTACTGTAACGGTGGTCAGCATCTTTTCAGAGTAAAAGAATGGAAAAATAAGCAACAAATGAATAAATGTTCTGTACTTCCACATTTGTTTGTTGATGCGACGTCACTAGACTTCGAATGGATGGAAACCATAAGAAACATCCATGAAGGAATACTTGAAAAACATGTGTGATCGTCCCCTTCAGCCATGATGCCAGGTGGTTAACGGTAATGGTCTAGTTGATATGGGACATGCTTGACAACATACCACGAAAGTGCAACACTGGCTCACGCTTGCACAATTCGACATGTTGGAAAAGGAGCAGGAAGAAGTGGAGCTTATTTAATCCCTTCTCAGCAATTACTCATGTATCAGGTAACCAATTTTTAATAGTGAAAGAATAGTATAATTAATCGATTTTGTGGATGGCAAGCAATATAAAGAATAAATCACTAAATAAACAGGTGAAACTGACCAAAACAGGTCAAAAACATTGTGCAGTAATAAATAAGTGCAGGATATATGAATACCTTCATTAAATCACAAAAACAATAAAGACATACAGGAGTACAGCTGAAACTTGTATACAGTGTTCCCTCGTTTATCGCAGGGGATAGGTTCCCATCCATCCGTTTTGTATGTCGCTTATCCTCATTAGGGTCGCTGGTATGCTGGAGACTATCCCAGCTGACTTTGGGCAAGAGGCGGGGTAGTCCCTGGACTGGTGGCCAGCCAATGGCAGGGCACATATAGACAAACAACCATTCACACTCACGTTCATACCTATGGACCATTTAGTCTCCAATGAAGCTAACATGCATGTTTTTGGGATGTGTGAGGAAACCAGAGTACCCGGAGAAAACCCACGCACGACCCAGATCTTCGCAATCTCCTGACTGTGTGGCCAACATGCTAACCACCAGGCCTCCGTGCGGCCGGATAGGTTCCCAAAATATGAAATCCGCAAAGTAGCCAACTTTTTTTTTTGTTTATTTTTAACGATCATATCCACTTTAAGGCCGTAGAAGCCCTCATCATACACTTTATACACTTTTCTTAGACAGGCATTAACATTTTGTCACAAACGCTGAGTTGTAATGATCAACCTACTAGGTTGGACACGAGAAATTATTAAGTCACTCACAAGTATTCACTCCTCTGACCGTGCTTCATCCTGGCGCCGTTCGGCTGTAGCGTTTTTGTATCCTTGTTTAAATGGTTGTTAAAATGGCGCCCTAAAGCCAGTTAGCTGCTTCTTCTTTTTCTATGGTTCATTGGCGGTTATCAAGCAGCTCACACGGTTAGCTAGTTTGCCAGCGATCATTCATTGACCGCAACAGGAATTGAGTGACAATGGTCTACAGCCAGTCAGGACGCAGAACACAAAGGGCAAGTTCTCCCTTAGCCTATCAGGACTGTTGTGGCCGGTACGGGCACATGAACACATACTGAGATGAGGTGGAGGGACAACATATTTTCCGTTTTTGATTGACACAAAGTAAGTAATCCCGCCTCTCAGTGTCAGCAGGGATAGGCTCCGCCTCTCTGTGACCCAGCACGGGTCAGCAGTGTGATGGACGCAGTCCAGACTGACAGCAGTGTACCTCAGCGGGCTGCGACAACCAAGCAAACGTCATGTAAATATTTAATGGGAGTTTCTTCTTGGGCTGGCAAACATCCCAAGTGGCCTCTTGATCGCCTCTTTAAGCGCTGAACTGCTGTGGATCACTAAGGCAGTGTGTAGAACTGCTACAAAACATCTGAGAAGATGCTGAGATCATGGGGTCATAGATTTGTTTGCAAATGTTGGCTGTGTGTCCTAAAGACAATATTTAGCATCAGAAGACTGGACCAGTAAGAAGGGAAAAAAGAAGAAGACGTTCATGATGTTCACGTGGTTTTATTGTTGTAAAACATTCGTTCCGCCTGTTTAGTTGCTGGCCAGGATCTGGTCGACCCAGGCGCGGAGCTCGGTGACGCGGGCGTAGACGGCGGGGGTGGAGGTGGAGCAACGGCTGCTTCCCCAGGACACGATTCCAACCAGAGTCCAGGCGTTGTCCTTCTCGCACACCAGAGGACCACCGGAGTCTCCCTGCCGGGGGGGAGGAGTCAGGAGTTAGTGCTGGTAAGAGGACTAAGTGCGCTAGCCAGGTAGGGGGGTCTCACCATGCAGGAAGTGGCTCCGTCTCCTCCGGCGCAGATCATGACGTCAGAGATGTTGCTGCCCCAGTGTCTCTTGCACTGCTCGTTGGACAGCAGAGGGAGGGCAGCCTGCTGCAGCTTGTTGGGGGTGCTGGGAGCTGCAAGACAAGCACGCCGCGCTTAGGCACGCCCACCGCTTGACGCCGAACTGCGCTCAAACTCACCGTTGTAGCGGGTCAAACCCCAGCCAGAGGTGACACAGGTCATGCCAGGGGCGAAGGAGTCAGAGGTCTCGGCCAGGCAGACGGGGGACACGTTGGTGCCCAAGCGAGCAGGCGTGGACAGCTTGATGAGGGCGATGTCGTTGTTGATGGTGCGGGGGTTCCACTTGGGGTGGGTGAACACCTTGGCAGGCCTCAGCGTCTGCACGGCCTCGTTGGAGCCGTAGCCCTTATCGTGCTCGCCGGCGATCACGCGGTGGTAGGTCCTGCCACAAGAGGGTGCGGTTAAAACACAACGCCGAACGCGTATGAATGTTGCAAACCTCCGCGATGGCGCCTGGGGTCACCTGACGTTACAGTGAGCGGCTGTCACCACCCAGTTCTCATTGATGAGCGAGCCGCCACAGAAGTGGAAGCCGTTGGATTGCTGAGGGAGACAAACGTGTCACTGGCAGAAACAGGGAAGAAGAGCTGGAGGTCAGCTGACTCACCTGCAGAGACACCTGCCAGGGCCAGGAGTGAGGCACCGCCTCCTCACCGTTGACGATGCGGGCGTACCCGGTCACCTCGGGGGGGATGGCGGGGGTGCCGCAGCCTGACAAGAAACAACGGAATTACTCTTCAGTGTCATTTCAATGACGTTGCACAATGAGATTTATTTAAATTAAAAGTTTGCATCTTTCATTTTCACCAAGCTCAGAACCTTCCACGACTTCTCACCGTAGGCGGCGCTGACGAAGGCGAGACAGGAGACGATCCAGAGGAAGGCCATGACGACGATGATGCCGTTGAGTGAACGCCCGGCCCTTTTAATCCCAAATCTCGCAGAGCCTCGGCCAATGAGAGCGGGCACAGACCGTTATCAAAGATCATGAGGCCGCCAGCTGGTTATCAACGGCCAAGTCGCACGCTCTGATTGGCTGATGCTGCTTGGTCTTGCGCTAAACACATTTCTAGGAAAAGAACACGAAACGAGTACAGTAAGACCACTTATGTTCTACATGTTGGTCAGTTTGACAATAAAAATGTGATTGACTGATTAACTGATTAATAGTTTTTATTTCAGCCCAATTTCTAAACAAAGGAAAGATTTATCCCGCTCTAAAAAGATAAATGTGTGTAAAAAACGGTGAATCATATTTTGACTAGGGATGCTCCGATCTATCGGCCACCGATTAGTATCGGCTGATTTCCGTACAAAACACTCGATTGGCATATGCCGACATATGCCGACAGACGCCTCTCAAAGCCGATCACAAAAAACAATCGCCGTGCGGCGCAGACATGAGGTGAATGTGTACGTCTGCTGTGTCACGCAGGGTTCCCAACACCCGTACTGAGCCGACAAGGAACGCACTTAGTCCTGTGTTGCCGCAAGAATCGACACTAGTCTGTAAAGCCTCAACGGTGTCTGTTTGCCGGCTCGCCACGGGCTAAACTAATCCACGGCGGTGTGTTTGATCACTTCCTTGACCAACCTATCGGTGTTTGACTTCCCTTGCATCTGCAAGCCACCTAGAATTATTCGCCACTTTTTTTTTTTTACCACAGTGACATTTTGTTCAGAAAACAAACAAACAATGCGGTTAGTTTGGAGCTCGTTTTGGTCCCACGGGGAAGTGGATGTTACGTCCATTGGGTACTTACTAACTTCTTCAAGTGTCTATTGTTGTCATTATGCTAATTACGTCTTTTGTGTGTTGTTGTTTAATGAGCCTGCTAGCTATTCGCCAGGGGCCGTTGGAATTGTCTAATGGCGGCCCTGGCCAATAGCACTCATCATAAATCAATTGAAAAATGTACAGTTAATCCATGTGATTGGTATCCGAATCGGCAGCATAAAACCCTGATCGGAGCATCACTCATTTTTGCAGTAATTATTCTCATGTCCTGGTAGAAGAGAAGGGTCCGAAGTACGGTCCAGGGGCCACTTTGGGAACCCAGGTTGTTTTTTTTATTGGCCCTCAGTATATTGTAAAAATAAAACTACTTCATTATTAATGATATTTTATTAGATATTACACTAATTTGCTTTGTCAGTTTTATGTTTTATTCAGATCGCTTAGTACTGACCTACATTGGATTGCTTTTGGTATCTTTAATCTAGACAATGTATCAAAATGCGGCCAAAATGCCGGGGGGGTTTTTGTCGTTGAAGCCATCAAGTGTGCAGACGTGCCGAGTCAGCAGCAGTGTTAGCATGCTCCCATTCACACACTGATAACATGTGGATAGCAACACGTGGGTTTTCTCTGCAAATGATCACGTTAACATGCGCATACAGTATTTGCTAAAGCCTTCAAATGGAACAAAGAAGTTAAAAGCCACATATAAACTTTTATTTTTTCAACAAACACAGGAGGACCACAAAAGAGTGGTACCACTACGTACGCTCACCAGTAGAATGTACCACTACAGTACATACACCGTACCACTACATACACCCACATTGGTAAAACAGCTGCAGCACATCCAGAATGCTGCCGCTCGAGTCCTGGCTAGAACCAGGAAATATGATCCTATTAGTCCAGTGCTCAGGTCTCTGCACTGGCTTCCTGTCGCTCAGAGTATAGACTTTTAAACAGCTCTGCTTGTGTGCAAGTCTTTTCACGGTCTTGCGCCAAAGTACATCTCCGGCACGTTAGAGCAATTAGACCATCTTGAGCTCTGAGAAGCTCAGGGACGGGTCTCTTGCGGGTGCCCAGAGTCAGGACTAAACAGGGTGAGGCTGCGTTTCACATACCCCCCGTTTTGAGACACCCACGATTTTTTTTGCCACAATAAAAGCAAATAAAAAAGTGTAGGCGTGGAGCGTGCCAACTCTGCGCTGAAGCAGGTGAAAAGTGTCATGAGGTCATCAATGGGCCAGGACAGACTGAATGGCCTGCTTCTGGTGTATGTCCATAGGGACATGCATCTGAATTATGGGCGCGTGGTGGACGCATATGCCAGAATGCAACCGAGACGCATGCTATTCCTGAACCCACTGCTGATAATTGACATTGGATATTGAACGTGTGCTGTACATGGCTATTCAGGTGGAGGTGCAAAACAAAGGTTCTGGCATCATGACTATAAGGAAAACTGTTGTCTATTCTCAATGAAAATGAACCAGAAAAGCGATCCCCAGTGACATCAAATTATACTCAAATCCTCAGAATGTACAGCTGCTTCAAATTGGAAAATATTTCAGGAAATTGAGCTAAAATGGGTTTCTGCTAGTACCGGTAATTTTATAAATACAATGTTTTGGCTTCAACGATATATTCCATGGATAACAATAACAACAAACTCTTGAAATTAAGGATATAAAATTGGCCTCAGATATCACGAGATTGCAGGAAATGAGGTCTAATTTTTTTTTTTAATTTCTGGGGGAGGACCCCCAGACCCCCGCTCCATTTCCAGCGCCGAGGCCTACGGCCACACCCCCCCCTTTTCAAAAAAGCTAGATCCGCCCCTGTTTACGCCACCAAAATCCGGAACTGTGTTCCACAACTTTGGCAATGCCCAAACCCAGACTGAAGACGCTTCTATTCAAGTGTGCGTATGACAAATGAAACTATTTTATCTGCACTCTTCATTTTTTCATTTTTAAATCTTTTTTTTTTTGTTTTATGGAATGATTTATGGAATTTTATGTAATGATTTTATGTTTTCATGGAATGATTTTATGAAGTGATTTTACCCTTCTTTTCTGTAAAGTGCTTTGAATGACCTTGTGCATGAATTTTGCTTTAGAAGTAAACTTGCCTTGCCTTGAATGCAGCACTACATGCACACGCATGTGCCACTCACCACTCACCAGTGCAATGTACCAGGACATATGCACTCATCATAGTATAATACACCACTCCATACACTCAACAATATAATACATCACTACATACACACTCACCAGTATAATGTACCACTACATACACACTCACCAGTATCATGTACCACCATACATACACACTCACCAGTATAATGTACCACTACATACACACTCACCAGTATAATGTACCACTACATACACACTCACCAGTATCATGTACCACCATACATACACACTCACCAGTATAATGTACCACTATACATACACACTCACCAGTATCATGTACCACCATACATACACACTCACCAGTATAATGTACCACTATACATACACACTCACCAGTATCATGTACCACCATACATGCAGCTCCATCACTATAATGCATCCCTACATGCTTACTCATCAGTATAATACACCACGACAGCATTGCATCAGTGTGCTGTACCACTACATACACACTCATAATGTACCAAATCAATAAGGTGTAACGTGCAAGTATTAGTTTCTAGGTAATTGTCATGATAGGTAACTGTTTGATTCAAGCTTTTATGTTGAAAGGGCCGCTTTGTTTTACTTTGAAATGCACGGGGGGGAAAACGTCAGAGTGAACTTTGAGTGTGTCGAGCAATTCTTGGAGCGGGACTCTGTTGAAGGTGGACGTCTTTGTTCCGGACTCATGGACTCGGTGTTCCCCGGTTCTCTCGACTGAGCGTGGTTCCGACATGCTGCAGCCGGGTAACGACACCCGTGGATGGGCTGAAGTGTCCGTGTCTAACTGGTCCGGTGCGACAGATGCTGGTCCCGGTCCAGAGGCGGTGGTCGTCCCGGTCTTGTTCGGGCTGATCTTCACGGTGGGCCTGGTGGGCAACACGCTGGTTCTGTTGGTCACGTGCAGGGTGTCGCGCGCAGGAGGGGGTTCAGGGGGGTCGCCTGCCGGAAACCCCACTAACATCTTCATCAGCAACCTGAGCGTGGCCGACCTCCTCTTCCTCCTGCTGTGCGTGCCCTTCCACGCCACCATCTACTCGCTGCCCGACTGGGTGTTCGGAGGCTTCGTGTGCAGGTTCGGACACTTCTTCGCGTCCGTCAGCGTGCTCGTCAGCATCTTCACGCTCGTCGCCATGTCCGTGGACCGCTACGTGGCTGTGGTTCGCTCCGACCCCTCCCGTGGCGCCCGGAACCGCAGAAACGCGCTGGTGGGCGTCGGCGTCATCTGGACCGTGTCTCTGATGTTCTCGGTCCCGGTGGCCCAGCACCAGGTCCTCATCGAGCACGCGAGCGCCCCCAACAGCACCTTCTGCTGGGAGCGCTGGTCTGGACGGGCCCGGCACATTTACAAGGTCTCCATGGTTCTAGTCGGCTTCGTGGTCCCCCTGCTGCTCATCAGCTGCTGCTACGTCAGGGTCAGTGCACGCATGCGCATTAAGAAGTCCAAAAGTGTGCTTAATTGCATCCCTTTGACGTCTGCTGTCATTGTCTAGCTTGGAAACTTGAGTGACGACGGTTTGATGGCTTTCCTCTCCTCAGGTTCTATGTCATCTTCACAAAAAGATGAAGAACATGTCCAAGAAGTCTGAGCACGCCAAGCAAAAGGTACGCTTGAAAACTGCGCTTTAACCTCAAAAGTCAAACTGTTCTGAGGTGCAATAAGTTCAACTTTGTCAGGAGGAACAAAGATGAGATGAACGTCTTGACAGAGAGCAGACGATTGGGAGCACGAGCAGATCCCAAATCAGTTTACAGCAGAGGGTCAGTGCTAAATATTTAGACAGCAGACTAAGAATAGTCCTCACAAAGATGGCCCCATGTCACATGACTTGGCGTGTTCGGAGGCCACGCCCTCATGTGACTTTTGACCCCGTGAGACGTGAAAAGCGATAAAGACTAATGAATAATAAAGACTGTAAAGTCCAACACGGGTGTGTCTGATCCCACAGACCACGCAGACGGTGCTCCTGGTCATCACCGCCTTCGCCATCTGCTGGATCCCCCATCACATGATCACCCTGTGGGCGGAGTTTGGCACCTTCCCGCTGACGGACGCATCCTTCGCCTTTCGCATCGTGTCTCACTGCCTGTCCTACGCTCACTCCTGTGTCAACCCCGTCCTCTATGCCTTCCTGTCGGAGAAGTTCCGCAAGGCTTGCGGTCAGGTGTTCACCTTGCGCTTGTGGAGCCCGGCGCCCTCCAGAGGCTCGGAGGTGCGCTGCCGCACGGACAACATGTCCAGCACGCACTCCACCACCAACATATGAAGAAGGGACCTACTGTATGTGATTCTTTACTCTGCCAGGTCCAATAACTGGGTCATGTGACAACAGGACGTTTGATTGGCCGAGAACAAAAAAACAACAAAAAACAGACGTTTCAACCAGTGGTTCTCGACCGGTTTGGCTACAGGACCCACCATCACCCCTTAATGACAAGCGCCGACCCAAATTGTGGACATTTTTCAACTTACACTTCACAAATAATTCTTATTTGATGACAAGACCGTGCAGTTTGAATGTGAGGGTGTGCAAAATAACACAGTGTGTGCCGCAGCCTGCCAGGAACAGTAGGTTTTTATCAACAAACTCCAAATGATTTTAACAAAAAGTGTCTGCTTCCGCTAACATTTTGTCTGTACTCGCTAGCTCAATTTACTTCACTTTGAAGCACTTTAAAACTGAACATACAGAAACAAAAGCATGTCGATTATAACTTGCATAAGGTACAAAATAATTTCTCTCTGACATTCAGCATAAATGAAATGCATTCGAACAACCTGTGCTAGCTCGATGCTAATTTGCATTGAAAATTGTATATAAGTAGCGATTAGCACTAGCGTGTTTTACATGATGATTTCGAACACTTCCAAATATGCCAATTAAATAGATAAAAAAAATTTACATTCCACTTAAACAGCAGATATACAATAATAATTATAATGACAATAAATCATTTTTAGACTCAACAAGGGACAAGCTGGCTCATTCAACAGCTTAATGGCGCTACTAACTACCGGTGTTGGTCTTCAATGACAACGGGTTTCAAAGAGTGCAACAGAGCATTGTCGCCACCTATGGGAGTCCTAATAGATGACACCCTACTGCATTAAAAAAAATCCCCAACTGCTTTTTGTTTATTATGCTTTTTTGTAAATAAATGACCATCATGCGACATCATGTGACAATTTAGGAGTCGATGAAGTCTTTATTTAACCATTTTAATCTTAAATCAACATGAATTCTTTATTTAAATGTAATTTTTTCAGTGTTTTTTGCAGCTAGTATGAGGACGCGCATGAGTGCTGCCAGAGAGGCGCTCCTGTGCTGTGCTCATCATTCAGTATAATTACTGAATATGTGTGTCGTCATGTATGACATCGTAGCAATGTTCTTTCCTAGCGAGGAAGCAGGAAGTTAAATGTTTTGGGACGTTGGCAGACGTTCTCGAGTCAAGTGACGTCATGTTCATGAGCAAACATAAACTGTGAAAGGTTGTAAATGTTCATCCGAAGACGTTAAGACAAAGAAATAAAAGCCCTTGCTGTGAACGAGAAGTCCATCGTGTCGGGAGTCACGTGGACGTTGTGCTGCTTGGCCTTTTGGGGGCAGAGTCGTCCTAAAGTAGATTTGCCTCCAATCGCCATTTATTAAATCTCCCTCCATTAAAGAGCGCCGTCCTCGGCCGCGTCCGCTAATCCTGATTACAAAGACAAGTGCACTGGAGAGTCCCGTCCCAGTCAGAGACGGCCGGATGCAACACGGGGGCGCAAGTTTGAATGAGCAGGGGGACTCTCGAGCGGGAGCGGAGGGGACATAAAGCAGAAGGATGAAGACGAGGGACAGCTGAATGTCTCATGATGGACAGCAGAGGGAGGAGAGGAACTAATGGCTCCTTCAAGCGCTCGTCCCTCAAACGCAGCGCCTCGTCTGGATCTCAGAGGGTGAGTCACTTTTTAGGGATTGATTAATCGTGTGAGGATTTGTCTTGTCATTCTTTGAGCTTTTGGAGCTTTTAGCTATCGGATGTTTACATCAGCGGTGTCACAAAAAGGAATGTCAATGTATCTGAACAAAACATCCACATGTTAGCTTTGTGTTTTATTAGTCTAAAATCGAATAATCGATATCATTCATAATGAATAGTTTTTATTTTTACAATATACAGAGGGCCAACAAAAACGAGCTGAAGTCCAGAAATGGCCCCCGGGCCACACTTTGGAAACCTCTGGGTTATGTCATCAGGCTAATACCTTCAGTTGGTCCCTGAATGTATCACAGTTGGCTGAAAGGAACGTAAGCTAAGCCAAGACTAACTTACATTCACGCCTCCGCCATGACTCGGCCAATAGGGGGACCGTTAGGAATGGAACATGTTCCCTCTGCTTTGAACACGACTTTTGAAGGCTTGTTGACAGCAGAAACATGACGCACGACCACGAGGCCACCAAACATACTCTGTTCTCTTGCACACACACACACACACACACACACACACACACACATACTTTGTAGATATGCCACCATTTTAATCTCGAGCGGTTAACATCCTAACAATGCAATGATTTTATTATTATATTAATAATTATGATGTAATATTATTAAAATGATTTAAGGATTATTATTTATTATAATAATGTTAATTATTATATTATTTATATCTCTTTTGCACATCCTAACCCTACTTTGGAGTTATTATTTTATTCTTTTAAGTGTTGACATGTATATTGAGAGCTAATTTAAAGAGAGTCAAATTCCTTGTTTGTGTAAGCATACTCGGCCAATAAAGCTGATTGTGATTCTGATTTTAAAAAAAAGGGAAGCTCACACCAATTGGACCCCCTCTCTGACAGAAGTTATAAAAGAAAGCTGAACTGGGTTCTTCTTCTGAGATCGTTTGGACTTCGCTAAACCTTTGTTGGCAGCTCTTCGCTCCTTCCAAAGCTGTTTATATCTACTCCTGTTTGAATTCAATCGTAAACTGTCCTTGAGACACCTACACTCATTTCACAGCTGTTAGAAGAAACCAATCTGGGGCGACTGGTCCCAACAAAAGACACCACTGTCCAGTGGACGACACACATGAGACTCCTATGTCATGTCTTATAATGCGGTTGTAACCCACCTTGTCCAGCCAGCCCAGCGGTTCGCAGATTGAGCGCGTTAGCCGAAGCTGAAGCCTCAAGGCGGACCCGTCGATTCAATGTCCAGCGCGACTCTTTAAAGCGTCGGGGAGTGAGGTTTGCCGACGCACTCTCGCACACCTGAACCATCTGGCATCCGTAGCACCAGTGTCGCACTCTCGTAAGCCAACCCCGCCACAAACCTCTCTGGACGTCAAGACTGGATGGACGCCGTCCTCCTCACACACGACAGGTCCTTAGGAACGACTTGTGGTTTTCTGGAGAGACAAGTTGAGGTCCTCAGAGACGGGCGAAGAGTCCTCGAAGATAAGTTGGTGTGACTGAGCGAGGACTTCCTGCGGACTATAGGAGACGTGTCAGAAAGGCTTTTGGTTAATTGATGGCCAGCACATGTGCAGAAAACAACATGTCAGCATGTTTGTGGTTAACAGGTAGTCAGTGTTTGATTGGCATCAGGTTTTCTTCTTCTTCTTGTACTACTACTCCTATAGCTACTTCCATACATAGGATACACTATACAGGTATGCTGTCCCTAAACGTACACTCAAGGCAACACTTTTGCTTTTGCTTCCATTTTTCATGAGCTAAACTGAAGCGTGAAACTTTTTCTACGTGTCACGATTTGGTGGAGCGTTCGAATCCTCATAATTCATCCACTTCACAGGAACGATGCTGAGTCGATAACGTGATTGGTACGCAGGTGTGCCTTCGGTTGGCCACAATAAAAGGCCACTCCAAAATGCACAATACCTGTCACGGAAAACCGATCAGCATCTGTTGCCTCAAATATCGTGGACGCTGATCCAGAGCGTCCCAAACATGAACAAGAGGTGACATGTACAGATCCTCGCAACATGGGGCTGTGCATTATTATTATGCTGCAACATGCGGTGGTAGTCGTGGATGAATGGCGGCCAACCTAAGGCACACCTGCGCAAGAATCATGCCATCCAATTGGTCTAATGGTCTTGGTACACCACACATGTGAGGTGGATGGACTGTTTGTGTGTGTGAGGATGCTAGTCGGAAGGTGACGGCAGGTTGATGTCGTGATCAAGACAATGTAAACGAGGCCCAAGTGACATGCACGTTAATCCCCCATCACGCAGAGTGGAATGTGACTGTATGTGTGTGTGTGTGTGTGTGTGTGTGTGTGTGTAAGAACAATGAAACATTATCAGTGATTTAAAAGCTGAGCAGGGATTATTTTTTTATGATTATTGTGTAAGAGGATTGTGACCATCAAGAAATGAAAGCTTCACTCTTCCACTAATTAGTCAGATTCGTAAACACACATGCACACACACACACACACACACACACGTGTTGCACCAGCAGGACTTGTGACGGCACATTCATTTTTAAAGACAGTGAATTTCACTGTTTGGACCTTGTTGCCATGGCAGCAAACTGTACACTGTCTTAATGTACGGTACATACACAGCACTGCTGTACATACGCCACATGTAGCATTCAGTGGGCATCCGATAGGATACAGTAAATGCAGCATATTATTATTATTTTCAGCATAGGTGGCGCTATGTCCCTCATTAGCCTTTCAGTATTACACCTATGGACCCCGCAACAGACCCCCGCGCCGAAATAAGGTCAACAATGTATGATAAAGTATTTATTATGTTGTGTAGTGTCTATGTTTTGCATGTATAAACCACATGTTTCAGCTTCAGAGAGCCTGGATTGAGAAAACCTTCCAGAAGAGAGAATGCATCCAGATCATCCCAGGGAAAGACGCCAGCAGGTGAGCAACTTCCTTCCTCATTCCTTCCTTCCTTTGGAAAGCTTCTAAATGATGTAAAAAGAATCATGTGATCATGTGCCTGTGGCCCCGCCTTCTGCAGGTGCAGCTGTGGTCAGTTGGTGGCGCAACACACGGCGGTCCCAACAGGGTGCCGGGAGGAAGAGGAGGCGGCTCCGCTGGTTCTGCTGGAGGTCCAGGCCACTGAACGCTGGACCGCCCTCAAGCACACCCGGGCCACGCCTACTGATGCTTATGGCGTCCTTGAGTTCCAGGAAGGAGGACACGCCAACAAGGCCATGGTACACACACGCGTGCGCACACACACCCCCACACACACACACACACACTGTACCGTACTGCAAATTTTGGCATAAATCGGATACCAACTGAATCTTTTGACTTGAAAATTTTAAAGATCCTTGAAGGATTTTGTAATTCTGCTTTTGATGATCCATGAATAAAACATAATTTTTATAATGAATGGTAATTTCCTAACCAAACAAAAGCAACAGCAAAAGTAAATGCAACAATATCAACAACAAAACACAACAGCATCAATCCAAAACTGATACTACCCTAGGTATCGATACAATAGATATTGGAATCGATCCACCCACCCCCTACTGACCACGCCCCTCTGTGCCCTGCAGTACATCCGCGTGTCGTACGACTCGAAGGCGGACTCCTTGCTGCACCTGATGGTGAAGGAATGGCAGCTGGAGCTTCCCACGCTGCTCATCTCGGTCCACGGAGGCCTCCAGAACTTTGAGCTGCCCCCCAAGCTGCGGCAGGTGTTTGGGCGGGGCCTCATTAAAGCCGCCGTCACCACAGGAGCGTGGATCTTCACGGGGGGCGTCAGTACTGGTACTGGACCCTCAGCATCGCTCGGGTGCAGCGGGGTTCTGACTGCGTCTCGGCTGTGTTACAGGCGTGATCCGCCATGTTGGTGATGCTTTGAAAGACCACTCGTCCAAGTCCCGTGGCAAAGTGTGTGCCATCGGCATCGCTCCGTGGGGCATCATTGAGAACAAGGAGGACCTCATCGGGAGAGATGTAAGACAAGACAGAAGCGCCCCCATTGGTTCTGTCTAACACGTGACTCAGCTTGCTCCGCCCACTTCAGGTGTCCCGGCCCTATCAGACGATGGCCAACCCTCTCAGCAAGCTGTCGGTTGTAAACAGTAGCCACTCCCACTTCATCCTGGCCGACAACGGCACCAGCGGCAAGTACGGCGCCGAGGTCCGACTGCGCCGGCAGCTGGAGAAACACATCGCCCTGCAGAAGATCAACACGCGTGAGTCATGTGACCAGCAGCCCATAGTGATCATGTGATCGCCGGCCTTCCCTTTGTCATCCGACGCCTAGAGCCACGTGCCAGGCGGGGACAGCAAAGGGGGGGCTCAGCCGTCACGCCTACTGCAGAAGAAGAACTCTGGTACGGTGTGCTTGCGGGCCGGGCACGGTGGGCATCACCCAGGTGGGCTCTCTGTGCCGCAGGTCTGGGTCAGGGGGTCCCCGTGGTGTGTCTGATCCTGGAGGGCGGTCCCAACGTGATCTCCATTGTGTTGGAGAGCCTCAAGGAGGAGCCCCCGGTCCCCGTGGTGGTGTGCGACGGCAGCGGCCGGGCCTCCGACATCATTTCCTTCGCCCACAGATACTGCAAAGAGGACGGGTGAGTGGGTCTGATGGGTCTTGCCGTGATGGTGACGAGCCACTTATTGGCGTCACGTGGCCCGCAGCTTGGTGAGCGAGGGCGTGAAAGAGCAGCTGCTGGTGACCATCCAGAAGACCTTCAACTACGGACGCAGTCAGGCCCAGCAGATCTTTCTCATGGTGATGGAGTGCATGAAGAAAAAAGCTCTGGTAGGACGTCATTTGTTTTCCATCAATAAATGCTGCTGTCCACTTTGTCGCCATCTGTGTCCGTCGAAAGCAGTATCATCCCCCCACCCCGTGCACATCTTTGACCTTCAACCTGCTCCTAATGGACTCTCGTGTGACTTTAATCCCACAATGCACTGCAAAAGATAAGGTCGATGACAGCCAATTGCAATGATGTCTTTGTTGTGGCCGAGCCGATATGCTTCCTGAAGTTGTGTGCTTTCCTGGCAATGCATTAGCTAACACAGAATCAGCATAGAAACACAGTCAGGAAGTTGTTGCCGTGACACACGTGTGATGCTGTCGTGTTGCAGATTACAGTGTTCCGGATGGGTTCTGAGGGCCAGCAGGACATTGAGATGTCCATCCTGACCGCGCTGCTCAAAGGTGGAAAACCCCCCCCATCATCTGCTGGTCTTGGTTAGCTTACCCCGCCCCCCGCTCTCACACGATAACATGTGACTACAGGTACAAACGCGTCGGCGTGTGACCAGCTGAGTTTGGCGCTGGCGTGGAATCGAGTGGACATCGCTCGTAATCAGATCTTTGTGTATGGACATCACTGGCCTGTGAGTTCCCAGACACTACTTCCTGGCTCCGCCCCCAGTTATACTTGAAGGATGCGGGGGGGAGGACACTTTCAATACATTTAAAAGCAATCCAGTGTGGGTGAATTCATGCTAGGCTATCTGAACAAAACATCCACTTCTTAGTTGGTGTCATATCTTCTATCAATAATAAGAATTGAATTTTAGAATATGCTGAGGGCCAATTAAAAAAACTAGCTGCGGCCCAAGAATGGCCCCCAGGCTAATGATACATGTTATGATGGCAATAATCATTACATGATTATTATCATTATCGATATCAATGATATCACATTACCATTACTATAATAATGGCCATTATCATCATTATCCTTATTATCATTACCATTATCATGATACCATCCTCATTACTATAATCATCTCATTACTATTAGCAGTATCATTATCAACATCATCATCATGTTATCATTACCACTACATTATCATTAATGTGATATCATTTTTAGAATGATAATCATTCGTATTATCCTTCTCATCATCATTGTCATTGCCATCATCGTTATTGTGATATCATTTTCATTATGATCATTATCCCTCTCATTCTTATCATTGTTGTCATTGCCATCACACTCATTATTATGTTATCACTATTATTATCATTATTGTGATATCATTAGATCGTGATCATTTTTATTCTAATGATCATTATCATTATTATTACCACTCTTATTATTATTGTCCTTCTCATCCTCATCATCATCACTGTTGTTAGCATTATCATGATATCATAATCCTGATTATCATCATTATTGTCCATTACCGTTTCATGACCATGATATCATTATCATGACTATTATCATCCCTATTACTATCCCATTATCGTGATCGTAATCATTAAATGCGTGTGCTGTCTTCCATGTTTGTGTTCAGCCGGTCAAGCTCAGCGAGCGTCCTAAAAGTCCGGCAGCGGTCCAGCGGGCGGCGGCAGCAGCGGCACCTGCAGCCGCTAAAGGAAAAGCACGAGGAAAGAAAGGAAAAGGAGGCAAAAGCAAACCAGAACCACCCGAAGAGACGGACCCCAGGAAGCTGGAGTTGCTCAGCTGGGTAGAACAAACACAAAGTGGAGGGAATACAACCATTCATAACTCATGTATACAAACAGCAAGCAACTACTTTCATAATTGACTTCTTTAACCTATTAAACTTGCTCACTTCTACTGTACGGTGTGAAACGGTGCACGTTACCAGACTGCAACATGCTGAAACGGCCATTTTGCGCAGGTCAACTCCTTGGAGCAGGCCATGATGGACGCGCTGGTCTTAGACAGAGTGGACTTTGTGAAACTTCTCATTGAGAACGGCGTCAACATCCATCACTTCCTCACCATCCCTCGTCTGGAGGAGCTCTACAACACGGTGAGCGCACGGTGAGCGCACGGTGAGCGCACGGACGCTTGACGGCGGTCCCGTGTTTCGGCAACTGTTACTTACCACGAACCGGCCGTGCGTTGGCTTCACTCAGCTGCATATTAGCGCATGTTTGGATACCGTATGATATGTTCCTATTTGTGTAACGAAATAAATAGAATAATGGCAGTAGCAGTTGTGCTTTATGTGAACTTTATTCAGATTACAGCAGCATTAAAACATTAAAAGGAAATCCTTACAGTGTATAACAGAACATGTCATATGTATATTTAATACTTAACCCGCTTTTTACTGCGACAACCAGTGCGGAGACAAAAGCTTTCAGCTTTGATTTCCATCGTCTCTTTCCAACAAGCAGCTTAGCTTCCATGATCTCCAAAAGGCTGTGACACGTGACCGACACGTGGGTCTCAATGTCTGTTCTTACACCAAATGGATAGCTCAGATCTTTGACATGAAGCTCTATGACATGCCCGTCAGCAGTGTAGTACACCAACGGTGACTTACCCCAACTTGAAGCGAGAATGGACAGGCGATTTGACGACAAGCGATTTGTGAGGTCTGTTTTTTTTCGAGGAGGCATTTTTGTGATGCAAATGTATTCTTCTTCATATTCTTCGTATACCACTCAAGTTAGTCCCTCCGCTTGCTTACGTAGCTCGTGGTGATGAGTGGGGGTGGCAAGGGTCCATGCCGTACTTCTCAGCGTGAATGCACTCTTGCGCTCAAAATGTTAAAGGCATAGTTGGGATTTTTAGACATGAAGTTGCATGACATCAGCAGTGTAGTACATCAACGGTGACTTACCTCATCAACTTACCTAACGCCCTGCTTGCTGTTTGTCTTCGCGTCCTGCAGAAGCTCGGACCCCCCAACACGCTGCACTTTGTGGTGCGAGATGTGAAAAAGGTGCGTTGACAGGACTCGACTAATACTCTGCAATATGGAAAGAGTGGAGTGAAACTCACAGGAGCTTAGCGGCGTTGGTTACATGGCATGTTCTCCAGGGGAACCTCCCTCCAGACTACCAGATCACCTTGATCGACATCGGGCTAGTGCTGGAGTTCTTAATGGGCGGAGCTTATCGCTGCAACTACACCAGGAAGAGCTTCAGGACGCTGTACAACAACCTGTACGGCCTGAAGAGGGTGAGCACCAGGAGAAACATGACGGAAGCATCAGAGCGGACGCATCGGAACTTGCTGTTTCTCCTCCATAGTGGCTTTGAGTGTCGTCAGACTGAGTTTCATGAGAAATAGTTTGGATGAAGGAACTTGTTCAACTCACCTGAGATGTTTTCCCTTTCAGCCAAAGGCGTTGAAACTGCTGGGAATGGAGGTAAGTGTTATTCCAAAGACTGTCCATGGAGTTGGGTGGAAAAGGAGGAGGATAACGCCCAGGCTGTGGTGGACTTCAGGATGACGAGCCCCGTCCCAAAGGTAAAGGCAAGAAGAACAAGAAGAAAGAGGAGGAGGTAGACATTGACGTGGACGACCCCGAGGTCAGTCGCTTCCATTACCCCTTCCATGAGCTGATGGTGTGGGCCGTGCTGATGAAGCGCCAGAAGATGGCGCTGTTCCTGTGGCAGCGGGGGGAGGAGGCCATGGCCAAAGCTCTGGTGGCCTGCAAGCTCTATAAGGCTATGGCCCATGAGTCTTCCCAGAGCGAGCTAGTGGATGACATTTACCAGGACCTGGAGAACAACTCCAAGTGAGACCTCTTTGGACAATTAGGGAATGCAGACACGACCATGAGTCCTCACATGTTGGTATGCGTTTGCAGAGAGTTCGGGCAGCTGGCCTACGAGCTGCTGGACCAGTCGTACAAACGCGACGAGCAGGTGGCCATGAAGCTTCTGACCTACGAACTGAAGAACTGGAGCAACTCCACCTGTCTGAAGCTGGCAGTGGCCGCCAAACATCGGGACTTCATCGCCCACACGTGCAGCCAGATGTTGCTCACCGACATGTGGATGGGATGTTTGAGGATGGGCAAGAGCAACAGCCTCAAGGTAACAATCGCATGGTCAAAACATCTCTCAGGAGGCCTAATAGCTGCTTTAAAAACACTCATCCTCACCAGCTGGTCTACAGGTCCCTTCACCATCTTCCAGGTTCTCCTTACACCTTTCCGTCTTCTTGCAGGTGATTTTAGGAATCATTTTCCCTCCCGCAATCCTCCTGTTGGAGTTCCGTATCGGAGACGAAACCTCGTATCACTCCTCCAAAGAGAACGATGGCAGCAAAAGCAAAGAGGACGACAACAAGTCCAGCAAAGTAGGACGAGAAGAAGCTCGACAGTTTCCTTCCATCTTTTTTCCCCACCTTGAGCAACAGTAACTTTGTTCCAGGACGCCGTCTCCAACATGGACACCATGTCCAAGAAAGGAGATGAGGAAGAAAACCACAAAAAAGGCGGGAAGAGGGTTCCCATTGGCAGGAAGATCTATGAGTTCTACAACGCCCCCTTCACCAAGTTCTGGTTCAACACTGCAAGTCCACTTTGTATCTCTCAGGAGTAACATCAGTGTTTACTTCTAGTACCCATGTGACGTGTCTGTCATGTGACCCTCAGATCTCCTACCTGGTCTACCTCATGTTATACAACTACATCATCCTGGTCAAGATGGAGCGATGGCCGTCCCTCCAGGAGTGGATCGTCATCTCGTACATCATCACACTGGGGCTAGAGAAAGTCCGACAGGTAAAGCGGGGCCAGTTCTGGTTCTGAAAAGTACACTTTGAAAACCAGACCAATCGTCCGGCGCCAAAATAGAAAAAGAGTCGTCACAGTTGTCTGTGCGCTCAGATCCTGATGTCAGAGCCGGGGAAGTTGAAGCAGAAGATTAACGTGTGGTTGGAGGACTACTGGAACATCACAGATCTGGTGGCCATCTGGGTCTTCTTGCTGGGGCTGCTGCTGAGGCTGCAGAACGAGCCCTACATGGGCTACGGCCGCGTCATCTACTGTGTCGACATCATCTTCTGGTACATCCGCGTCCTCGACATCTTTGGCGTCAACAAGTACCTGGGACCATACGTCATGATGATTGGGAAGATGGTAGGACCGGGCATCTCACCTTTGACGTTTTGTAGGAAACGTCCAAAACAAAAGCGCATTAATGCTGAAGGAAATTCTGGAGTTGTTGAGATGTAAAAGTCAATCACGGATGTTCACGTGCCTTTGCTGCGGTTTGCAGATGATCGACATGCTGTACTTTGTGGTCATCATGCTGGTGGTCCTGATGAGCTTCGGTGTGGCCCGGCAGGCCATCCTGCATCCGGACGAGGAGCCCACTTGGCGCCTGGCTCGGAATATCTTCTACATGCCGTACTGGATGATCTACGGCGAGGTGTTTGCAGACTCCATAGACCGTAAGACTCGAGTTCATAGTAAGACTTCCGGTCAGTCCGACGGTGTTCTGGACTGTGTGCACTTTCATTGTTCTGTCACTTGGAAATGGAATGATTGGGGCATGAAGAGACTGAACGCAAACACGCACACGCAAGCATACCCTCACACAGTTAGAGGCTACGTCTCAATTCGCACACTTCCGTACTTCATTGATTCAAGTGTTATGATGGAAGTGTTTGATTTGAGACGCAGCCAGAGTTAACACCAACACTCCAAGGCAGCAGGGGGCAGCACATGTTCCCTGCCTGACAAGTCAACACTTACACCCACAAAGAATCACACTTGTGTTGTTTCTTTTGTGCGTCTGCTTCATCATCTCTGACTCACTCCTCATTTTCGTTCTTTGTGTTGACACTCAGTTTACGCCATGGAGATCAACCGTAAGCAGCGTTCCAGGAACACAATGACACGCAACGACTGTTTAGCAGCGTCCTAACAACGTGTGTGTGTGTTTTCAGCTCCGTGTGGAGATAACATGTACGATGAAGATGGGAAGAAGCTTCCTCCTTGCATACCCGGAGCCTGGCTGACTCCCGCCATCATGGCCTGCTACCTCCTGGTGGCAAACATCCTGTTGGTCAACCTGCTCATCGCTGTTTTTAAGTAGGTCACTCATTGGCCAGTTATCGTCCAAATGTCCTCAAAGTTTGTCCAAATGTCCTCACAGCTTGCTCAAATATCCTCAGTTTGTCCAAATGTCCTCACAGCTTGTCTAAACGTCCTGACAGGTTGCTCAAATGTCCTTAGTTTTTCCAGTGGTCCTCACAGTTTCTTCAGATGTCCGCAATTTGTCCAAATGTCCCCAAAGCCTGTCCAGATGTCCTCACATCGTGTCCAAATGTGCTCAGTTTGTCCACATATCGTCACATTGTGTCCAAATGCCCTCGCATCTTGCTCAAATGTCCTGAGTTTGTCAAAATGTTCTCGCAGTTTGTTCAGATGTCTTTAATTTGTCCAAATGTCCTCACACGCTTAATCCATCCAATGTCCTCAGGTTGTTCAAATATCCTCAGCCTGTCCGACTGACAACACAACTTGTCCAAACGTCCTGACAGGTTGTTCAAATGTCCTGAAGGCGGGTCAAAATGTCCTCACAGTTTGTTCAAATAGTTTCTCCAAACTACCTCACAGTTTGTTCAAATGTCCTTAGTTGGTCCAAATGTCCTCAGCTTATCCAAATGTCATCAGTTCGTCCAATCGTCCTCACAGTTTGTCCAAATGTCCTCGGTTTGTTCAAATATCCTTGGTTTGTCTGAATGTCCTCCCAGCTCGTCTAAACGTCCTGACGGGTTGTCCAAACGTCCTCACAGCTCGTCAAAATGTCCTCACAGTTTGTCCAAATGTCCTCCGCCTGTCCAAAAGTGCTGTGTAGTGACTCTGCAGGAAAAGAGTACTTCCAGTTAGTGAAAAGAAGCTGATGGACACTGAAGTCCGCGTGTGTGTACATCCACAGCAACACGTTCTTCGAGGTGAAGTCCATCTCAAACCAGGTGTGGAAGTTCCAGCGTTACCAGCTGATCATGACCTTCCACGACCGACCCATCCTGCCTCCACCCCTCATCGTCTTCCCACACATCTTCATCGTCCTCAAGAGGCTGTGCTGCCGCTGCCGCCGCCGGCAGGATGGCGACCGCGACGACCGCCAGAGACGCCTGCGTAAGATTCGCCATCACGCACGCTTGACAGTGAGTGTGACGATGTGAAAACGGACGTCCGCGTGCGTGTTTGCAGAGCTGCTGCTGAGCGCGGACGAACTGAAGAGTCTTCACGAGTTCGAGGAGCAGTGCGTGGACGAATATTTCCGCGAAAAGGACGACGAGAAGCAGTCGTCCAACAACGAGAGGATCAAAGTCACCTGTGAGAGGTGAATCCGCCCTCCGCTCGTGGTCAGCATATCACAATCCTCCTCTGACAAACGTGTAAAACGTCCATGTGGATGCGCTGTCCAGGGTGGAGAACATGTTCATGCGTCTGGAGGAGGTCAACGAGCGGGAACACTCCATGAAAGCGTCACTGCAGACGGTGGACCTGCGTCTGGCCCAGCTGGAGGAGTTCTCAGGCCGCATGATGAACGCCCTGGAGAAGCTGGCCGGCGTGGACCGAGCCGAGCTGGCACACTCACGCTCCAGAGGCTCGTCCGTATGCGACGGCGGCGCTCTGCTGCGACGCGGCAGCATCAACAGCGCAGACGGCTGCAGCCTGTACCGCTACCAGCTGGAGCCTGACCCGGATAGAACCTCCCTTGGCGGGAGTCCGGAGAGGCAGGAAGGGAAAGTGGACGCAGGTAGGACGTGTCTCACGATATGACTCCAAGCTGTCAACTGTTGACCATAGCACGTGCTCACCACTTCCTGTGTCCAGGTGATGCCCACGTGACCGCCAAGGAGGTGGGCTCCACCCTGGACATCCACCAAGTGAGGGACAGAAGTCAGTCTTTGTCCAGTGTGGGCATCCTTATCTCCCCCTGCGAGCAGGACCACAGATCACCTGAGGCTGTCGCCGTGGAGACGGCGGGAGGACATGCAGAGAAAACAAGACTGGAGGCAGTGGTCTCCTACCCGCTGGAAAAGTCAAAGGTCACGCCATGTCTGTCCTCACCCGTGTCCAACAAGAGACCCGTAGGCAGCGTCTTGTGTGGCCCCACCCTCCAACAGATGGTACATAGCAACCATGGCAACGGAGAGGGGGATGACCCGGTGGAGGACAGCGAGGACAGGACCTACCCGACGCTGCGCTCCAAAAGCCTCAACGTAAACCCCAAGAAGAGCAGGACCCAGAAGGCAGAATCGCCACGCTCGGCCGCTAGCGTCGCCGATTTGGTGTCTGCCTTTGGGGGAGGTGGGGGCGCACACTCGAGCTAGCGTCACTGCAAAGCGTATCAAAAAATCATTTTACAGGATTTGAATGTTTCAAATATTCAAATCTTTGGTCTTCCTGCTCCGTGGACAACCCGTCTTGTGTGGACAAGTCAAGCCCCGGTCCACCGTGTTCTTACACGAAAACGGGTCCGCTCTGACATCAAGTTTGACATCCAAACGGCTCATTTCTATGAAAAACAAGTTAATTTGGTCAACATGTGTTGTATTGTTAAGTCACCATCATCACGCAGCGTGGCCACAGCAGTGACGGACTGTGAGGTTCATGGCCGGCGAGGCACCCCTCTAAGTCCGGTTCTGGCTGGGGTCACACAAGTAAGATTGAAGATTGAAGAGTTTTATTGTCATATGCACAGTAAAACAGGTAGTTCTGCTTTGGAGTTTGGCTTCCTGCATACACAAGAATGGACAGGCGACTGCGCAGGGATACGGCGGGAGACAAATATAACGCCGAGCAATTTGTGACGTGTTTTTTTCAGAGGCATTTTTTATGATGCAAATGTGTTACTCTTTAGAAAAGCCGAGCTCTTTACTTGTGTAACCCCAGTGACTCCCTGGAACTACGTTCTTCCATCAGAACTGGACTTAGGGGACCAGGTGGGGGGCAAGTCTCTGTTGATGTACTACACTGCTGATGGTGATGTCATACAACTTCATGTCTAAACTATCCTTTTCAGCCGAAATGTGCAAACCAGCGATTTTTATTGAAGAAAATTTTTTTAAAAAACTATTGGAATCATACAGAAAATACATTTATAATACAGTTCAATGGACAAGTATTCATCTTTTGTTTTTGTTATGACAACCTGGCCTGCCTCCCTTGACTGCACATCACTGCTGTCTAGTTACACGGCATTAGGACGTGCAATGACTTCCTGTTCAGTGGAGGGCTTCAAAATAAATGTACATATTTATTCCTTGTTAGCCACAGGAAGCCTACCAAGATGTCATTGTAATCAAGACAGGACTATGGAAAACAAAATAAAATATCCACAAATGGAAGAAAATGTCAACAAACTGCCGTAGATTGAAAAATCCTTTATTGTCATCCATTCTCATGATATCACCAATCAAAAGACACGCGTAAATGACAGCAAGTCCAAGGTTCCACTGTATCTATGCATCCTTTTTTTATAAACACCCTGTTTGATAATCATTTAACTTTGTAAAAGAAAAAAATGTAAAGCTAGCCAATGAAATGTCATCTGGCAGGTTCATCACCTGACAGGTAAAGAGAGCAGCAACTTTCGAAGCTTAACGCTCAGTCGAGGTTGCACGGATGTAAATATGCTGAACGAGCAATAAACTACCTCGTTAAAAGAGAAAGCGTACAATCAATAAAATGTTTTGTCTTGTCTTGTCAACAAACGCTATTGTGTTCTTTCATTCAGGTTTTATTTTCTGAAGAGCAGGAGGCCACTTATCAACTCATGTTGTCGCCATGGCGACCAGAGACATGAAACATTGGAAGGAGATGTACATTTGCACATTAGAAAGAGTGAGATGAATAAAACTTACATGTGATCATTTTATGGACACCACAGATGCGCGCATACACACAGAAGAAGTGCAGTTTCCAGACGTTTTACAAAGCAAAATGTGCACGCAGCCTCTGACGGGAAGTTGCTGCATCACGGTCATGTCGCGTGCGCGATCCTGGCCTAAGTGCTTCAACTTCCTGCCAACAGGGGGCGGCGTCTTACTTGAACTCCTTCATCTTGGTGTCGTAGGTTCCGGCGTCCTTGTAGGCGGCAACGTAGCCCGTGTTGGTCACGATATCCTCACGGCCTTCACGGCCTTTGCCCCTGCCGCTCTGGTCGAAGCGCTCCTTGTGCGTGCCCGTGTAGCGTGACGTGTCGGTCAGCCGGTCCACCCCCCCTGCCTTTGATGTTTTCTGACGGACACATGTGGCAAAGTTAGCAGACGTGCAGCAACGGCGATGCTCTTACATTGAGGTAGTCAACTCTTGATGTTCTCACCGTCACGCTCACGTTGCTGGGTGCTCCCGACGCCACCAGGCGGAAGATGGACTGGAGGGCCTCGTCGTGACTTTTACCTTTGAACCTCTGTGGCGCCAACTCATGCAGCGCCAGCTGGAACTCCTCAAAGGTGATGACGCGAGACGTCTTCTGCCTTGACACACACACACAAACACATGACCCGTGAGGCGCAGTGCGGCCCGCCACGGCCCGTGCAGCCCACCACGGAGGACTCACTTGACTTTGGAGAAAACAATGTCCACGTCGGTGCCTGTCACGTTCTTGCCGTCAATGATCTTGCAGTCTTTGCAGAGCTTGGCCCAGTTCTTCCCATTGAGCTCATTCCCGGTGGCCTTGGTGTCGCCGTGGACGGCGAACTTCCTGAAAACCTCCCCCAGGTCCACTTCATTCATGCTGTTTGCCATCATGGAAGATCTGCAGTGGAAAGAAATATTTCACACATTTAGTTTTTCCAAAACAGCCAACTTTATTTATACCGTTATACGGGAGTGACGTATAGGGGGGTAGTTAGGACAATTCCAAAAAATAGAGATGTGGTGGTATCAGCTTCCCAATGTGATGTGTTTTCATGGGGCCCACAATTCCTGGCGGCACCCCTGCTCGTATACTGTCAAAAAACTTGTCGTTGTTCTTGCGAGAGAAGAACTTCATCGGAGGCAAAAAAAAGAATACAACTTGAACACTGCACCAGTTGTGTTTGTATGGAAGCCCATTTCCACCACTGAAAGAAAAAAAATGTCCCAATGATGAATCATAATTATAAGATAAAAAGTTGAAATCGTGATAAAAAGTCATGATTATGACATGAGAAAGTCTTATGAGACAAAAAGTCAAAATCTTGAGAAAAACGTCAATTATGATAAAGGAAAGTCATAATTATGAGATCTAAAGTCAACATTATGATAAAAGTCAGAATTATGACCTAGGAGAGTCATAATGAGATAAAAAGTCAAAATTAGGAGATAAATAAAGCGTCATCTATGATAAAAGGTCCAAATTATTATTTAAAAAAAAGTCATAATTATGACAGGAAAGTCATAATAATGACATCAAATTACTAGAAGTCAGAAAGTCAGAAATACGACATAGGAAAAGTCATAATTGAGAAGTCAAAATTGAGCTAAAACGTCAATTATGATATAGGAAAGTCAATTAAAAAATAGTCAAAATTATGATACAAAGTCATAATTATGACATCCAAAAGTCACAATTATGAAAAAAAGGCGAAATGACGAGATAAAAATGTCAAAAGGTCCAAATAATGAGATAAAAAGATGACATAGGAAAGTCATAATTATGAGATAAAGCGTCAGTTATGATAAGAGGTCCAAATTGTGAGATAAAGAAAGTCATAATTATGGCATAAAAAAGTCATAATTATGAGATAAAAAGCCGAAATTATGATAGTCATAATTATGACATAGGAAAGTCATAATTATGAGATAAAAAGTCAAAATTATGATGAAAACTCTCAATTATGACATAAGAAAGTCATAATGAATAAAACGTCGAAATTATTAGATACAAACTGAGCACAATTTCCTCTCGAGACTCATAATTATTATGACTTTCTCATCACACAAGTTCGACTATGCATCTCACAATTATGACTTTCTCATAATTTCGACTTTTTATCTGAGATTTTTTTTCTTGGCGGAAACAGGCCTCCATACATTCGTCACTCCGAAAGTCGAAGAAAGCCGAAGTCAACTTTCAAGACAGCTGCTGCTCAACGTTAAAAAAAAAATAAATTAAAAAATTAATACATTGCATAACTTAAGACTTTTATAACGTCCTCACGTGTGCTTCCCAACTATTGTAAGTATGTGCGGGCATGTTTCTATTAAATATTGTATCATTTAATACACAAAAGGAAAGTAAGCGATGTTTCTCCCCGTTTTAAGCTTCATGTAGCTTACCTCTCAGTGCAGTGCTAAATTCCGGCGAAGGGTCGCGTTAAATGTAGCGCTTAGGTGGCTACAAGCACCATAAAAATGACTTAAATGCACGCTTTGAAGCCTTTTAGACGCGAACGTGATAACGACGACTTGACTGTGACGTCACGTGTATTTTGACCGCAAGAGGCGACGCGGTGGTTGTGACGTCATACCGCACGTGTTATTTGTTGCCATCACTGTTTTTTCCCCCCAGACGTGTTTGTAATATGCAGTTAGTGACCACATTGACTTGACGATGACATTCGACGACGTACTGATTGTGACGTCATGCCGCACGTGTTATTTGACGTAGTCAAGTAACTGTTGTGTGACCGTTTTTTTTTACCCAGATGTGTTTGTAATATAAAGTTAATAATAATGACCACATTGACTTCACGATGACATTTCTTTCACCACCTAGCAACTTTTTCATGCGTGCGTCTGTCTCAGCGTCTCATTGGCTATCCACACACGCGCGTTCACACTTGTGTGACAAATAATGTGCTTGTTTTATTGGTCAGTTCCCGTGTTAGATGTGGTGACATCTGCATGCACATTAGTAGGAAAGTTATTTTTGTGAGTTTGTGCTCACACCCTGATTGCAATTTGAGGTAAAACCACACACACACACACTCTCGCTTTCTGCAGTCTTACCTGGAGGCCTCGTCTGTCTCCTCTTCTGCTGCTTCTGCCGCTTGCACCCGCTCAAATGAGCCGAAGGTTTGTTGTCGTCTGTTTATCCCGTTGTCACGGCGACATCCTGTCCAGCATCACACGGGCGGGGAGGGAGGATGCAGGCGGGAGACGTTGGCGTTGACTCTCGCCGCCCAAGTCAAGGAGGCAGAGGTCGGGGGTCAAAAGGTTTTTTGTTTTCATGGCAAAACAGAAGCATTTGAGAAGGTGACGCAACAGGTACTTGACGTGTTCACAGCGAGGGCAGGACACGTGACCCACTCCAGGACCAGACTTCCATCATCACACGATGAGCAGAGCCAGCAGAGAGGAAGCAGGCTACAGTAGTGACACCAGTGTTGTGAGTCCAGTGCTTTGTTGTTGTGAACGCTGCAGCTGCTCAGTGGAGTCAGTGATTGACCTGGACCACTGCCAGAACCTACACTGTGCATGTGTTTGTGTCATACTTCACAAGGCCACTCCTTTGCAGTGACACTGTTTGGATGTTGTCATGACCTGTTGTTGGGGCAACCATTCCTCACATCATGGAGGGAAGAGAAACACACACACACACAATAAAAAAACCCTAAGTAGATCACATTGGAGCTGCTAAGCGAAACAACTGCGTTGATGTCACATCCTGATGGGCGATTGTGAAAACACACCCCACATTCACGCTTGACGGTTGCAACTAGTTTGGATGTCATCAGCAAGTATTTCCCAGTTGCTTCACTCAAGTTTTGGAGGTCCAAAGTCCCAACAGATCCTTTTTAGTCAACAATGATAAAAGATGTCATTTTATTTCCATTTGATGTGAGGACACGGACATTAAAGCCTCCTTAGCTTAGCATACATACTTAGTTTACATATGCTAAGCTAACGAGCATTCATCCAAACTATTCACGGGTGAAGTTTAGAATAAATAGTGATTCTCACGCTCGACAGGAGGTGAGTGACGTGCACGTGAGGCGAGTGCATTTGTGCCGTCGACGCGGCAACAGTAAGAAACAAGGAGTAAGGTCAACTGTGTCGGCCGGGTTACTGTGGCAATCTTTGAGCCAGTTGTTGGGACACGCCCTGCTCACAGCTGGTCCCAAATGTAAAAGAGCAGAGTGTATGAAAAAGGTTGTTGTGCAGGTGAGGGGGGGGAAGGTGCCTCCACACCATTGCTGCCTCCAAGACGTTGTTGAGTGTCCAGACTCACGTCCTGGTCACGCCGCTGGCCAGGCTCACGAACACCGAGGGGGACTGAGCAGACGGCGTCTTGAAGCTCACCTCCGCGGCGCTCCTACTGTAGCGGGACGGGGAAGGCTTTCTGTTAGTCCTGGGCAGGGGGCAGGGAGGTGGGAGTGCGCCTCTGTCTCGGACGCCTCCCGCAGAGGATGACGAGCCCAGCTTGGCCAGCGCCACGGGGATCTCCTCCAACGACTCGGCCGAGTCTGAGTTGTACTCAGCAGGTGGGGCGGCGGCCAGGACGGGCGCAGAGGGTGCGGCCAGGGGGGGCAGGGAGGCCCTCAGGGGGAATGCCGGGAAAGGCAGGCGTTGGCTGAAGGACATGGTGGACAGGCTGCAGGACTCGGCTGTAAGAAGAAAGATGGACGGCGGGTCAGGGGAAGTCAGACAGATCCCTGTGAGGTCAACAATATCGCCAGCGTACCTGTGGCTGGCGCTGCGCCAGGGGGCGGAGCTGAAGCGGGACAGTGACTTTCTCTGGTCACGTCTGCAGGAACTTTACTGAGCTTCCTCCTCCTCTTCTTCTGTGGGAACAATCACGTTGAACTGAGATCAGTTTGTGTGTGTGTGTGTGTATGCGTGTGTGTGTATCCACCTGCGTGTGTCTGTGTTTGTGATCTCCTGTGTTCTGTTCTCCAGAGAGAGTGGGCGGGGCCTCTAGTTCCAGAACAGGAGTGGCCACACCTCTCACTCCACCAGTAGCCATGAACCTTGAACACACACGCACGCACACGCACAGACGCTTGATGAAGTCTCCGTATGACCAATGACAGCCAAGCAAAGAGGAGTGAAGAGGAGGTCTTACTCGTCCCCCCGTAGAGAGACAGCGGTTACTTCCTCCTTGCCCACATGAGTGTCGGTGTAGCCCAGCGTCCTTGAGTGGTCTGAACCCTGTTCGGGGGGACATGGCTTTAGAATAGGAACTCAGCAACAGGAATGATGTCGTGTGACCTCTGACCTTCAAGTCGACTGAATGAGAGGCCGTCTGTTTGAAATCTGCTGGTGTCGGTGTGTGTCTGTTGTCCTGACGGTGGCGCTGACGCACAATGTACTCATATGTGCTCAGCCTATTCCACACTGCACATGCACACACACACACACAAAATTGGTTAGGGAACAAATAGTCGAGATAATACATACGATATAAAGTGGACTTTCTCGGTACAATGTTTCTTCACACACACACTTCTTACTGAGGTAGATGTGGAAGCAGAGGAGGTGGCAGAGCAGCACAGACGACAGCAAAGCCAGCGTGATGGTGACAGCCGCCAGCACGGGAATCACAGCGGACGCCGCTCGCACGGGCGCCAGCGGCAGGAAGACAAACCACACGGTCGTCTCATTTTGCACTGCGGGAGAGGAGGAGGGTGTGTTGATAGCAAAAACTCGCGTGTGTCTTCTCCGGCTGCGTCACCATCTTACGTGAGGTCACATCTCACCCCAGAAGTGTTTGTCCGTACGGAGTTTGGCGGGGTCCAAAAAGAATTCAATGAAGACGTAAAGGGAAACCACCAGAACCAGACACACACCTAGCAGAGCCGACACCACACTGTGCAGGAACAACCTGCACATGCACGCATAAACACACAGTGTTGCATTTGTACAATGTGACGCTGAGGACGCATGACAAAACCCACTTGTAGTTCCTGCTTCCTACACAGTTGTTGAGCCAGCGGCAGTGATGGTCGAAGTTGGCCACACACTTGTTACACGCGCTGCAGTGCTTTGACTTTGGTCCTCTGAAAAAACACACACACACACAATAGCTAGCGCCAAACAAACATAGCCAAACAAACTGCTTCTTTCCCTTTAACAAGTCATTGCAAGGAATGACTAAAACACGTGTAGTACCAGCAGACAACTGAGGACGCAGCAGTGAGCAGGACAGGCTCATGTTGAGCACAAGTTCAATTATTTAAGGCCTTCGCAGTTGTGACCCACTGACCTGCTTTCCAGCAGATACACACAGCTGTAAAAATAAGTGAAGTCAGCCTTCTTTTTGACATGATCATTGTCACTGCAGCTTGTCTGCTGCTGTGAACACTGGGTTCCTTACGAGTGCGTCACAGCGCAAATGTTTCACATCGTCATCGCGACAGACACGGAGTAAGGCACTCACACGTCCACCTGGCACAGGTAGCAGTGGCAGTTCTCAATGACGTGGGCGTGTTTTGAGCGGTCAAAGGCTGGAACTGGACCTTTGCGGCTCTTGGCTCTGACGTTGCAGTCGGCCGGGTCGATAGACACAGCCATAACGTGCGCACACAAGTGGCAAGCAAACATGATGCTGGTGCACTGACACAAGGATCAGGAAGCATTCTACACCAGTGGACGCACGCACGCACACACACCTACTGTGCACTGATATGTGAGCAACAGCTGTGTGAAGGATACAATGTAGCCTGCGGGGGTCCAGTGGGTGGGCAGCAGGGGCACAAAGACGCCGAGGCCCATAATGGCGAAGAAGGCGTAGAGCAGCCAAGCCAGCAGCTGGAAGGGATGAGGCGGCCAGCTCCAGCCGTTGGTTCGAGAGCAGAGCCGCACATCAGCTGGCTGCGGACCGTCCTCACCGACCGGTGCCGTGCGGTTGGGGTTGGTGCTGCAGGCGTCCATCCTACAGGAAATTATGACACGGGTTGACTTTCAGGTGAAGACAGAATCTCTGCCACCACAGTCACAAAATAAACTTTAGTTCAGATCAACATAAAAACATAGTGTCTTGTTTAATGCAAACATTCAGTACCACTAAAACTTACTGATACTTTTAAAGATGATACAAAAAAAAGAAAATTCATAATTAATCTGACTACTCTGACAAATCAACAAAGAACTGTCCCACTAGTGACTTCATTATCCACATCTGGTACTACTATCGTATTACTTTACCTTTCAACATACGTGTGCGGGACTCAGCTTGTGGATCCGTTGTCCGGTCAACAGCATCTCACACCGGTTTAGCCGGGTCTTGTAGAGCCCTACCGGGTCCGGCCCGCGGCGTGTTAGACGAAACTACTGCTTATTCTATGGCTGTGCGGATACGCAACTCTCAGGCTCCGGTCCAGAGAAGCAGCGGCCGGAACAATCCCTAGCTCACGTCCATCCCGGCAGCGGAACCACCGAGCGGCTAACCAGCAACAGGGACCTACTGAGCCCGCGAATGGCATAGACGGTCATCGCATCCTTCTGAGCGTTAGCTTGGAGCCGCTAACGCGATGCTAGCAGGCTAACTAAAACCGCCAGCGGGCTTGACTGAAGACTGCTGACCGCTCATTCAAAGTTCAGCGCTCGACGGCGACATTTTAAAATTCAATGTCTTTAGAAATATTTATGGGATAAATTCGTTAGCTCGTCGGTTAGCCGTTAGCATGTTCAGTTTAGCTGTTGCTTACTACAACCACTATTAGGCTAGTGTCGTGTTTCCATGGTAACGCTACCACTCGGCTCTCTCCTATTGGCCAGCGGGTTTAGTCCCGCCCTGCTTCCAATAAGATTGGTGACTGACAGCTGTGTTGATCAGGTCTAACCAGCAGGGGGAGGCAATGGCTCAATACAGTTTAAATGAACGTCAGGTAATCATTAAAATCAATCGTAAAGTATTACTTTATCAAAATATTTGTGAACATCAATTTAGTCCTCTCTTGTCACACTAAAGAGCTTGGATGACTTTTTTTGAGGAAGTAATGTACCTTGTTAAATATCAGTTATACTTGATGTTTTACTGTCTGATCAAAATGAGTGTATGTCATATGACCACTTGAACCTCTTTCAGGGTCGGGACTGCTCCCTTAAGAATTTCTAGAAAAACAACCCACACTAGGACTGCTCCCTTGTGAGGCTTTGGAAGTCGAAAGACGGGAGGCCGTGTTCTCTGAGGCAGATGGGGGGGGCGCTAACATTTAGTGGGGGTCGTCGTAAATTAAAGAAACATTTCTACTCTTTTACTCGAGGTCATAGCCAGGCGAGGTCCCGCTGAGATTTTAACTATGTTGTGAGGAGGGAGGGGAGGGGGGCATCTGATACAGTTTGATTGAGGAGGATGTGCACCCCCCCCTCCATCTTCTGATGGAAACAGTCTGGATCTCCTCAGGAGCTGCTCTGCCAGCGAGACCGCCCCCGCAGGTCCACAGTGCATTGTGGGTCATCTGCTGCTTCCATCACACAGGAAGCCTCAACCCGCTGACCCAGCTGCAGCCGGACCGCACAGAACCTCTCAGCATGGAGAGTTCTGGAAGAGGCCGAAAGAATGTTCACACAGAACCCAATCAATCAATTGCTCCCATTCTGTCAGAGGCGAGCTCGACAGAACCGTCCGTCGCGTCTCACAGTGTGCACGTGTTTCACGTGCGTCAAAGGTCAGAGGTCATGTGAGTCAAGACGTCAGCCTCTTCATTCTCATCATGGTTTGCCACAGTGACCCTTGACCTTACAACACATGGCGTTTGACATGTTGTATGTCGACAAGCATGATGATGACGACTTGATAGAACTTATTATTGATGCAGGCTTCCCGTATATCCTGGTGAGGTTGATTTCAATCGTCTTTCTCACCCTTTTTTATCAAATTGCTGGTACTTGCAACTTTTTTTGGCCCCATGGTGGGTTATTTAGCAGTCGTACTCAATAAAAAATGCACAGACGGTGAGTCGGCAACGCGTAGGGCGCTTTTTTTGGGCACTGGATTTCACGGAACGATGACGTATAGCAGGGGTCACCAGGCGGGCACCAGGTAGCCCCCACGACCACATGAGGCGCCCGCAAGCCTGCTTTTCATTCAGGTTTTCAGTTAATCATGTGAGAACACTAGAAAGAAAAGTATTGTGAAACATAAAATGTGAGTTGTGGATACCAGCATTTTGTGAATGTTCTGGTAAAACAAGCATATTTGATCTGTTTGGGTTGAAATAAGCTATGAAAATCATTTCTACAAAAATGAGTAGCTCGTGGCCATTTTCATTTTCTAAAAGTAGCTCTCATAAGAAAAAACGTTGGTGACCCCTGACGTAAAGGGCAAAAGGACTCCTTTGTTACATGCAATACTGCATGGGCAGGGCCAGCAAATACTTCTCTGCTGGCCTAAACACTATCAGAAGCACTGGCCTACATTTACTACTTCAATTTGTTCCATGAAATGATATGAATTTATTCCTGGCAGTTTATTATCTTCATTTCATAGCATGTTTCTTGGCTGCGAAAATATTCCACACGAAGAAAAGCATATTGTTAGAATCAACTTTTCTCTTTTTTGTCCCCATTTTTGCTTTTTGAAATTCTGAAAATATTTCAACTGTCTTCCTAAATAATCTCCATAACATTTCTTTTTTCATACTATTATTACTTCATTCCCATAATATAAACTTTTTCCCCAGCCTAATTTCCAAAAATGACAACTTTCTTTTTTCTTTATTTCTCATAATATTACGACTTTTAAAAAAGAACGTACCGTACTTTTTCTTAATATTACGAGTTTATTCTCAGAAAATTGCGACTTTTTTTCTCGTTGGAATAAGACATTTTCCCCTTAATATTTTGAACTTCCATCCTTCCAGCCATCCATTTTCTTCTGCTTATCCGGCAGCAGTCCCAGTAAGGAAGTCCAGACTTCCCGGTCCCCGGCCACCTCTTCTAGCTCCATCGGGAAGACACCAAGGCCTTCCCAGGCCAGCTGTGAGACATAATCCGTCCAGCGTGTCCTAGGTCTGCCCCGGGGCCTTCTCCCAGCCGTGCACACCCGGAATACCTCACCAGGCAGGCGTCCAGGAGGCAAAGGGACTCGATGCCCGAGCCACCTCACCTGGTTCCTCTCCACGCGAAGGAGCAGCGGCTCTACTCTGCTTTTCCATTTCTGCTGGGGTTTAAAAATATATATTTTTCAGCTACACTGTATTTCAACTTTCTTCTTGTAAATTTTCCTCTCGTAATTCTGACTTTATTCCAATAATGTCTTTTTATTCTATTCTCTAATTTTCCAGAAATTACGACTTTATTGTTCTTGTTTGTTTCTCATAATACAACTTTTAAAGAAAAAATGACTCTTTTTCTGTAATATTTCAACTTTCTGCTACAAAAATAACGTTATTTTTTTCTCTTTCTCATATTACAATGTTTTTCTGGTAAAATTACAATGTTTTTCTCGTAAGATGACAACTTTTTTTTCTTAATATTTAGACTTTACAGTGTTCAGTCGTTTATCGCGGGGGATAGGTTCCCAAAATAGTCCACAATAAGTGAAATCCGTGAAGTAGCCAACTTCATTTGTATACAATGATCCTATATGTTTTAAGGCTGTAAAAGCCCCCCACCATGCACTCTATACACTTTTCTCAGAAAGGCATTCACATTTTCCCACATTTCCCTCAAAAAAGTTCAAACCTTTGTCTGAATTTTAATGATCAACACAAGAAATGATGAAGTCACTCAGGCGTATTTCACTCCCGTGACCGTGCCTTTTCGGTCCGGCGCCGTTCCGCTGTAAAGCAGCGTTTTTGCATCCTTGTTAAAACACCTTGCTGCAGACGAACTGAAGATTCATTGACAAGCCAGCAAGCTAGCGATAACACAGGAGACATGGCAGGACGGCATGAAGGAGATTGATTGACAATGGGCTACGGCCAATCAGGACGCAGAAAACAATGGGCGGTACAGACAGACGAGAGAGGGAAGAGATAGACACGCAACTTCCCACCGTGCAATTCTTCTTAAAGGGCCAGGCTCAGCCTGTAACAGCGTTCATACGCTGTCATAAAAAAAAAAAACATTTAAAAAAAAATTCCACAAATCCGCGAAAGGTGAACCACGGTAGAGCGAGGGAACACAGCATTCTTATAAAATTATGGCTGATTTTTTCATTTTTGCAGGGGGTTTTTTCCTGGTTAAATCTTAAAAAAAACAAAACACACACACACACACACTTTCGACACCCCGGGTGTACACTGTGCACACCTTCAAATCCATGAATGTCCTTTATTTCCCCGCTTCTTTCACTTTGAAGCAGCTTTGACCTTTGCTTCCTGTCACAGATTGAAGTGCTGATTAGGAAGAGATGCTTTTATTTTGCATTCGTTCAAGATGGCCGACAAGTAAACAACCTGGAAGCAAGTTCGCGTGTCAGCGCGGCTAACGTGACAAGTGCGCATCGAGTGTGTGTACCATGGAAGTCCAGCACATTTACACACACACACACACACACACACACACACACACACACACACACACTTTCTCTCTGTGTTGTGTCTCCAGCAACCTGCTGAAGCCAGAGGACACACATCTGTAGCCACTTAGCCGTGTGTGTGTGTGTGTACTCATGTGGGGGGTGGTCTGTGTCCCTGGAAAGTAATACACATGATGGAGTGTGAACACGCACGCACACACACACACACACGCACGCACGGGTGCCTATTTGCAGGTAAACAAACAGACAGAAAAGACCATAATTGTGTTGTTTTGTACCACAACAATGTTTTAAGTTGAAGCGCTTCCTTCTCATAACGCTTCATTGTTTCCTTTTTCTTGGGAAGCTCACGTCTCTTCCCGTCTTAAACGTGACAAACACACACACACACAACTTTCAAATACAACTTTCATGTTCTCACAGCCATTGTTTGGCTCTGACCTCTCCCCGTCCAACACTGCCCATTGTCGCTTCGTCAGGTAACTAGTGAGTTAGTGCGTTCCGTCCCACGTGGGTCGCTTCAACGGGTTTCGTCTTTGTGTCAGAAGCTGCCGACGCAGCGCAGTTTGTTGTAGTCATGCAGTAACAGTTCTGACACACACTTGGCTCGTCCCGACAGCCGCAGGTGTCGGTGTGCGATAATCCTGCAGGCCCGAGTCCGGCACAAAGGCTGGGTTTGTTTTGGGCGGCGCTTCACCCACACGGGCAGGACGAGGAGGGGCCAGGTTCTACTTCCCAGAACAGCTTGTTCTGGGATTGTGCGTTCCGTTGTGCACTGCAGTGTAAATAATGGGAGTTAGTTGAGAACTCTCTACTTCTTCTTTGTACCACTTCTGCATTCTTTACCGCATTTCACGTCCACATGGACGTCCACATGTTCTGAGTTTGTAACAGAGTTTGGAACAAACGCCCCTCTAAAGCCCCCCCGACAGCAGCAGGAGGTCATTGGATCACAACAAGTCATTTATTTTCCACAAATAGATGTGATATTTCACATGTTGGCATGCCTATTTATGGAGAATTTGACAGGTTAAATAGACATATTTCTAGTCAAATAGACACATTTAACCCTGAATGCACATTTAAATATGTCTATTTGTGGATAAATAAACATGTTCAACCTTAAATGCAAATGTAAATGTGTCCATTTGTGGTTAAATTGACATATTTATACTTAAGCAGACACACTTAACCTTAAATGCACATGTCAACATGTCTATTTGTGGATAAAGAATGTGGATAAACATGTGATAAACATGTGAAACCATAAATTCAGATGTAAATGTGTTCATTCGTGGTTAAATGGACATGTTTATATAGTTCAATACACACGTTTAACCTTAAATGCACATGTAAGGGTGTCTATTTATGGTTAAGCATCATTTATGCTATTAACTCTAAGTTCACTTGTAAGCCTGTCTACAGGTACAGTATTTATAAGTTATGATCCTTACAGATAAGTCATTACTTAATTTGTATGGTCTGAATCAAATAAACCTCACCATACCAAATAAATAACACAAACCTTTTTAATTTTAAACATGTTTTTGATAGATTTCTGTTTTTGTGGATTCGATTTTTTTTTATATAGTGCTTTTCCAGGCACCCGAGGTGCTTCACATTATTCATCCGCTCGTCAGTGGTAGTCTACATCTGTAGACACAGCTGCCCTAGGGTAGTCTGACGGAAACGTGGCTGCCAATTCACACCAACCACCACCAAACACTCATACACCAGCATGGGCAGCACCGGAGGCAAGGTGGGGGGGAAGTGTCCTGCCCAGGGACACAACGACAAAGTGACTGGGTGAGGAGGGCCGAACTGCTCTACCTGATTTGGGAGCCACTGCCTTGTGACATAAATTAGGATTCGCACCGAGTGGCCAGTGTTTCATCCCCGAACCACACATCCGCACCATTTGAGACCCACCGACCAGCTCGGAAGCTCTTAAGGCGTTGAGGAGCGAGGTCTACTTCATGTGCTATGGCGCAGCTTCACCAGCAGGTTACATGTGACGTCACTTGTGTTTATTTATCTATCTTGAAGATGTCGACCCAATAAAAGCTTGAATGTAATTCAGAACCTTTTCACGGACTGGTGAACAGGACTACGGAACCAGAACCCGCTGGGTTTATTGCCATGTTCCCGGGACAAAGGTCTGCTCCATAAAATCCAGTTTATGACCCACATGGCCGGTGAGGCCGTAAAGAACATTTCTCTCAGTGTTCCGGTCTGAGCTGGATCCGTCCACACGGAGAGCCTCCGAGCCGCCACAAAGCTTTCTGCCGCCAGGTGGAGAGTTGCAGCGTGTCACGTGAGCTTCATGTTGGCAAAGTTGTGGTCAATCACCTCGCTCAGAACACTTCTCCTAAATCTTCTTATCAGCTTCTAACCCATTATCACCTGCTGCTTCTGCTGTAGGAACACAGCGTCCGCACGAGTCACCACAGCGCGTCCAAAACAACGACTTTATGTAACCTGCACGCTGTGCCAGCCCTCTAATCCTGCACTTCCAGTTTGGGAACGCTCCGGTTCCCGCCAGATTATCTGAAAGTGAGCGAACAAGAAGGTCGTCTAGGACAAACAAACAAGCTGACGACTGGAGGCTCACTTTCACGTACGCAAACGTTTCCAGGGTTCCTGTCCGGCTCCTCGTACGACAAAAGATGACTTGATGACTCTTCTGGAGGCTCCCGGGTCCGCTGGGAGACACACTCTAGTCTGTCCTGCACTGACAAAACACGACACAAATATTTTGTCTGGAAAAAGACAACAACAACCAGAACCACAGCTTAGACCACCAACGGCGTCTTTTCATCTTTCACCTGATTTCATTTACGTCCACGTCAGCTGATGTTGGACAGGCTTCCCGCCTCCGTGGAGGTCTGTAACGGGACACAATGCAGACATGGCTAGTGACCTTTAAGTACAACAACGCCAGTTCACCTTTACTGACCTTTACACTCACCTTAATAGTACACTAATCATTCAATCAAATAAATACAATACATACAAATATTTTTTTAAATACATCAAATATTAAAATAGAATATATATACAGTATATATATATATATGTATATATACAGTATATAATATAAAAATACAATGTAAACAAATAAAAAATCAAATAAACCAAAAAATAAAATAAAAATAAAATTTTCCCCTTTCGGCTTTTTCCTGTAAAATAATAAAATAAAATAAATAAAACAAAAAGTACACAAAAGAAACTAATGAAACAGATAAAAAAAAACAAAATAAGGTAAATAAAAACATAAAATACACAAAATAAGTACAAGACGTAAAATTAACAAATAAACAAAATAAATAAAATAAATATTAATCTTTTTCCATTTTGGCTTTTCTCTGCTGAGAAATAAAATTAACATAGGCCAAAAAAAATAAAACAAATAAAGTGCATAAAATAAACAAAATACATGAAAAAAACTGAAATACATCAAATAAACAAAATAAACAAAAACAACTTAAACACATAAAATAAACAAAATAAATCAAACAAATAAATCAAAAGAAACCAAATAATAAAATAAATGAAATAAATAAAATAAAATAAAATTTCCGACTGTTCAAATAGTTACTGTTGGACGGTACGCCTGTGGTGTCCAAAGTGCGGCCCAGGCGGGGAGTGTTTTTTTTTTAACTGTCCCTTGACAGTCTAAAAGTAAAATTCATTGGGATAGACAGTATACTGCCCTGCATTGAATTGGTTTTAGCATCTGTAACGTGCAAATCATA
This sequence comes from Dunckerocampus dactyliophorus, assembly GCF_027744805.1. NCBI lineage: Eukaryota > Metazoa > Chordata > Actinopteri > Syngnathiformes > Syngnathidae > Dunckerocampus > Dunckerocampus dactyliophorus. Next base: position 1,371,707 of record NC_072821.1, on the reverse strand, counting down.
TGAAAGGTGGCCCTTTTTGCATATTTATAGTTGGCAGCCTTTTATGTTGCGTTTGAAAAATGATATTTCTCCTTTACTGTACCCAAAATGAAGCAAAGCGTACCCTTAAAGCAGTGGTAGTGTATGTACCGAGTGATTCCACCCCTACCAACAATAACCACTTTTAAAAAGCATGACATCATTGGACCTGCGAGCGTCTGCCGTTGTCCTGGTGTCCTGGTGTCCTGGTGTCCCAGCACAAAGCGGTCCAGGAACAGGATTGTGGTTGCTGCCAACAGGCCCGTGACTAGCTGAGCTTAGCTGTTGAGTAACCTGGCCCCCCGCCCGGCGCTGGGGACAAGCTGCCCTCCTGCCTGACTGACAGGATGTCCACTTTCAGAGGTCGCGGGGTCACGGGCGCAAAGATAGGCGCCCTCATCGGGTGCGCTGGTCAAGACATGGTGTCCTCCAACGGTTGCCTAATGAAATGTTGACGATGAAAGAGCACTCCCTCATTGTGACGTCCGGCGACCCCGCCCGCTTCCAAGGAAGGCATCCTAACGAGGCCCACGGACAATGTGTGAGTTGTTTACTGCTCCGTGCTAATTGTGCAACGATCCAGCAGAAGCGTCCATTGTCCACGTTCCGCTCCGGTGTGATCATGTGATGTTTTGACAGCCTCGCCGTTGTCATGCCATCCGCTACCCAGAAGGACTTGACTTTGTTGCGTTGTGACCGGGCCACACACATGAGTCGCAGCAGGTCCCGATGACATCATCCATGAAGTCTTACATCATCATCACCACCACCATCACCAGCGGCGCTAATGAGGCCTCGCGTTGTCGTGTCAGACGCCGGATGGGACAAACAGGAAGCGTCATGTGACGACCTGGGCGGCGGGCGTGAGGACAAAGCGTCCAGAGAAGGTCTGCACGCAAGACTCTGCCGCGGCCCACTTAGCAGCCCTCTGAGGACAATGGAGCCGCTGATTGAGGTCAGTGGGCCACGGATTTCCTGGGCTCTGTGAGGGGTGGTCACCATGGCAACCCGTGTCTTCTTACTGCGGCAAAACCTGTTGACACGAACTTCCTCTCGGGGACCCTTCTTGATATTGCTCCAAAGGGGTGTGAAAAGTGTCATGTGCATGCCTGGCCACTAGTTGGCGATGTTATACGAGTGGAATAAACTCATCATTTTCATGACGCGTACGGACACCAACGAGCGCCAACACTGATTGCAGCCAACCTGCTCTACTCCAGTGGTTTTCAATTATTTTCTGCCATGCCCCTCCTGGGGGACTGGCATTTTGTGTAAAATGAGCAACAGGGATGCACACTTTTACAGACAGTAACACTGCTGCTACCTCAAGCATGAATGGTAGGGGTGTCACAAAACGTGTACCTGTATCGGACCGTTCAATACACAGTACCGAACCGTGACCGCTGTATCGAACAATACGCAGCTTCATGTTTATCTGATCAACTTCTGACGGCGCTCTGTGCTGAGGGCTCAGTGTATCTGCGATCGACTACTCTGGCTTGGCTTGCATTGTCAAGCACGGAGCCACTGAGCTCCACCTCCCACATTCACACCAACGTGGTGCCCGCGGGCACCAGGTAGCCCCCACGACCACATGAGGTGCCCGCAAGCCTGCTTTTCATTCAGGTGTTCAGTTAATAATGAAAGAAGAGTAGAAAAGAAATGCATTGTGAAATACAACATGTGAGTTGTGGACACCAGCATTTTGTTCATGTTCTGGTAAAACAAGCATATTCGCTTTGTTTGGGTTGAAAATAAGCTCTGAAAAGAAATGTTACAAAGATGAGTAGCTCTTGTTCATTTTCATTTTGGAAAAGTAGCTCTCACAAGGACAAACGTTGGTGACCCCTGGTCTAGACACTCTTCTCATGTAACCCGCCCTGTTTCGCACCGCCCGCACCGGGGCTCGAACACAGGACCTTCGCAATGGGAGGCGAGAGCGCTGACCACACGGCCAAAAGTCCAGACTGTCGACCACGTGCTCAGCGCAGCTCTTAAGGCAGAGGGAGTGAGGTTTACCAACGTACACTTGCACAGCCTCACAGGCTGGCATCTGTTACACTCAGACAGGCATGAACATTTTCTCACACGTCTCTCCTGTTTAAACGCTCTCAAAGTTCACATCTCCTTTGAATTTGAACAAGAAATGACTCAGTGACTCACGTGTGCTTCACTCCTCTGACCGAGCCTCTTCTCTTCATCCTGGCGCCGTTCGGCTGTAGCGTTGTATCCTTGTTCAAACATATCGCTCCTGCCGTCGTATTTTCCTCCTCATCGTCCTACTCCTGATTTATTCCGTAATGGCACCCTGAAGCCGGTTAGCTTCTTCTTGTTGTTCATTGTTTATTGGCGTTTAGCAAGCAGCTCACATGGTTAGCTAGGTTTCCCAGCGACCGCTGACCACAACAGGAAACGGCACAAAGGAGATTGCTCGACAATTGGTCTACCGCCAATCAGGATGCAGAACACGATGGGCAGGTTCTCCCTCAGCCAATAAGGACTTTAAAGGTGACCGTGTGGAGGTGGTTCACACCTACAAACACCTGGGAGTGCATCTGGATGATAAACTGGGCTGGACTGCCAAAATGGATGCTCTGTGCAGGAAAGGGCGGAGCCGTCTGTACTTCCTCAGAAGGATGGCGTCCTTCAACAGATCTGACTGCGGTAGCTAGTGTCCTCCTGAAAAAACCCGATACCGATATTGACAAATATTACATTTTTATGCCAATATTGTGTCCCTGGGTGCTTGTGATCTAATCTCCACCGCTAACGTTATCGTGTGACATCATCCGCGGGTCACATGACTCAGCGAGTTTTGCTGGAACTGCCCGAAATAAACGTGTCAGTCGGCTCGGGTTCTGTGAAATGTAGAACATTCTGTGAGGCTCTTGGCCCGCTGAAGGTTCTCCCTGTTGCTGCCAGCCCAGTCTTGGCCCGGATCAGCTCTCCGTTTTGGCACGCAGCGCCGCAATCAGCGCGAGCAGAAAGCGGAGAGGGGAGCAAAAAGGCCAGCTGTTGTGCGTCTTCAGGCTTAACAGACTTTCGGAGATGTTACAATGAAAGCTCATAATTACGTTTAACACCTCAAACGTGCCAAAAGCCTCCGCTTGAATTTACGCTTCACGTACGCTAATGTGGCCCCGATTAAGCTAACATGAAGACAATCTTCCTTTTTTTTTAATCAGCGCACACGCTGACATTTATTAACGTCTCTCAGCACTCCGAGCATTACGTTTACTAGCATGCGCCCCAACTACGTATCCCACCAGGCATCCATTCGTTCAATAGAAGAGTTAGCCGAGACAAAACGTGAACACCATCCAAAGGAAAGCCAAGGTGTTCTCCGTGAGGAACCTTCACCAGCCCAGAGTCTTCAACGTGTCCCTGAAGAAAGCACATCCTTAACTGTCACGCAAGCATAAAAAGAAGTGAAGCAAGGTGTCATTTTTTATGATGTCCTATTCTATGGTTATCATCGCACTTTTGCTAACCTTCTGTAGTCGCGTTGCAGAAAAAGCACACGCCAAAAAGAAACACTAGCCGTCAGGCGAATGCCAGAGCATGACACGGTTGCTGCCCCGTAAGTTGTTAGCGTGTAGCGGTGGCCATCAAGGTCAGATGAACACCTGGCGTGTGCCATCGCGTGTCGTCTCGTGCGGGTCAACGTCCTGCGGGTCGTTGTGCTTCTTTAATCTGGGCGACGGTGGGGTCGCTTAAAGCCAATCTCCAACACGTGAGGATAGACTTCTGGGTCGGATTAAAGGAAGCAGGTCACAAGTGTGACCATGCAGGTAATCGTGTCGGGCCACACCCCTGCTGGGAGTCACACTGGAAGTCTGTCAGTGACCTCATGGCTTCTTCAGGAGAAGAAGAAGATGGGAGGAGGCTAAGGACGTTAGCATGGGTCTAGCGTTCCTCATAGCCAGAAGGTTAGAAGGTTTGCGAGCATGCTGCCCTCTGCTGGTGTGGAGTGTCAACTCATGTCTGTGGCATGTGCGTGCATGCGTGTGTGTGTGTGTGTGTGTGTGTGTAGATTAGACAACACCCCGATGCTCACCCTCCCCCCCAGCTCTGCTATATAAACACAGAGAGAGTGAGAAGTGTTCAGTCCAGCAGCAGACGCACAGTCAGCACACACGCACGCACACACACGCACACACACACTGAGGTCTTGGATCAAGATGGACGACTTGGCTCTTCCTTCGTGGCTTTGCATCCTGGCGGTGGCCATGTTTGCATGCGGTGTCATGAAGAGGATCCTGGCCTCCCACCTGAGCCCCGCCTCCACCGTGGCGGCGTGGTTGGGGGCCACCGTGCTGATGGAGCGCACGTGGGCGCTGTGTGTGCCCGCCGGGCTGCTGCTGGCGCTGCTGGGACTCGCCTACGTGCTCTATGCCGTCGCCAGGGCCCGCACGCCGGACGCCGCCCTGCCCGCTACGGGGAAGGCCGTCGTCATCACAGGTAGTAAGAGGCTCCGCCCACTCCACTGACCTTAAACAGCCCTGGCATATACGGTGTGTGTGTGTGTGTGTGTGTGTGTGTGTGTGTGTGTGTGTGTGTTGTTATCTCTTTTTATGTGGCACAAGCCTTCATGTTTTTCATTGAGAACTGCAAGCTGTGTGTGTGTGTGTGCGTGTGTACGTGTGTGTGTGTGCGTGTGTGTTTGTGTGTGCAGCTCTTTGGGGACACTGTCAAGGATGTCCCTTCTGGAGGTCAAAGGTCCCTGTCAAGACTCTTGCTCCACTTTGTCTTATCAGTGACAGGAATACGCTGTGGGTGTGGTTGGTGTGTGTCTGTGTGGTGTGTGCGTGTGTGCGTGTGTGTGTTTGTGAGCTATTCACATGCAAAGGGAAGTGTGTGTTCCCGTGTGGAATGTCCAACAAGCTGGAAGGCAAAAGTTGTTTAGAAGTCATCGTCATGGCAACACATCAGCTCGTGGATGTTTACTGGTTAGAATTATTAACTTTGAAGTGACCTTTGAACCTTTGACTGACACACATGCAGCAACATGTTTATGCTGCACAAGGTGCGTCAGGCAGCTAGCGCACACGCGCACACACACATGCACGTGCACGCACACACACACGGCGGTGTGGTCAGTGTGAGGGTCGTGCTTGCTGCAGTGCATGATGGGAAGTGTAGTTGATTGTGCCACCACTCCGCGAGGCCCTGCGGGCGCTCTGCACAGCATGGGGGGGGGAAGAAGAAAAGCCACTTGAGGACAAAGAGGAACATTCTTTGTGTGTGTGTGTGTGTGTGTGGAGGGGGGGGGGGGCGATTGGGGGGTGTCGACGTGTCTCAGGGCTCGCTGACCTGGCGTCCTGCCGCCATGTTGATGAGGGTGTCACATGACTGCACGGCTTCCAGGCTGCCTCACTCGGAACTCATTAGGTGGACACAAGCAAGAGGGCGGGGCTAATCTACAACTTTCCTTACAGTCATGACACTTTACACTCGTGTGTGTGTGTGTGTGTGTGTGTGCGTGCATGTGTGTGTGCACGAGCCAACGTACAACAAGGCTCACGTCTCATGAGCGTCACGTGTCACATGCATGCGTGCCAAGTATCCCTGCACACCACCACCTTGACTTGGACCAGAGGATGTAGCGTCCCAGCGTGCAGCGAAAGTGGTGTCAGCGTTCCTGGCAGGCCTCCAAGGACGCGATGCCAACGCGACCGTCCTCTGGCCTGCTCAGCGCTCGCACAAAGCGCCAAGAGAACAGTCAGTCCTGCAGCAGATCAGGTTCCGAGTCTTCCTGGAAGTCCGGCTGCTGCTCCACTTCCCTTCTGGGAAAGTACATGGAGCGTGAAGAGGGAGGTGGGGGGGATATGAGCCATCTTTCTCTCTGCCTGCCTTAAAGCAACTTTTTAAAAAAGCCAATCAGGGCAGAGCCGGAAGTCAGGCCACACCTCCCAGCAGAAGTGCCACCATGTGCGGGAAACCTTCATTTCAATCTCTGATTTCAGTCGTTTCACGCCGTCACATGACGATGTCGCATGATGCCGTCCCCCTGCAGGATGTGACTCGGGCTTCGGGAAGGCGACGGCGAAGCGTCTCGATGCCCTTGGCTTCCAGGTGTTCGCCACCGTGTTAGACCTGTCGGGGGAAGGAGCTCGTGAGCTCCAGAGGACGTGCTCGCCACGACTCACCCTCCTGCAGGTGGACATCACACAGCCGCAGCAGCTCCAGCAGGCGCTGACGGATGTCCAGGCCCAGCTGGGCTTCAAGGGTACCGAACTGCACCGCCATCCTTGCCAACATGGCACCCAGTGCGCTCACCTTGTACGTGCGTGCGTGTGTATCAGGTCTGTGGGGTTTGGTCAACAACGCCGGCGTTTGTGTGAACTTCGGCGACATCGAGTTGTCCCTGATGTCAAACTTCCGCGGGTGCATGGAGGTCAACTTCTTTGGAACGCTCAACGTCACTAAGAGCTTCCTGCCGCTGCTGCGACAGGCCAAAGGTCGTCTCGTCACCGTCTCAAGTCCTGCTGGTGCGCACACACCCACACGCACACGCACGCACGCACGCACACACACATGAATGTCAGTTGAACAAAGACGTCCCTCCCTGCCATCATGTCCAATGTCCACCCTCTCAGGTGATCAACCTTTCCCCTGCCTGGCGGCGTACGGCGCGTCCAAGGCGGCCCTCAACCTCCTCATCAACACGCTGAGACACGAGCTCGCACCCTGGGGCGTGCACGTCGCCACCATCCTGCCATCCTCATACAAGACAGGTAACTCATGGTGATGAGCATGAGGACGTGAGAATGATGATGAGTAAGAGGAAGAGGAGGAGGAGGATTTTGATGAGGATGATGGTGATGAGGCTGATGATGGTGATGATGAGGATAAGGGTGAGGGTGATGAGAATGAAGATGATTGTGATGATAAAAAAGAGGATGTGATGATAAGGTTGTTGATGGTGAGGATGAGGATGATGGCGATGATGATGAGAATGAGAATAAGGATGAATAAGGATGGCCATGAGTAGGAGGATAAGGATGACGATGAGAATGAGGATGTGATATAAGAATGGTGGTGATGAGGATGAGGATGATGATGAAGCTGATGAGAATGAAGATGAGTGTGACGATGAGGCGGAGGAGGAGGCGAATGTGATGATAAGGATGTTGACGAGGATGAGGATGATTGTGATGAGGATGATAGTGATGAGGCTGAAGGTGATGGTGATGATAATGATAATTGTGATAAGGATGAGGATGATGGTGATGAGGATAAAGACGATTGTGATGATGATGAAGATGAGAATGATGATGTGATGATACGAATGGTGATGATGGGGAGGATGAGGATAATGATGAGAATGTGATAAGGATGGTGATGATAGTGAGGATGAGAATAAGGATGAGGATGATGAGGATCACTGTGATGAGGATTAGATGACGTAATGATGAGGATGATGAGAATGTGATGATGATGTTGATAATGCGGAGGAGGATGGTGATGAGGATGATTGTAATGAGGATGATAGTGATGAGGCTGAAGATGATAATTGTGATGAGGATAATGGTGAGGATGAGAATAAGGATGAGGATGATGGCGATGAGGGTGGTTCTGATGAGGATTAAGATGATGTAAAGATGAGCAGGATGAGGATGTGATGATAATGATGTTGGTAATGATGAGGATGATGATGATGGTGATGAGGATGATGGTGATGAGGATTAAGATGACGTAAAGATGAGGAGGATGAGCATGTGATGATAATGATGTTGGTAATGATGAGGATGATGGTGATGAGGATTAAGATGGTGTAATGATGATGAGGATGTGATGACAATGATGTTGGTAATGATGAGGATGATGGCAATGAGGACTAAGATGGTGTAATGATGATGAGGATGCGATGATAATGATGTTGATAATGATGAGGATGATGGCAATGAGGACTAAGATGGTGTAATGATGATGAGGATGCGATGATAATGATGTTGGTAATGATGAGGATGATGGCAATGAGGATTAAGATGGTGTAATGATGATGAGGATGTGATGATAATGATGTTAGTAATGATGAGGATGATGGTGATGAGGATTAAGATGGTGTAATGATGATGAGGATGTGATGACAATGATGTTGGTAATGATGAGGATGATGGCAATGAGGACTAAGATGGTGTAATGATGATGAGGATGCGATGATAATGATGTTGATAATGATGAGGATGATGGCAATGAGGACTAAGATGGTGTAATGATGATGAGGATGCGATGATAATGATGTTGGTAATGATGAGGATGATGGCAATGAGGATTAAGATGGTGTAATGATGATGAGGATGTGATGATAATGATGTTAGTAATGATGAGGATGATGGTGATGAGGATTAAGATGGTGTAATGATGATGAGGATGTGATGATAATGATGTTGGTAATGATGAGGATGATGGCAATGAGGATTAAGATGGTGTAATGATGATGAGGATGCGATGATAATGATGTTGATAATGATGAGGATGATGGCGATGAGGATTAAGATGGTGTAATGATGATGAGGATGCGATGATAATGATGTTGATAATGATGAGGATGATGGTGATGAGGATTAAGATGGTGTAATGATGATGAGGATGCGATGATAATGATGTTGATAATGATGAGGATGATGGTGATGAGGATTAAGATGGTGTAATGATGATGAGGATGCGATGATAATGATGTTGATAATGATGAGGATGATGGTGATGAGGATTAAGATGGTGTAATGATGATGAGGATGCGATGATAATGATGTTGATAATGATGAGGATGATGGTGATGAGGATTAAGATGGTGTAATGATGATGAGGATGCGATGATAATGATGTTGATAATGATGAGGATGATGGTGATGAGGATTAAGATGGTGTAATGATGATGAGGATGCGATGATAATGATGTTGATAATGATGAGGATGATGGTGATGAGGATTAAGATGGTGTAATGATGATGAGGATGCGATGATAATGATGTTGATAATGATGAGGATGATGGTGATGAGGATTAAGATGGTGTAATGATGATGAGGATGCGATGATAATGATGTTGGTAATGATGAGGATGATGATGTTGAGGTTGATAGGCCAAGGATGATGGTGGTGATGATGACGAGGATGACGTTTATGATGAAGATGAGGATGTGATTATGCTGCTGATGATGATGATGATGTGATGATGATGGCGGTGGTGGTCATGTGACTACAGGTCAGTGCAGTAACCACGCCTACTGGGAGGATCAGCACCAGCAGCTGCTGCGGTCGCTGCCGCGGGCGCTGCTGGAGGACTACGGCGAGGACTACGTGAGCGAGACCAAGGAGTTGTTCTACAGCTACGCCCGGCAGGCCAACCCCGACCTCAGCCCCGTGGTGGACGCCATCGTGCAGGCGCTGCTGTCGCCGCAGCCTGAGGCGCGCTACTTGGCGGGGCCGGGCGTGGGCTTGATGTACTTCATCCACAACTACTGTCCCTTCAGCGTCCGCAACCGCTTCCTGCAAAGCCTCTTCGTCAAGAAGAAGGTGACACCGCAGGCGCTGAGGAAGCATGCGGCCTTTGACCTCGTCTCCCACGACGACAACAACAACAACAAGGAGGAGAGGGAGAAGGTCAAGTAGCCGGACTGTAGGATCACCCGGAAGCACCAGTCACTCGCTAGAGCTTTAGGACACGCACACGTTGCAAACGGAAGTCGGGGGCGGGGCTTAGGAATGACGCCACCAGCTACCAACCAAAGACGAGCAACAGGAAGGCATCAAAGACAACAAGTCATCCTTCAAGGATCGGCCCGGACAAGCTCCGCCCCCCCGAGGGACGGCACAAGTCTTTAAGGAAGTGCGGCGACAGGTGTAAGGACGGTGACGCTGTGGACACGCCCCCCTTCGGCCTCATGTCTAATGGTGCCACATGTGACATCACACCGCAACAATAAAAGCAGAAAATAGTTAGCCAGTCTTCAACACGCCATTACTTAGGTATGCAGTAGTAAGTCATAGTAAGTAACAGTAAGTAGTACTAGTAGTAGTAGTACCACCACAATGATGTCACATTTGTTTCTGATTGTATTACAGTGTTCTCTCATTTATCGAGGTTACCAAAACAGCCTGCAATAAGTGAAATCCGCTAAGTAGCCGACTTCATTTTTTTACAATTATTACAAAAGTTTTAAGGCTGTAAAACCCCTCACCCTACACTTTAGACACTTTTCTCAGACAGCCATGAACATGTTCTCACATTTCTCTCTTGTTTAAAAACTTCCAATAAACCTTCGTGCAGTCCCCCTCCTTCGAACCGAACATCATTTACAAGCTAGCGAGCAAGCAAACTAGCAATAGAGATACACTCAACTTCCCACAATGCAATTGTTCTTAAAGGACCAGGCTCTGTCTTTAACAGGTTCATGCTGTAATTAAAAAAAGCACTAAAAAAAATACACGTAACAGCGAATACGCGAAAGGTGAACCGCAACAGAGCGAGGGAACACTGTATTAGATTTGACATGATCCTGTCAATCATATTGCATCCTGTCAAAATGTGAAACCTTTTTCTTACTGCTGATGTTTGTTGTGTTAAAATGATATTTTTGTTCACTGGTGGACCCAGTGAAGCACGGCATCGGCGACTTTTATTTATTGTGCACACACACACACACACACACACACACACACACACTGCAAAGTGTCTTACAGTTTGCTCCTTCTGTGTTTTTTTTGTTATATTTCATTCAGCATACTCATACTTTCATGACAACTGTCACTCAAACTGTGAATTTTGTACAAAAGTATTCTTAGTTTATTCTTTGACTGAATTAAAAAGACGTTTACTTCTGTTTGTGTGTCTGCTCTGTGTGTGTGTGCGTGTGTGCGTGTGTGTGTGTGTGCCTGTGTGTGTAAGTATGAAGCACATATAGTGGAGTTGTGGAGGTCGATGTTGTCTCAAAGGACCCTGACAACCAGAAAAATACAGTGTGTGTGCGTCTCAGTGGGGGGAGGGGGGGGGGGTTCGTAAGTGAGCTCATAGTGGGATATCATGATAACATTCAGACGGACAAAGCAGACATGCTGACTTTAAAGACCTTATGTGCAATTACCTTATGTCTTAATAGGTCTAAGGGGAAGTCCAATTCCTGTGATCACGCTAACTTTTCTTTTTGCAAACTCATCAAAAAGTAGCACTTTATTGCTTTGGCATTTAAGCTTGACTATTTTCATTTCTGGGCCACTGAACGTCCTGCCAGTTCTCAAAGCTGCCCCCTGGTGGTCAACGACACACTTAAGGTTTTATTTTATTCCTGAAAAAGGTCTTTAAATTGTTTGGACATAAAAAACGTCTATCTATCTCATATTATATCGCCTATCTTCTTATATGTATATATACACTGCTCAAAAAATTTAAGGAACACTTGGAAAACACATCAGATCTAAACTGGGGGAAAAATGATGTTGAATATGTTTCATGATAATAAGTGGGTGACGTATTAGTAACAAAATGATACCACATCATTTGATAGAAATGAAAATGATCACCCTATAGAGGGGGGAAATCAAAGACACCCCAAAAATGAAAGTGAAAAAATGATGCAGCACACTGGTCCATTTAGCTAAAATGTCATTGTAGCAACTCAAAATGATTCTCAGTAGTTTGTGTGGCCCCCACGTGCTTGTACGCATGCCTGACAACGTGGGGGCATGCTCCTAATGAGACTACGGATGGTGTCCTGGGGGATCTCCTCCCAGATCTGTCTGCTGCATCATTTTTTCACTTTCATTTTTGGGGTGTCTTTGATTTCCCCCCTCTATAGGGTGATCATTTTCATTTCTATCAAATGATGTGGCATCATTTTGTTACTAATACATCACCCACTTATTATCAGGAAAGATATTCAACATCATTTTTCCCCCAGTTTATTATTCAAAGATAATTGGAGGAATTGTGTAAGTTTAAGTCAGGTGTGACAGTTGAAGTTGGGACTGCCAGCAACAAATCCATGATGATGTTTTTGGGGAAAAAACACTCGTCGTATTGTCAATGCTAAAGTGTTCCTATATTTAATGAGGCAGAAAACAAATTAATAAGCAAGGTTCCACCGAGATTTGAACTCGGATCGCTGGATTCAGAGTCCAGAGTGCTAACCATTACATCATGGAACCACGTGACTACGAATTAGAAGTGTTATACTTACTATATTGTTATCAGGGGCTGATATTTTCTGAATCCATTTAAATTTATGACTACTGGATTATGTGTTGAATTAACTACAGTACTGATGTAAAACTGACGTCAACTAAAAATATTTTAGTAAAGGACATTGACAGGTGAACACACGCCTAAACAACAGGTGGCGATATCGGTCGTAACTGAAGAATAATGAAAGTGAAGATGCTCTCCACGGTCCTCTGAGGCGGCAGGCATTAGACTTGTCTTGCTGGTCCAGACTCAGTCCTTCTGGTCCAGATTCGGTATTCGTGATCCATACTCAGTCTGCCTGTTCCAGACCCAGTACTACTGTTCCAGAAGTCCACCTCGTGGTTTTGTCAGTCGTCTGAACAACCGGTGAAGCATCTTCGCGTCATTTGCCACAATCTTTGGCTGGGCTCCTATCCAGAATGGCCGGTAACGCGTGGAGGTCAATGGTAAGAAAAAGACGACAGGAAACATTTGTCATTGGGGACAAAGAATGTTAATTAGTATAACAATATCTGCGAGGGGAGACAAACTTTAACCGAGCTTCGCTGTTGTGTTCTTATTCTTTTTAAGACAAGCAGATGTTAGCACGTTAGCCGGTTAGCTTCCGGGGGTGGATGAACTGTATACTGTATGTATGTACAGTATGTATGAATGTGTGTGTGTGTGTGTGTCCTTCAGCTACTCTTGCTAACGTAGCTAACCGCTAGTCCACTGTCATGGCTTTGTTTTCCATTAACGTCTCCTCTTGACCTGTGAATCCTATTTAGCCTCCCAATCCCTTTAGGCTGACAATCGTGGATGTTAAGAAAATTTCAAGTTTAGCGGGTGCCGTATTAAGTTAAAGCTCCGTAGACGGAACACCACACAAACAATTTGCAGAAAAACTCTCCGAATCAAGAGTTTGCCTTGTAACTTAATCTCAACGGTTTGATTCGGCCTTATTATTATGTTTTAAAGATTAACTCCAAGCAAAGTCCGAGAGCGGCGTGTCTATGTTGTCCAGTTTATGGATGTACGCTCATTACATTTTGTAGTTGTAACTGTAAACGTCTTCATTGGCAAACTTGATTTGATATACAATATATGTTAAACATTGACATAATTTCTAAGTGTGTTCTTTTTCTTTTTTTATTTAAGCATTTCCTACTCTATATTACATCCTAAAATTGGCACTCATGCGTTATTGTTGTTGTGTATTCTTAAAGGGACAGTATACATTAAAGAGCAGAGGTAGTTAGCGTGTGGCTATCTTGTCAACTGTTGTTGTGACCTTCATGTTGTCTTCTACAGTTGTCCCAGGTGGTCGTCAGCGCCACCAAGCGACCCATATTTTCATCTTTCTCTTGCAGAGGAGTGAGTATTTCAGGGCACTGCTCTCGTGTCTTCTGTGGTAGCTGCTTAGCTTAATTTAGCTCATCTTAGGCTAGCTTAGCTCTGCCATTGGACATGGTAGAGCAACAGCTAGCCTGGCTGTGCGAATAACCTAGCAGCTGGCCACATTGTCTGAAGTCCTTAAAAATGTTGTGTGTGTCACAGATGCATACGGTCACGCTGATACCTGGCGATGGCATCGGACCAGAGATCTCCAGCGCCGTGATGAAGATCTTTGAGGCAGCAAAAGTAAGACTGCAAACTTTGGCAAGTTGCATTCAGTTGAGGAGAAGGTCAAGGTTGCTGGTAACCTTCAACCCTCGACTCCCAGGCTCCAATCCACTGGGAGGAGAGGAACGTGACGGCTATCAAAGGTCCCGGTGGCCGGTGGATGATCCCGCCAGATGCCAAAGAGTCGATGGACCGCAGCAAGATTGGACTGAAAGGTGATTTCCCTTCCCTGTCCTTAAAAACTAGTAAGAGTGACACCTCGTCTTGTGCAGGACCTCTGAAGACGCCCATCGCTGCTGGTCACCCCTCCATGAACTTGCTGCTCAGGAAGACTTTTGACCTTTATGCCAACGTCAGGCCGTGCGTCTCCATCGAAGGCTACAAGACGGCGTACACCAACGTCGACCTGGTCACCATCCGTGAGAACACGGAGGGCGAGTACAGCGGCATCGAACATGTGGTCGGTGTCGCCAGGCATCTCGATTGATTGATTGATTGATTAATTGATGCATGGATGAAGGAACAGGCGGGGTACAATGGAGGTGGACTCTTGAGGGACGGTTCTGGTGTCGTTGCAGATTGTGGACGGTGTCGTTCAGAGCATCAAACTGATCACAGAAGACGCCAGCAGACGCATCGCCGAGTACGCCTTTGAATACGCCAGAAACAACCAAAGAAGCAGCGTCACCGCCGTCCACAAGGCCAACATCATGTGAGTGACTTCCTGTTTGTCACGTGACCCACTTCCTGCTTGTTCACGATGTAACTTCCCGTTTGGGCGACGCGTCCGAGTAGGCGGATGTCAGACGGGCTCTTCCTGAGGAAATGCCGCGAGGTGGCGGAGAACTACAAAGACGTGAAGTTCACAGAGATGTACCTGGACACCGTGTGCCTCAACGTGAGTTCCCAATTGCCTGTTCGGGTCAGGAGTTTTCTTGTCTTGACGTCTCGCGGCGGCCTTTCAGATGGTTCAGGACCCGACGCAGTTTGACGTCCTGGTGATGCCCAACTTGTACGGAGACATTCTCAGGTCAGTGCGCATCTTGGCGGGACGCTCGCCTCCGGAGAGGGCAGTGCATGCGAACGTTGTCCTTGGTGTGTTTCAGTGATCTGTGTGCCGGCCTCATTGGTGGTCTCGGGGTCACACCCAGCGGCAATATCGGTGCCAACGGCGTGGCCATCTTTGAATCTGTGAGTGCGTGTGTTAGCATGTCCAACTCGGACTTGGTTGGGTTTTTTTTGTTTTTTTTTACTTTGTTGTTTGTGCAGGTCCACGGCACAGCCCCCGACATCGCCGGTCTGGACCTCGCCAACCCCACTGCCTTGCTGCTCAGCGCCGTCATGATGCTGCGTCACATGGGCCTTCACGAGCACGGCCACAAGATACAGACGGCGTGCTTCGACACCATCCGAGACAAGAAGGTCAGAACTTGTGTGTGAAGATGCTCCACTCTGGGCGACCTGCTCGAGTTGCAGCACTCACATCAATCACCTGCATAGCCCGCATGTTAACGTTCGTCGGCTTCTTCTGCGACGTAGCCTACAAAGACGTAAAGGAAGCCTGCTGACAAGACCTGCTTGCTCGTCTGTCTCCCAGGTGCTGACCAAGGACTTGGGAGGAAATTGCAAATGTTCAGAGTTCACGGCTGAAATCTGTCGTCGCGTTCAGGATCTGGACTGAGGCGGCGACGGCGACAACGTGCCTGCTATCTCCACCTCCTCTGAGGGGGGCGGGGCTTCTCTAACCTCAGATGTTCACAGCAAACATGCGCACAGCTGTCACATGACCAAGATGTTTCTGACTGAAAGATGCTAACGAGGAGGAGCTTCGTGGTTTTGTAACGGTCACAAATGAACTTATTTATTGTTTCCTCTGGCCATGTCATCACGGCTTTGCTCCATTAAAAGGGCTTTTCTTCTTCAACCACGTGGATGATGAGACTGTGTGTGTGTCAGAAAAGACAAACATGGAGAAGTCTGTTAGTTTCTAACAAACAAAGATGTTTTTTTCTTTTAAATTCAAGTAAGAAAAGTGCCAGCAGACGCCGCTTATGTACAACACACATGCGCAGGTGACGCCACCTAAACACGAACCCAAACGACAAAGAACAGTCTGGCAACGGTGGTGCGTTCAGGGACTCGCTTAAGTGTGTGGGAAAAGCAGCTCTGTTAATGTTTCACCACCAGAGGGAGACGATAAGCTAACTGGTGGTCGCCACGGCAACTGTCGATGGGCAGGTCACACCATGGTCGCTGGGCCGATGACGGGCGCCGACCCCTGAAGACAAGTCACCGTTTCAGGATGTGGCGAACACGCAGCCATTTGAACAGGAACACGTACGTGTGCGTGCAGACTGACTCACTGGTGCGATGCGTTTGTGGGAGGAGCAAGAGGCGGAGCTCGTCTCCTCGTGCAGTGCCTCCTGGAGGTTGGAGGACACGCAGCCAGAGTCGGAGCCGGTGGACCCTGAGAGACAACGAGAGGACGATCCGGAACTTTCCGTAGCTGCGGAACAGAGCGATCAGCTGTTAAGATGGCTTGTTGTCAAGATGACGGCGATGAAGATGGAACGTACTCATGGAGGGCTGACTGGCGGTCTCGTGCTCCTGCTCGTCTTCCTCAATGCACGGCGTGACGAAGGCGGCGTCGCCCGCCGCAGATGAGGACACGCTGCGACCGAAGGAGGACGCAATGACTTGCTCGCCCCCCGGTGGCTCGTACCTGAAGACGTGCAGGTTGAGCGAGCCCAGCAGGCTGGATGACGACGAACGGTCAGAGGTCGCTCCTGCACGCTTGAAAGGGTTGGAGTGGTCGAAGACGGACACGGCGATTGACGCTCGCGTTCTGGCTCCTGCGCAGACAGAAACACAAATCAAGAACTGAGACTCGTTCACGACTTGGTGGCTGGTGTTCCCGTACCACGGGTCTTGGTGATGTAGTGCACGGCTCGGTCGCTGATGGCGGCGGCGCTGGGCTGGATGTCCAAAAAAGGTTTGTTGCCCACCCCCATGGACACCATCTCCTTCAGACGCACCTCTGCGTGCGCGCACACACACACACACACACACACACACACACACACACACACACAGCATCTCGGTGACAGTCATGTTGCGTGGAACTGTAGTTTGTGGGAATCACCACAAGGAGGCAGTAGTGCCCAACATTTGACAACATAAGCTTTTATTTTGAAATGGAAATACCTTTGTTCCTGGTGGCCTGAGTCCACAGGATTCGTGTGATGTCGCCGGTCCAGGCGTGTTTGACCTCGGCAGCGGCGGCCTGCAGGGTCAAGGTCTGGTTCTTGGTGGTCCTCCTACGGAACCAGATCTCAAAGCGTAGCCCGTTGTCTCCCGCCGACTCGGTCAGGCCCAAGTCTGCCGTCTGATGCACCGAAATGAGGCGTTACGGTGAAAGCGTGACGTGCAGGAACAGGAAGTGCGTACCTTGAATGACTGTTTGTAGACGAAGACGTCCAGGCCGCCCTCCATCTTCTTGGCCTTGCTCAGGAGGAGCAGCTCCTCAAAAAGGAAGACGCGACGCAGGCTTTTCCTCCTCCCGCTCCACACCGTGAACTCATCCTGGCGGATCAGCTGTCCTTGCTCCTTCAGGTTGACCTGCAGACACGCCAGCGCACCATCAGGTCTCTCCCTATTCCACTCTGTCAACACCAAAAGCCAAACCCACGTCACAGTTGCAGATGGCGTCCATGGCGAGCAGGTCGTTGCCGTGGCGGAGCTGGAACTTGACCATGCCGGTGGCAGACTGCAGCGAGTGAAGCTCCGCCTCCTGAGCCGCGCCCACCTCCTTGATGAGGTCAGTGAGCAGCAGAGCGTATTTACTCATTCGCTGGATGGGCTTTAACAAGTAGGAGGACAAGTCCATCTTGTCTCCCAGCTCCAGCTGTTTCCTCTGTGGGTGAACACGTGGCGTCAGTGCGGTATGCTGGGTCAGCTGGGGTCAAAGTTGAAGAGTTTTTAAGAGTCACCTTGAAGAAAACGAGTCCGTGGTTGGCTAGCAGGGCGTCAGACTTTGGCTTGTTTTTACTGTACAGAGCATACAGACTGAACTGTTCCTGCTGCAGCACACAAACAACAACAAGGTGTCCGTATGATGATGATGATGATGGCGAAGATGTCAACGAGACTGGAGGACGGGTACGTACGTGTCTGAGGAAGCACTGGGACACTCGTAGCGGATGTTTCCAGCAGGCCTCCAGCTCTTTGAGGAAGAACTGACTATGGAAGTCCAGAAGCTTCTCCAGGTTCCCGAAGACCACAGAGCGTTTTCCCCTCAGGTCCTGAGGCAGGTCGGCCCGGTCCATCTCAGGGAAGTAGTGCTCGATGATGTAACATAGAGAGCGCACGTACTCGCGCTCGGTGGTCACCATCTCCTCCACGATGTGACGCAGTTTACTGCGGAGACAAACACTTCTTCATCAGACTGTGCAGCCGCGTTACCACGAGTACACACCGTGACCCACCTTCCCCCGGGTTGGGGTTCAGAGTTTCTGATGCTCCCTGGTGTCCCAGGGTTGCGGGACCCCCAGCCCGGAGCAGCGGTCCTGGGACAAAGGGTGCGGTCTGACGCCTCGGTGCTGCTGACCTCCAAACCGCGTATGAAGACGCCCGTGTTTCCTCTGCGCGCTGGCTCGCTGAGCGTGCGTGGGGAGGAGGGGCAGTAGCGGGACGCCTCGGGGGTGGTGGGACAGTCGAAGCTTTGAGTCTTCCTGAGTAGCTGACGTCTGCTTGAGTAGGAGAAGGACGGGGTGGGGCAAGCGGAGGAGTTGAAGCGGGGCCTGCTGAAGGACGCCTCGCTGCCAAATAAGCGCTGAAGGAGTGGTGTCTGCTGAGGACTAACGGGGGCCGAGGAGGGACTCGAATCCTTCTTGGGGGGGCATGAGGTGGCCTCACTAGACACCGTCTCTGTGGAGGTGGGACTTACGTTTTCTACAGAGTCAGAGAGCCGCCTGTGGGTAGACTCCAGAGCCGCTCGCGCATCGGCCATCTTCCTGTCAAACATGGACTTGGCCTCCTGACACTTGGACCACGCAAAGCCCCACTGGCGGACACCTCGCTCGTCCTGCAGCTCGCCCGCCAATGCCTTCATCTCCTGGAAGCGAGCCTCTGGGATTGGTGGATGCTGGCGCTGGTATTCCTCCAAGGCGCCAATCACGGCCTGGCAGTGCTCCGGCAGCATGCTCTTGTCCACAGTGATACCGGCCAGACGATGGCGCCCCTTTATCGCCCAGCCGTATGCCTGCACAGACGTGTGACATTGGGCCTCAGCATTTTAAAAATGTGTCATATTTGTACCGTAAAAAGCACTGAAGCTCAAACAACAAGCATTGGTGCCAAGAAGCCTTTGAAGTGCGTGTTAGTGTGTGCGTGCACTGACCTCCTTTTGGCTAAGGTTAGTAGCACGAGGCCCCTGTGTGTGTGTGTGTGTGTGTGTGTGTGTGTGGGAAGTGAGCGGCTGGTGATCAAGTCACATCAACAAAATCATCTGTTAGAAGAGCACTCAGCCAAGATACACACGCACACGCACAAAGGGAGCTGCTCCCACACACGATTACATTATTATTACATTATCAGTGCTGACCATGTTAGCCTCAACGCACTGACAGCTGATGGCAGGGACGGGCTCACCATTAGGCAAACACAGGCAATTGCCTAGGGCCCCGAGATCTCCAAGGGCTCCCAAACGTCTCATGAAAACTGATTATTGACTTGTTTTCTTCCATTTAAAGTACATGTAACTGTTTTGTCTTAATTTGTGCGCTTAAAATGACATCAAAATGCATTTCATGATTGTTTCAATAACGACTGATAACCAATTAAAGCGGTGAACTACTGTATATTGAATGCTGGGAGGGGGTGTCCAGACAACATAGCTCTGCGGATCACTGGGGCACTCGAACCCCTCCACCACGATGAGGTGGTGATTCACGGAGGAATGTTTACTCCTTAGGTAATAATAATCCCTTCAGGACTTTATCTAGCTCAGGAAATATGATCATTTTCTAATATTCACACTAGTAGATGACAAACATGAATATTTTAAATCGTTTTTGGGGGTTTATGTTAACATGGCAATTAAAGCTGACATTACTGTAACAGATTTCAAAAGCAGGAAAAAAGTGGCCTAAAAAAAATACTACTACTACTACTACTACTACTAATAATAATAATAATAAAACGTAGTCAGTGCAATACAAGGATGTGGGTTTTCCTTGGGCTCCCAAATGGCTAAATACGCCTCTGGCTGATGGAAAAAGCGTTTCATGTAGACTGATGAATCCACACACGCTAACTGCGCTGCTTGCTAAAACCTCAGCAACATCACCAGCTCACCTCTCAACTGGTTTGGCTGCGGGACACGCCACCGCCCTTCAATGCCAAGCGCAAATTTTTCAACACAAACTTCTCAAATATTTTATTTAGTCAATAAACGACATTCATTTATTTAAATCTTTTATTTAAATGGACTGTTTGCACCGGTTACGGTTGACAGTTGCCTCGAGGGCACTGGCTTGTAAACGTGTTGCGAGCGTTATATTCCGCCCTCTTCCTGCTCCGAGCACATAAGCTGCGCCCCAGGTGAGGCACACACATGCACAGGAGCCATTGCTAAGCGCTGGCAGTGTCATTTTGAGCCAACTGCAAACAGTCCCTTTAATGAAAAGACAGTACAGTTTGAATTTGAGGTGGTGCGAAATACCACAAGCGCCAGCATAAACACAAACAGTTTGAATCCACAAGGGAAAAAATCATTTCAACAAAGTCTGTGTCAAGGTTTCCATCTTCTGGGGAGATGAACCAGAGCATTTGGACATGGACCTGGATGTGAAGTGAAACAAGAAGTTTAAAATCAAGCCAGTCCACTGGCTCTAATTCAACACTCCGTAGCTAAGTTTCATAATAATAGGAAGACCCTTTCTTCTGTAGTCAATAGGCATCCTCCCAGTCCCGGCATACTGCGTGTACCTTGTAGTCTTCATTTTGGGCGTAATTCCCCCATGCAACACAACTTCATGCGGCGCCTTTCTCCAGCAGATACGTAGCTACAGTATCTCGCTGCGTGTCGGACGGATGGCATGTTAAGTCCAAGGTTCCACCCTCTCCCGCTCAAGTTGACCGAGTCGCCACCTCGTGGCGGCGTAGCAAGCGAACAGCACCGACCCTGGTGCGTTCATGGGCGTCGGGTCATTCTATTATTTTTTTCAGCAAAGAGAGCAGTGATTCTCAACTGGCGGGTCGTGACCCTAAAGTGGATCGCGGGTCTTTTCCTGGGAAAAAAAAAAAAAAAAATGCAATGACCCGTTGTCTGTGAATGCACCTTGGGTGGAAAAAAATTGTCATTTGTCATTGAGCTGAGATGGCGGGTCCTGCAGACAAACCGGTCGAGAACCACTGCTTTGCAGCGTCAAGAGGCGCCACAGTGACTCGCTGTCACCCCCTAAGGAGCAAAGAGGTACTACAAGACAGGTTGGCGTGGCGCAAGCTGAAAGCAGCATCTTTCATCAGTGCTGAATGACTCTTAGCTACACAGTTAACTTCTTCACGTTCACAGCCTGGAAACAGGAATGTTAGGAATCCTCAAGGGCACAATGAAGGCAGTGAAAACTATTTTGTTTCTCATTATTAAAACAGATCATAAAGAAGTCTTTAAAGAGTACTTCAAAAGTATGCTGTGTACACTGCGCACTTGGTTCCAGAGGGCACACATTGAGACACAGCCCATGTTTACGCCACACCAAATCAAATACCAACTACCCATCCATCCACTTTCTAGCACTTCTACCGTTCTACCGAGCTGGAGCCTGGAGCCTGGAGCCTGGAGCCTACACCCTGAAGTCAGCCGAGTGAACAACTACATCATCAATGACTTGACAATCCAAAGGTCGTCTTTTTGAAAAGTTTCACATGCAAACAACATCAACAAGTAGTGAATGCCAGGCCAGTTGTCGTAAAGAAACACCAATGCAACTTTTTGCAGTCTTCTACAATCACCTTCATGCGACGTATCTCAAGTCATGTGACATTAGCCGTGTGGTAAATGCGCACTTCTAATCTTTTCTAGTAAATTGTCCCCGCGCCTCGCAAAGACACATTCGTACCCACACAAAGTTGTGCATTGCTGTAGAGTCGCACCGACGCCAAATCTGACAACAGACACACACGCACACACACACACACACACACACACACACACAATGAAGTGAAGAAAGTGTGTCGTACCTTGAGTGTGTTTGCTGGCAGTGCTGCTGTGTGACTGAACCTAGCAGAGAGTGGCATCCCGACCACACACACTGACACCCCCCCCAAAAAAACCCTCCCCCATCACAGGGTGAAAGGCAGATGGGCGGTCCCTGGAGGAGGGGGAGGGTCACCACGGCAACAAAGACTTTGTGCAGGGAGTAAAAGAAAGGGGGGGGGGAGAGAACTTGGCACTAGAGCGACATCTTGACTACGCGCACGCACACACACACACACACACACACACACACACACACACACACACACACACACACACACATTTCCCTCAACACTTGCACGCAAGTTTAGAGTCTAAATTGTCTCTCACATGCTTGTGCGTCCCAACAAACAACTGATGTGTGCGACTGTAAGTGTGTCCTACTGTGCGTGTGCTTGTACATTGTAATCCACAATAATTATAGTCAAATCTGAGGATGAACATCGTTGTTGAACAACAGTGCTCTCTTTCGCCAATCCATAATGTTTATAAAGCTGAAGAGGGAAAAAAAGTCAGTCCAAAAGGTGTTTGCAACTATTGGGCACACAACTACAACACAAACACACATCAGCAGATCCGCTTACATCCAACAAACATTCAACTTTATTCAGCTTTGACTTGGAAAAGAAGCTAAAAAAACAATCACGACACGCGTAAAGGTACACACACACCTCACCCTGGTGATTAGCATGCTATCGTTAGCACTGACTGTGAGCTGGTGCATGCTGACGTCACGTAAGAGAAGAAGAAGCGGCAAGGTCAGTACCTGGTCCAGGAAGCGGTACAGTCGGACAGCCTTTTCGATGTTGCAGCCAGTGGCATTGACCCGCTGGGAGAAATCCTGAAGCTCTGCCCAGAAGGAGCGGGCTTTGACCATGTAGACATGGAGGTCTGCAGACGAGATATGCCCCCAACGCTCCAGACGGCTCAGTAACTCCTGACCTTGTTTACAGTGATCCTACACACACACACACACACACACACACACTTGTGCTTTACTTCTCATGTTCTGTCATCAGATGTAAACGTTACATTTTTAGTCACCGAAGAAGCAGCAACATACGTATGCGGAGGAGTAGAAGTCTTTAAACTCCAGCTGTTTCCGGTTCAGAGCGTCCAGCGAGTCCTCAGGTTGGTTCAGACTCCTGAGACACACCTCGCCCACCTCCTTCAACCACGACCTCACCTGAGGAACATGTAAAGGAGAGCCATTATTTGGGTTGTGTTTACTGGTAGTCGCATATGTTTGGCTAGCTCTGCTCTGCTCATGGGCCTTCACGTGTTTAGTGCTTTTCTAACTTCTAGCATTCTGACACTAGCAGCACCAGCAGCAACTGGGGGTTCAATATCTTGCTTCAGAATACCTCAAGGATGGAACCCAACCTTCAGCTTTTTACTTCGGCCTGGACCTCGGTAGCTAATTTGAACGCAGCCTTAGAGAAAACTAGCGAGCAGAAGGCTAGCTCACGCAGTTTGCAGTTAGCAGTGTATTGTGGGTCACCTTAGCAAAGCCCTCCTCCAGACTCCTGAAGTCCATAATGAAGTTCAGTTCCTGAGTCCTGCTGTTGGACAAGGTCACCAGGCGGTGGAGCAGCTCGTCCACCTGCTCGTACAAACAGGACACAGCGTCCACGGCCGCCACGTAGTCCTCCGTCAGGCCGACGCCGCCCTCGTCCCTGCGCAGCAGCGACAGTGAGGCCCCGCCCTCTTGCTGCAACTGGACCAGTTGTCTGTCTTGGAGGATGCCGCACATCATGTCCTTGTAGGTGGACAACAGCTGCTCGGCCTCCTGGGAGACACAAACTATCGGTATAACATCATACTTGTGTGTGTGTGTGTGTGTGTGCGTGCACATGAGCTCACGAGACCTCAGCAGCAGCAGGGAGAGCCATGGACTCCATGATGTCGATGTTCCTCTGCAGCAGGCGGATGACATCTTCACACTGATTGGTCAACTGCTCCACTCTCTGATGGACACCAACACCACACGATCAGTGTGTGCGTGTGCGTGTGCGTGTGTGAGTGTACTGACCGATCTGAAGGCCAGCCAGCTGCTGTGACTGAAGGAGAAGGAACCTCCAAACTGTGCAGGAAGCTGATGGAGGTCCACATGCTTCTGAAGAGACTTGAGGGAGTTTAACACCTCCACCTGCACACACACACAAAAATAACACAACTCGTGCACTCACTCACATACGTGCACAACAGGGGGCGTCGAATGTCACCTGTGGACCTGCAGCTTTGTCCACATGCAGCGATGTGTCCTTGTTCATCAACAGTAAGACAGTGTGGACGCAGCCTGGAACGTCCTCCTACACACACACACACACACACACACACACACACAAGCTATCACACGGATCCAGGTGTGTGATCCAGGTGTCTTGGTCCTACCTGCAAGGACCTGAGGGCAGAGAAGAGGGCTGGGACCGGCGCCGCCTTTCGGGCGTCCACCAGCACAATCAGACCCGAAGCTCGCACGCTGGTGCTGTCAGACAGCGCGGGACAAGATGTGGCGTCAAAACAGACCGTAGCGACTGCGGTAAAGGGAGGAAGGGGCGGTACCTGAGGGTGGAAGTGTAGTAGAGCAGGAGGCGGAGCAGCTCAGCGCTGTGACACTCCGGGTTGGACCACACCGCGTTCCCGGCACACACTGTCAGCAAACCGCGTCCACTGCGACCTCTGCTTCCTGTGCGAGCAGGGAAGCTGGTGAGGATGTTTACACTCTTTACCACAAGGGGGAGCAGCTGTGACGCATTGTGAGCACTATGAACACAGCATGTTTGGTCACCAATGTAAAGGTCACACACTCATATGGGCCTGGCCCTACCCAGAGGCTAAACCGGGTCAATCCAGCTGGAGTCACAGTAAAAATATGTGCTCTTACCAGTCAAACAGACAACTCCTGACTTCAACAGCAGCCTGCTGAAGCCAGACTGGAAGGATCTGCAAGAACGGGAAGACGCGGAGAACCCGACCCGGCTGGAGGAGTCAGACGAGTGGGGAGGCTGAAAGGACTGGGAGGATTCTGAGGTCTGGTTGACCTGAACTGGGGCTATAAGGCCAGGTGACTGGTCCGGTAGCATTAAGTCTGATGGTTCTTGTGGTTCTGCTGGACTGGGATCAGTAGACAGAAAGGCTGCTGAGAGAAAACCCAATCTTATTAAAGTCTTCATTTGGGATGTACGTCAGTGCATTACATCACACTAGATTACACCAGATCATAGATAGATCATAGATAGATCATAGATGACAGATAAATGCATACCATTAGCTTGGTGGGAGCTTCCCTCCACCTTCTCCGGCTCTTCTCTACGCTGGGGAAATTCCTCACGTGGTCCAGAGGCTCGTGTCGCCATGGAAACCACTGCCGATGCATTCAACTTGGACTCTGATGTCGACGCATCTTCCAAATAAGAGTCCTTGCTGTGTGCATGTTCTGCGAGATCTTCACAATAAGAGCGCTCAGGCTGCATGGGCGCCAAAAGCTTTTCAGAATAAGAGTCTTCAGCATGTGTGGGTTCCGTGATGGTCGAAGAACTGTTTTCAGAATAAGAGCCCGCAGCATGTGTGTCTTCAGCACAGCTTTCAGAGTCCTCGTTGTGGGTTTCTGCTGGAAGCTCTTCAGAATAAGAGTCCCCCATGCGTATGTGTTTGGTAGGCCTTTCACAATAAGAGTGCTCTATCGGCTTTTCGGAATAAGAGTTTTCAGTGTGCGCGGGTTCAGTGATCTTTTCAGAACAAGAGGTCTGAGTGTATATTTGCTCTGTAATCTTTTCAGAATAAGAGTCCACAAGGTGCACAGGTTCTGTAATCTTTTCAGAACAAGAGTCGTCGGCGTGCATGGCTTGTCCAATCCTGTGTTCATCGTGCGCGCTTGCGCGCAAAAGAGCATCTTCAGTTGAGAACATTGGTCCACTCGCTCTCTGCGCCTCCTCTTGTTCTCCTCCCCCTTTCACCTCCTGGTTTCCCTCTTCATCATGTCCACCTGCTTCATTCTGCTGCAATACCATGAGCTCAACATCCTCTTCTATCGCCAACACCGCTGCTCCTTCTCCATCACCTACAGCGCCCTCCTGTTCCTCCTCTCTTTCTGGGACCTCCTTCTCTTCCACCTCAGCAGCCACAAAACTTTCTTCTCCCTCTTCTTCACCAGCATCAACTAACACTTGAGCTGCCACCTCTATGCCCGCCACCTCTCTGCCCTCGCCACACTTCCCTGACGGAGTGTACGTGTATGGATGGCCACCTGGTGTCCGATCCTGGGACTGACAGCTAGAGGGGGGCACATGGGGGAGTATGGTGGCTCCACTGCAGGCCTGAACACACAGCAAGGAGGAAGTGTGTGTGTGATCGCTTGCAGCAGTGTGGTTGATTGTGTCTGCAGTGTGTGTGTTAGTGCGATTGCTCGTAGCAGTGTGTGTGTCAACAGCGTCTGTGTGATCACACGGAGCAGCGTGTGTGTTTGCGTGATCGCTCATAGCAGCTTGTGTGTTTGCGTGATCGCTTGTAGCAACGCGTGCGTCATCAGCGTGTGTGTGCTCACTTGCGGCCGTGTGTGTGCCCGTGCGCTCGCTTGCAGGAGTGCACGTGTTTGTGTCGGCAGCTCGCGTGCCCCGTCCGGCTCGGTGCTGCAGGCTGATGGACTGCGTCAAGGAGCCTTTCTGCGGGGAGAAGCGAGGCGGCGCGAGTTCTGTCAGTTCCACGTACTCGCCCTCCGACTCCTCCCCCTCACCGCAGCCCGCTGATTGGTCCGTTTGTAGCTTGACCCCATGTCCTGGGAGGTCGTGTGACTGGTTGTTGAACTCCTCGCCAGACTGGGTAGGGGCTGTCCGGGTCCGGTGGATGAACTGTGGATGGACCACGTCCTCCCAGGGGACCCTGAAGACGTCTCCGTGAGCAGACAGCAGGCAGCGCTCCAGTCTGGACATCCCTCGCTGCTCCCTGTCCCTGTTGACAGAGTCCAGCCAGGCCATGCTGAAGACGGACCGCAGGCCTAGCGCCGACACTTCCAGTCGCTCCACATCATGGCCGCCGTCCGACACGCTGCACGCCAGCAGGCGGGGGCGGGAGGAGGCGGTGTGTGCTGGAGGAGACGGGAGCGCAGCAGAAGGAACAAGCAGCAAGTAGAAGTCTTCTGGGCGCAGGAGGTGCCGGTCCAGAGGACTGAGCTGAACCACTATCTTCTCATGCAGGCAGAGAGGCCAGCCCTCGTGACGAAACAACAAGCCACCGAACTGTGACTGGGGGAAAGATAGATTAGTATCCCGCAGAAAGTCAAACATGTCACATGACTATCGTGTTAAAGTTGCATCCATCTGATGATTTCGTCAGAAGATGATCATCATAAAGTATTCATTATCTCTACCTGCATATCACACATTTCTAGGTTGTGTGTGTGTGTGTGTGTGTGTGTGTGTGTACAGCACTCACACAGGCGTCTTGCTGAAGCCTTTGCAGGAAGTGCTTGGCAGGGAGCAGGAAGTGGATCAGGTAGCGGAAACCGTCGCCACGGTAACAGCTCTCCACCACACTGAGGACCTGACAGAGGACGGTCGGGGATGTGGCCTGGAAGGGCAGGAAGAGGGAGGCCAGAGCAGTCTGGATGCAGTGGTCCAAAGATTCAGAGTCCTATGAGGACAAAGGAGGAAAGACACAAGTCAGACTTGTGCATCTTGGGTTTTGACCTCTCTAACTGTGTCACCGTGACACTCATCGGTGGAGCGGCTAACGCTAACCAGCCGCTAGTTCATGAGCCAAGCGGGACCCTCTCACAGTGGTGGTGCTTATGTTCACGTAGACCGCAATCAAATGTCACATGACCTGGCCGTTCCTGATCCTTGTCATTCAACTCCACCTCGAGAATGCTGATCACGCTCACATTTGCATCATCACACCGGTCTCGAATGCAACACGACGTCACAATCTGCTACCTGCCGTGTCATCACTCTTCTCGTTTAGGTGGTCCAACACCTGTTTGGACTCCGACAGCTCCAGCAGACCACCGGGAGTACCCGCAGCCATGGAGACAAGGGGGCGGGGATGTAATTGGATCTGCTGGTCAAGAGCCAGTGGAGACCAGATGAGTAAAAATATCAGCCTGACCCCCACATCCCCCGCCCTGACATGACACACTTTTATAATGAGCTCGGTGTCCGTGCATGTGCAGCAGTGTGTTTTTTCCAGTGTCATCAATTAGGAGTCAATTAACCCTTGATAAAAATGTGCAACACAGCAGCTGCAAAATCAAGCACAACAAGTTAGTGCAGATTATTTCTGACCTGAGAACACACACTAACTGTCAGCCACACGCACAGAAGGTAGTGAATAAAGGCTGTCTCGCTGATAAGACAGTAGAGCCCGGTTAGTCTGTTGATCAAGTCCTGGTCTACAGTGCCCGCTTAATCCAATGTCGACTACGTTGTCAACATCAAATTTCAGACCGAATGGTGTCATTTCTGTATAAAAAAAATCTCCATTTACTGTATGTTGACACATGTGGTATTGTCAAGAAAACGACAACATAACTATGAATGGGGCCGATTCGACCCAGTCTCAGTATCGAGTTTCGATACCAGCGTAATTCACGCATCGGAAATCTCTGAAACCACCCTTGCAGATTTCCCATCCATGAGCTTTAATCCATCTGTGCTTCAGTGTTATCAGCAAACATAGCCAAAAGAGTACCAGCAAACGTAGCTGTCTCCACAACGCAGCCCTCCTCGTCACTCGCGCCGCACGCACACATACAAGCGCTCCCCGTGATGCGTTCACAGACACACAAAACTTCCGGGTGGCTACAATATCACACTTGCCTCTAGAGAGGAGTCTGTTACAGCCTCATATAAAGTCAACAATAGTGATAATGTAGCGACATGGACAATACGTGCAATGTGAAGAGTTCTGTATTGTCCAACTGTCTGTGAAGCCGTGAATGCCGCACGTGCGGTGACAGCTACTTTTGCTGATATTCTTTTGGCGCGGTTGACGCTTACTAAGGCATTTGGTCGGCAAATATAAACAAAACGGTGCGAAATGGTGCTACGTTGCACAAACATACATACAGGCAACTTCCGTGTCAAGCTTATGTCTCACACACGTACACGGTGCGAATCTCTGGCCACCTCACAATTCGATGCGATTACGATTCAGAGGCCTGCGAAGTGAAGATAAAACGATTATCGATGTATCTTTTTTGTGATCAATAGTTTGTCATTTTTTCAAGCATAGTTTTTTTCTACATATAATTTCTTTTTGCTCACTGTGTACCACTAAACAAAGCATATTTGTAATGATCCACAATTAAAATAAACTTCAAAGAGATTCATTTCCCAGAGCTGTTTGACATTTCTAAAAATAGAATATAGAGATATAAAGAAAAAAGCAGCGGCGTGGGAACTCGTTGGCGCCAGAGTAAACATATCAGGTAAGTTTACATTCATTTAAACGGACATTTATGTAAGTTTATCTTCAATACTATCAAGATCCGGTACTACCAAGACAGTCAATCAAAACTTGTACAATACTCTTTGAATGTGAACGCGTCACACACCAGTGTAGCTGGTCTCAACCGCTCGTCGCCACCCGTGCGCAGGGTTTGCTACGCATTGGCGATGAGTTTTCGCCAATCGCAGTTGTCTGTTGCCTCCCATGTGTGGCGACCATTACACCATCACCACCGCCACCGCCATAAACTGTCCGGGCGGCACTTCCGCTTTCCGTCTTTTTGTTTCATTTTTTTTGTTCCACCACCATTGATTGTTGACATTTATGAATCGATTAATAATCGTCAATGTCCGCATCGCGATGCATCTAATAATCGATTATTCCCCCCACCCCTAGCATACCCTACACCTGAGTACCATCTAGTGGTTCAAATGTGAATTACACAAAATTTCACAATGCTGTCGATAAAATCGATTATCGTCGATAATTTGTAGCACAATTATATCGACCAGCAAAATTATCGTGTTATCGTGACAGCCCTAAGCGTGAACGTCAAAGATTATCAGCGATCGTCATGTAGCCGACAGTGGCAGCAGTGTGAAGAGCGAAGGCTTGTGTTTTGATACTTCCCTCACACAAACTGATCCCATCGGGCTGCTGTTCCGGTTCTGCTGGTTTTTGGATGAATACTCGGCAGCAGCAGCGTGATTCACCCACTCACGGACTAACCTGTTCTCCGGCTGTGACGAAGCACACACGGTGGTCATCTATGTTTAACCTTCCCACACCACCAGTGGTTGCGACCTTTCGGCCATGTGAGGATAAATAACCTTTAACCCTGGCCAACACAGTGACAGAAGAGGCCAGCTGGTGAGCCGCACTCATCGTCACGGTGAGAAGACGAGCGGCACGGAGCAGCCGGAGGATAATTTGTGAATGTTTCAGTGCAACAAAAGCTAACATGTCGCGACAACGCTGAGATGAAGCTGAAGATGAAGATGAAGATGAGGGCACGCAGGAACAAGTTCATTCGCTGGAGTTATGTGGCACTCACTCACATGTGTCAATATGTCCTCTCGCGATCTACCAGACCTGTTCTTACTGTTTACACTCACAACAAGTGCTGAAGCGTCTCCAGGAGGTCATACCTGCCGGTATCAACGCGCTTGTGATTGATAATAAAATAAAGTCCAGCATACACACACACAGCAAAGTCCAGACATTTGACTGTCGGACTGAAAAAGAAGAAGAAGCAGAGAGTCTTCTCACCCGCCTCCTTTTCTTTCCATTTGTTTTTCTTCTTTTTTGGTTGTCACACCTTTGGGAGACAGTCAGCAGCAGGGTGAGGACCGCCACCTGTCCCAGGCTAAGGGCGTACAGCGTGCCTCGGCCCACTTTAGCTTTTGAAAGCCTATTGAGAACCTGATAATATATATTTATTTATCTGTACAAACCGCTGTATGAGTTGCTGGCAGCCAGAATAGACACTAGCAGACGCACCAATGAGTAGTCCACCCTGCTTCTCACGCCACGCTGACACCTCACTTGAGAAACACGGCGTTAACTACATCATGATTCGCACCCAAATACGGCTCGCTTCCCCTCTTTTGGCACAACTGAAAGAGGTGGTCCAGGGCCCGCCACCATTCCATGCACACGCAGTGGCGGTTCTGGCTTGAATGGCGATGCCCTGGGTGGACCGACTCTGTGGCTACTAGTTTTTCTTTACAGAAACTATTTTTTGTAACTATATTAAGTTATACCTTTACCTTTGGCCCCGTTTCTTTGACTTTTGCTGACAAAAATAACAGCATTGAGAGATCCCACCGTTGCTCAACTAGCGGTCAAGGCAAACCAACTCATATTGACTCACAATTCCCCCTTTTTTATTTCACATTTTAGTAGTTTGAGACTCTTGGTCGGTCTTAGTGTTACTTTTTTTAACCGTATAATTAACCTGAGAGCCGAGTGGTGAAGTGAGCCCCCTATAGTCTCTTTAGTTTGGTCACATGGTGGACATTTGATGACATCTGAGCAGCCTGGGGGCACGAGTATCCTGTCTGTAGAGGGCGCCAATCTGCCACGCACCCTGACTTGATGAGCGCTGAACACAAATAAATGGGATTTTTTCTCCCTCCCTTGCAGCCCCCCCCAAGAGACTGCCGCCCTGGGCAATTGCCCATATAGCCCATAGCTAGAACCGCCACTGCGCACATGTGTGCCTGCAATGTAGTGGAGTCACAGAATGGCTGTATTGCAAATGCGATGGTTCCTTGCAGGTTATTGATGATAACAAACACAATATCAGAATATGAATCAAATACAAAGCACTCAATTAATCCAAAAGTCAAAAACCTAATAAACACGTGTCATTTAATTCATGCGATTGCTCCTCTCACAAGTCTTGCACAACATACATGTGTCAGTCTCCTGCAAGCAGAGGTTGCATGATGTGATTTACAGCTACGACCAAAGAAAAACATGTTGAATCAACAGGCGAAACAGTGTTGAATACTTTCATGGCGTCTGCTGCGTATACAACACAATCTGACGTCAACTTCAGCCTGTTTGCACGTTGTAATTTTTGACACAAAACGGTGGAACGTAGGTCCCGTTTGCTGCATCCAAAACATGTACCTTGACAAAAGTCTGGCAAAATGTCTGTCACCATCGTAAACAGCATAGTCCCGCACACAACGTAAGTCAAATTTAAACGCAGAAGACTATATACAAATGAGCTGACTCTGCCTTGACGCACAATGTGAATGTTGAGTATTCAAAATCAGAAATGTGGCGTAACGTTCGGGATACGTGCTACAGTCAGCCTTTCTGCTGATTTTTTTTTCTAATCAATCCTTTATATCGTGCTTCCGCGGAAGGTCACATGTGTTACTGTGGCGCTAACTATCAGTGTTTTCAAGAACACAATACTGAGAACGGAACTGGCAGGTAACCAAAGGACTACCTGTACTGTATGACTGTGACCGACTCAGTGTGAGCACAGACCAGCGAGGGCCAGGAGAGGGAGACTCTTGGCATCGTCCTGCCAAATGGTCAAACACTCTCAACGTGTCATGTGATTTCAGTGAACCCACAGAGACGATTGGTGGAGCTCAACTATGAATTGTGGAACAGGAAGGCCTCCATCTCCCCCCAGGGACTGTCTTTTGAAGGCGGCACCACATCCATCCATCTGGGGGTGGGTTCCTGGGGTCCAAAGGAGGACGCAAAACAACCAAATCAGTATTTGGCTTTCCACAGGAGGTCATGCCACTGTGGTCATATTTCTACATCCTCCTTGAGCCAAAATGTCAACATCAATACATGAATCAGGCTTGAACTGGGTTCAGTCGCTTCAGGACTCCCGGGGGAGCCCTTCAGGTGTGAGTGGTTTCCCAGACGGACTGGGGGAGGGGGAGGAAGGGAGGAGAGAGGGAGGGGCGGTGTCAGCTTTCAGGATCATGGACAGGGTCCTGTCTTCAACAAGTCCTGGTCTTGAGGGGCCATGAAAAGCTCTACGAGTTCTGTCCCCTGACCTCTGAGCCCCCAGAGCGTGTTAAATGTGAGACAGATGTCTCTGCTCCTGGCGTCTCATCACATGTTTCCTTCTGGCCTCGCTCAGGTGGTTTCTTCTTGTTGTTGAGAACACCGAGGACTGCGTCTGGAATACTGAAGGTCCAAAGCAGCAGCTGCCTCAAGTGTGTGAGGCTTGAACATGTCAGCGCAGTTGGAAGCAGGTTGCAGCGCAAAGTGGACAACGTGCTCGTGAAGACAAAAAGTCAACATGTTGGGACAAGAACTTTACGGCGCCGAGCCACAGCACCCCTGTCTGTTCACTTTCCAAAGCAAAGTCAGGAGAGGATGTCACATGATCAAATATTCCCAACACATCATGTGAAGCTCGGTGGGAAGGCTGGAAAAGTCCTCCACTTGAGTCAAGTCCAAACCTCCCCATGAAGTCCCAGCACATGGCTGAGCATCATCTACTCATCACTGCTCAACAGGTCCTCCTATTTTTGGAACATCTGCGTGCTGTCAGTGACGACTTCCGCTTTGTTTCAACGTTGAAGACATTTTAACGTGGAAATCCTCGAAAAAGACTTTGCTGCACTGACATGTACCTGGTTCCGGCACACGGCTGTGCCCACAAACTGATAATGATGCCAATCAGCAGCATCGCCTGACATAAAAGGTGACGACGAAGCAACTGTGAGCACTGCAGCATGATGGCCACTTCAAGGCTGCATTACGGTCATGAGAAGAAAGCGTGCACATTATGTATGTATGTATGCGTCACTTAGTCCAATATCAACATGCTATACGGGTACACAACAATACTATATGGACGGCAGTGCCTCAGGAGGTACAGCGGATCGTCCAGAAACCGGAAGGTTGACGGTTCGATCACCCCGGGGAAGACACTTTCACACACCTTGCCACCGGTGTATGAATGCGAAGTCGGAGAGGCCGTAGGAGCCAACTGGCAGCCACGTTTCCGTCAGACTACAGCAGTGCGCTGTGGATACAGATTTAGTTTACCAGCACCACTGTGTGACTGAGTAGTGAATGGATAATGGCTTCACTTCATTGTGAAAAGCACTATAAAATCTAATCTATTATTATTATACTAGTACTAATACTACAACAATACTATCATCACACATCAATCTCCATACACTTCTTGACAAATGTTGGAGGACTACACCTTGGTGGAAATCCTGCACCTCCCCCCACACAGCAAATGGTTACAGCAAACACACACAACTGCTCTACATGTGGTCAAAGCTACGCCAAGTTTGTGACAGATGTGAGTGTGTGAGAGAGCTAGAGCCTACCATGGTGTAAGTAGCATGTCCTGACTTGTTGTGTACTCCAGTTATTACTTATGTATTCCACCATGGAGTCCAGTATTCCAGTCAGGAATAATCGTGTATTCCATTAAGGAGTGGCATTGTCCGGTCGGGAATGGTGTGTTCCATTCAGACAACAGCGTGTCCTGTCCTGTGTGTGTCCCGTCATGTCTGACTCTGCTGTAAATCTCCTGTATGCTCACATGGGAAGCTCCGCCCACCCCCAGCTGTCAGTCAGTCTTTGGCACAGCCCCCCTCCTCTCAGCCCACCTCTGCATGTCGGCCTGCTTTTAGAGAACTCTTCCTCGTGTGCTAACTTTGGAAGGTGGCGTGCAATGCGGGTATCGGTCCAGTCAAAGCAAAATAAATAATGTAACCTGAGTAGCGTCTCAGTGAAGAAATATGCAATAAACACAAATAGGCAATTATATGAATATGATAGACATAAACATATAGTGAGTGATGTTCCACATGGATTAGTTCCAGTTCCAGCAACAATCTGGATGTCGCTTCAGTCTGCTGCTACTGCACAGGACGCTAAACAGCTAGTCAACAAGAGCTGTGGAAAACACTGCCCCTAGCGCTCTGGTAGAGAACTGCAAGTCATGTGTTAAGCCCCCACCGACGAGCAATATCAGGATCAAGACACCGTCCGAAGGGTCGACGTCGTGTCTACGCGGCAGCATAACAAAGCCCTAAGGGACAACAGGTCGCTCAAAACAGACCAGAGTCACCAGCTGTAGAGGTCAAAGGTTGGCGGGGGTGTCACACTTTCAAGTTCAGGTGGTGTGTATTTTAATGGCCTCTTCTTCATGACTTCTGACTGGAATGGATGGGAATGCAATTTCGCTTGCAGGGGCCGTTTTCAGGGATGCACGATATTTGTATTTTTTTCCAAGAACATGCAAACTCCACACAGAGTTGCCCAAGGGAGAATCGACCCAGGTCTTCCCCATCTCCAGACTGTGACTGTGACTGTGTTGGATTTGACAGACTCTACCTGTAGATTTGTCCTTACCAAATATCACGACTATTAACAAAACATTTTAAAAAATAACAGCGGCTCAGAAGTACACACCGTGGGTCCAAGAGGTTTACTAGCCGACAAAAGCAGGTATCTTCAACGATGCTAAAGGCTGGTCATCCATGAACCACCATCATTCCCATGAACAAATCCCAGATCACTTTAGTCTTCGGGTCCTCTGTTTAGCTTTTTTGCACTTTTGAAACTCCGGGGCGATAGGAACAAGCCCTGGGCACCGGGCGTCGTAGCAATGTTGGCATTTCAGGTGGCTGATAAGGTTTGATGTTTTGAAGATCATTGTTTCCCCCCCCCCATCGCAGAATGTTTACAGAGCATTTGCAGTGTGTGGGGAAATGTCTTCCTCTGAAACAGTGAACAAGTCCCACACGATCTACGCCATGTTTGTTTCCAAGTGAGCTCTGGGGAGGTTATGACAAGCCCTTCACAGTACGTCACAGAAAAGGAGCGCTTGATTTGCTCACGCTAGCCCACCTGCAGCACAGCACAGCTACTCTTGCCTCGTTGGAGTGTTTTTTAAATGGGTTGTCTCAGCCATTTTTGAATGTAATCATATTTAACGGTATGTCGTCATAATTCCCGGCCCGATCATTAGCCGTTTGTAGATTTTTTTAATTTTTTGAACAAGCTAAAACCAACTCATGTAGATATTTTAAGGCAGGGGTATTTAACTGGTTGCATCCTGGGACCCACATTTTCCCATGGCCATTATGTTGTGACCCACTTTTGTAGAGATAAAAGCATGCAAATTCATTTTTATTTAAAAACAGCCTTCAAAAATACATGCATGTCATTTTTTTTTTAACAAAAATACACTCAATTACACAGGAAAAATGTATTTCAGACCACAATATTAAGAGGAGGAATGTCATGTCATTGTATATACTGTATATACACTATAGAAACACTGGAAAATAGTAAATTATGTTGCATTATAAGACAAATGCAATATTATTACATTACATTACTAGATTACTAGACTAATGTTATTAGAAAAAAGAAAAATTAAGAAAGTTTGTAAAAAGTTGCGTTGTAATGACAATAAAGACAGATTTTTTTTGTTGATATCAAAGAAGGTCAAATACATATTTTCAAAATATTTGTATTTCAAAATGTATCTAAAAAAATTACTTCAGACTCAGAGATTCAATATTTCACTCTGTTTTTTTTTACCTGCTGTCCGCGACCCACCCAATTTTTCCGGCATAATTGTATTTTGACAATGTGCCCGCAGGCCAATGAAAAACAAGCCGCACGCCGCACTGTGGACACCCCTGTTTCAGCGCTAGAAGAGAGTGCTGGAGCTGTGTGGCTGCTGGGAGTCATAAGTGTGACAAGAAAAGCAGGAAAGAAAAAAAAAAAAGAGGCCACTGGCATAGTCACAATGTACTAACACTTCAATGGCTGACATTTTGTGTTATATGCTTGTCCTCACTGACCCCCCCCCTCCGCCCCCTTCCTCTGAACGCCAGCCCTCAGAACACTTCCGGTCCGAGTGAGGACTGTATTTATTCAGGAACATTCTGTTACACCGACTCACAACTCTCCGACAGCGCCGCCAGCAGGCCTATGCTGACGTTCATACCCGGCTGAGGACCACAGCTTCAGACAAGATGTCCTTTGACCTTTATGATGGATTGTTGCGTCAGGTCAAAGTGCAAGACAGTCTAATCAGGCTGAAAGCTCAGGAGTCACAAGGTCATTCACACAATGATTGGACTTTGGACTTAAATGACAGAAGAGGACCTTCATGAGGGCGGTACATGAGGAGGACCGAAGCCTGATCCATCATTTGACACCTTCTGACTCATCGTCATCACATTTTTATACAAGACAAGCTAGCATATCTTCTTTTTCTTCATATGTCACTTTGTAATCATCTACAGTGGGGCCAAAAAGCACTTGGACGGCCGCCGATTGTTTTTTTTTTGTATATTCCTGCAAACAATAAATATTTGGACATCTACAAATAAAGCAAGAATTCTGGCACTCCCACACATGTTCTCCTTTAAGAAGCTCTTACGTCCTCCACTTGTTGCCTGTATTAGTGGCATAAAAGACACCTATCCACAGCCTCAAACAGTCAGACTCCAAAGTCCACCATGGCCAAGACCAGAGAGCTCTCAAAAGACATCAGAGACAGAATTGTAGACCTACACAAGTCTGGCTGATAAGCCATGAAGCTACAGGCAAGCAGCTTGATGTGACTTCCATCCATTTTCTATGCAGCTTATCGTCTTTAGGGTCGCGGGGGTATGCTGGAGCATATCCCAGCTGACTTCAGGCGAGAAGCGGGGTACACCCTGCACTGTGGGTGGAAACAGGGGTGGGGACATGCAAACTGCACACAGATGAAGATTCCAAGTGGAGATTCAAACCCAGGGCTTCCCGATCTCCTGACTGTGTGGCCAACATGCTGACCACTCCACTCCACTCCACCGTGCGGCCACAAAATCAACTTTATTTGCAATCATTTAAAAATGGAAGACTTACAAGCTGACGAAGCTCGCTGACGAAGCTCGCTGACGAAGCTCTTCGGATGAGGAGCGAAACGTCCGACACCTTCTTCACAGAAGTACAGATGACGTCTCAAGAAGCCTTTTCCTCGAGTTACAAGGTCATAGATAATCTTCCTCACTTCCTGGGTTCCAAATGATCTCGCGAACAGTGAAGAATCAGCCAAAAACTACACAGAGGGAGAGGGGGAATGACCTGCGAAGAGCTGGGACCACAGTCACAATGGAGGCATGCTTGTCTCTCGAGAGACAATGGTACCACCCCGGGGCATGCAGGGTGTAAGGAAACATGGCTCCCTTCTCGGCCTTGCCAGGTTGGTCCGATGGCATGCGGAACGTTACAACTTGGAGCTGTTTTCAGCTGCGGGAGCAGTGTCTTGCCCCAAGGACACAACGACAGTGGCTGGGTGGAAGGATCAAGGATTGAAGCGCCAACCTTCCGGTTTCTGGACGACCTTCTCTACCTCCTGAGCAAAGGGTCAAAAAGGGTACCATCACACACTACCTCGATGCTGAGTTGCATCCCAAGAACACCATCCCTACTGTGAAGCACGGGCGTGGAAACATCATGCTTCTCTGCAAAGGGGACGGGACAACTGACCTGCATTAAGGAGAGGATGACCGGGGCACAGCATTGTGAGATTTTAAGCAAAAACTTCCCTCCACTTGAAGGTCCCAGAGTGGTCAAGTCAGTCTCCACACCTCAACCCGATAGAAAATCCACGTTGCTTGGCGACTGACCCAAATCCTGACAGATCTGGAGATCTGCATTGAGGAACGTGTCTGCAAATCTGGTCAAGAGCTACAGGAAACGTCACTGCCAACACAGGTTACAGTACAAAGTATTGAGTTGATTTATTTGTTAGTGTCCAATTATTTATTTTATTTATTTTTTATAAAAATTGTGTACAAACCATCGAATGTGATTTTCTGGATTTTCTTTCTACATTCTGTCTCTCACAGTCAAAGTGTACCTATGATGAACATGACAGACCTCCCTCATCTTTTT
The DNA here is from genome assembly GCF_027744805.1 of Dunckerocampus dactyliophorus. NCBI lineage: Eukaryota > Metazoa > Chordata > Actinopteri > Syngnathiformes > Syngnathidae > Dunckerocampus > Dunckerocampus dactyliophorus. The sequence goes on along the minus strand of NC_072821.1, from coordinate 1,332,782 downwards.
AAGTGGGAAAACTTGCACAGTCAGTGGGCGTCCAAATACGTTTAGGCCCCACTGTACATCTAGGCTCTTCACAACAACGCCAAGAAGCGTCACTGCGTCTGAGGGAAGAGTGAAGCCTCTTCCCTCAGAGAAGACCTCAGACCACGCCATGTTGACAGGGTTGAGACATGTTGAACATTTCAGGAGTGCCTAGTGAAAGACAAACTCTCTCTCTCTTACATGCACACACACACACTTCAGACTGGGGAGGGAACGTTCTAGAAGAGGAACATGGCGAAGCTAGCAAACATTCCAATGGGAACGCACCTGAAGAACGTCCTGCCCTGTTCTAATGGACCTTTGACCTCTGTGAGCTAACATCCATCACCTCAGTCATCTCTCACACACACACACACACACACACACACACACACACACACACACACGCTTAGTGTGTGTGTGTGTGCGCGCGCACCCGGACAAGCAGTCACCTGCACAAGCTCCACCCCCGCCGGCTAATTACTCTGCTCACATTCTTTACACGCCCCGGTGAGCAGGCTCAGTATGTGCGATGTTCAAAGCATATAAAGTGGAAAATGTTGACATGGAGAGAGCTTGCACACATCCTCATCTTCACATCTGATCCTGAAATTCAAACAGTTGTCCTGACCGCTCTGGAAAACTGCAATAAGATTCCAAAAATTCCAGGATCAGTGATTTGTGCTGGAAGAATTCCTTCATCTCTCTGATAAGCAGCTTTGTTGAACACACACACACACACACACACACACACACCAGACAGAATTCCTGAGGACCTTTCTGGAACAATCCCACATAAAACACGACTGACGAGTGGAACAGGGAATGCAAGCGTGCACACGGACTTTACGCACTTCACTTACCCTCAGCACGCACTGATCCACACTAAATATTCCAAGAGGAATCCAAACACGGGGCAGCCGAGGCCAAACACGCGCGCACGCACACGCACACACTTAGGAGTCAGAGAGAAAATCCAGCATGTGTTCACACAGAAGCTGCTTGACAAAATATCAGTCTGCACCCTCAGACAGCTCCGCCCCCTTTTCACCCTCCCTGCCTCTCTCTCTCTCTCTCTGTCTGTGTTGGCAGGAGTGAAGAGGACATTCTTTAGAAAGCAGAGCAGATCTTTAAATAGTTCATCAGGAATAAACCTGACACTAACTCTATTGTTCATCTTCATGGACCACACACGCATCCATGGTGCTCCTGCTGAACCCTATCCAAGCTTGGACTTCCTGATGTGAGTTTGTGACGTCACTGCAGTTCTTGAACGACAGGCGTTCTGGATGACGATATGCATTATTTATTACTGATTACTTTTATTACGGGTTGTTACGGCAGACGAATGTGAGAGGTCACTAAGTGACGAGGGGTCTTACCTTTGACCTCACACTGCCACTGATGATGAGGAATCCAACTTATCCAACTCCTCTCAAGGCATGGCTTGTGTAAAGTTTTCTGTAAAGGAAGCAGGACCAGCGCTAGCTTGTGTTAGCGTGCCCAAGCGGGGCAGAGGGCTGATTACCCAGCATCCCTCACGACTGGGACACTTGTTCCGGCAGCAGCTGACGTGACGTCTATAAAAGGCGTAGGTGGACATGCACCGTGGTGTTGTGATGAAGCACGGCTCATCTCACAAGAATGTTTCCGCCTCACGGGACCATTTGCAGCCGACCAATCAGGAGCCTCACTGCCACTGAGCCGCTTCAGTCCTTTGCAAAGACTGCCTCCTGCTGGCGTGCGGGAGAATGACAAAAAGCTTACAAGTATCTGGTCAAATTTGCGCGTCCTTAGAAACCGTCTCACATAATCCACATTCACATCTTGTCATTCCAACGGAAAAAGAAGAAGTCCACGCTGTAATTACGTGGCTCAGCAAATTTAGAGCCGCCTCAGTAAGTGCCATCTTCATCAACATGAAGAAGATGAAAGAACGAGACAAAAACGTTTTAGCATGTTCTCAACGCTCGAGCATGATGCATGAGGCCAGCAGATGTCGCAATAACAGTCACAACAATGATTTCTGAAGATGGCCGCTTTCTGTTACTAGGTGGAAGTGTTGTATCAGCCCAATGCATTGTAGTGATGGAAATTTCGGCTCTTTTTTGGAGAGCCGGTTGTTTCTGCTCACTAAAAAGAGCTGGCTCCCAAGTGGCTCCTCTGAATTTTTTTGTTGTCTTAAATTAACTTAACACCAAATGATGTGTATTGCGTAAAATGAATTACCAATGTAAAAAAAAAACATGATATCAAAACTTCAGGCAATCAATCTTCATGCAAATTTCTCACGAACGAATCGGCTCTAAAAAAGACACACATTTCTCTTCATAACACACATCTTACCCAATGACATTCGTCTTTAACAGAAAAAAAAACAACTAGTCGGGTTGCAACAGGTTCCCAAGGACGCGAACCGGCTCCCGTCATTCATTTCAAAGAGCCGACTCTTGCACCCGATTCGTTCACAACCGACACATCACGAACGCATTGCAAGGATGCTTCATCATAACTGCATCATAATCTATTGAATTACCAGTCTCAAGGCGATAACACGGGACAAAATTAATAGATAGAAGCTTAGCTAGAACTTACTCGCTTCAGTTTACTGATGCATTCTCCGTATGCCCTATTAACGCCAACATCTTCCTTAACAACACAGGTGACCGTGACCAAGCGGCGGCAACGCAAACTTAAATTACATGACTCAAGTTAGCACGACGTTAGCTAAGCACCTGGCATTAATGATAACCTCCGCAGCCGAATATAAACATGTCTAGATTGAGCAACAGATATGTGGAATTGCCAATGCACGTCTAACTCCAAATTAATTCAATTTCGGCTCCACACAAAATGTCCATTTACAGCTCGACTCGCCAGAAAGGGCCATTAGCTAGGCTAAAGATAGCGATCAAGATGCTAGCGGAGACGGTGCCGCATACGAGCCCCACTCAAATGAAAAACAGCACATTTAAACTATTAAAATGAGTCTGGACAAAATGTTCAATTATAAGTACAGAGGCGTTGCCTCGACTTACTTTTAAGAAGACAAAGTTTACAGGAAGTGAGCAGGTAGCAGAAAGACATGGATTTACTGGACTTTTTTCACATGCTTTACAAACAACCTGAACAAACACGATCTATTTATCTATATCTATCTATCTATCTATCTATATATATATATATATATATATATATATACTGCTCAGAAAAATTAAAGGAACACTTGGAAAACACATCAGATCTAAACTGGGGGGAAAATGATGTTGAATATGTTTCCTGATAATAAGTGGGTGATGTATTAGTAACAAAATGATGCCACATCATTTGATAGAAATGAAAATGATCACCCTATAGAGGGGGGAAATCAAAGACACCCCAAAAATGAAAGTGAAAAAATGATGCAGCACACTGGTCCATTTAGCTAAAATGTCATTGTAGCAACTCAAAATGATTCTCAGTAGTTTGTGTGGCCCCCACGTGCTTGTACGCATGCCTGACAACGTGGGGGCATGCTCCTAATGAGACTACGGATGGTGTCCTGGGGGATCTCCTCCCAGATCTGGACCAGGGCATCAATGAGCTCCTGGACAATCTGAGGAGCAACCTGGAGGCGCCGGATGGACCTAAACATAATGTCCCAGAGGTGTTCTATTGGGTTTAGGTCAGGTGAACGTGGGGGCCAGTCAATGGTACCAATTCCTTCATCCTCCAGGAACTACCTGCATACACTAGCCACATGAGGTCGGGCATTGTCGTGGATCAGGAGGAACCCAGGTCCCACTGCACCAGCGTAGGTTCTGACAATGGGTCCAAGGATTTCATCCCGATACCTAATAGCAGTCAGGGTGCCGTTATCTAACCTGTAGAGGTCTGTGCGTCCTTCCAGGGATATGCCTCCCCAGACCATCACTGACCCACCACCAAAGCGGTCATGCTGAATGATGTTGCAGGCAGCATAACGTTCTCCACGGCATCTCCAGACCCTTTCACGTCTGTCGCATGTGCTCAGGTTGAACTTGCTCTCATCAGGGAAGAGCACAGGGCACCAGTGGTGTAGTTGCCAATTCTGGTGGTCTATGGCAAATGCCAATCGAGCTCTACGGTGCTGGGCGGTGAGCACAGGGCCCACTACAGGACGTCGGGCCCTCAGGCCACCCTCATGGACTCATGGAGCCTGTTTCTGATTGTTTAGTCAGAAACATTCACACCAGTGGCCTGCTGGAGGTCATTTTGTAGGGCTCTGGCAGTGCTCATCCTGTTCCTCCTTGCACAAAGGAGCAGATACTGATCCTGCTGAGGGTTGAAGGACCTTCTACGGCCCTGTCCAGCTCTCCTGGAGTAACTACCTGTCTCCTGGAATCTCCTCCATGCGTCCAGGTACCGCAGTGATGCCCTGGTCCAGATCTGGGAGGAGATCCCCCAGGACACCATCCGTAGTCTCATTAGGAGCATGCCCCGTGGGGGCCACACAAACTACTGAGAATCATTTTGAGTTGCTACAATGACATTTTAGCTAAATGGACCAGTGTGCTGCATCATTTTTTCACTTTCATTTTTGGGGTGTCTTTGATTTCCCCCCTCTATAGGGTGATCATTTTCATTTCTATCAAATGATGTGGCATCATTTTGTTACTAATACATCACCCACTTATTATCAGGAAACATATTCAACATCATTTTTCCCCCAGTTTAGATCTGATGTGTTTTTGAAGTGTTCCTTTAATTTTTTTGAGCAGTGTATATATACATATTACTTATATACATATTTAAGCAGTCGTTTCTATAGAAATAAATCATATCAATAATATATTGTAAGTAAGAAATGTTCCAACAGGTAAGTTTTGTTAACAGCATTTCAACGCATGATAGCATGTTGATTGCACAAATGTGTTAATTTCACCATTGTGTTAATTAGTGTGCTGTGTTTTTAAAAGATGTCATAAAAGGTGTCAGTTACCATGGCAACAGAGTTTGGTCTGGCTTGGGTGGTCTTGGTAAACGCTCCAATCCAGGTTAAATACGAGGTTAGCTGGCTAATCCTGATTTGTGAAACAGAACCCGTTACACTCGCAGAATGTTAAGTAGGCTTATCATCTTATTTTGCTTTTTTGCCACCTTGATTTGCCTTCACTGGAACTACCAGACTGGACTGTGTAGACCAGCAGAGGTAGCCTGCAAGTGTCAGTTATCATGTTGACGTTAGCTCACACACAGACGCACACTCTCACATGTTTATTTGACAGCAATACAAGAGACACGCTAACAGTTGTATTGATTCACTGGTCACTTGTCACATGACTGACACGTGGTCAAACAAGTGGTCATAGTAAAGGTGATCACGTGACAGAAGGAGGTTCCCCTATTTGAGCAAATAAGTGCGCGCACACACACAAAACTGCTTTATGATTGTGTTTCAATGTTCTGATTGGCTGAGGGTTATGTGTGCTTAAAGCTGGGTGGGGCCTCGGTTGTGCGGCTCATCGCTGCCAGTAGGCGGCGCTGTCACCAGGCTCCTCAGATACACGCAGGGCTTCCTCCGCCTCCCTGAGCCGGGGGCGGTACCGGTTAAGGCTGGTGGGGGCGGCAGCATGCCAGGAGGTCTCAGAGAAGACATGAGCGGCCTCATCTCCTGTGACACTACATCTTCACCATCCTCTTCTTCCTCCTCTCTGTTTTTGTCCGGAAACTGGAAAGAGGCCAGCAGGGGCGCCTTGGGGGTGGGGCCGCCACATGTGCTGCTTGGCGGAGTGTAGGAGGCGGGACGGGGGGCTCCCGGTCTGGAGAGGACGCTGACCCGAGGGTGGACGGGCTCGGCGGGGGCGGGTGGCGAGGAGATGCTCTCCAGGGAGGAGATGCTCTGATTCCAAGCCTGCTGGAGGTCCACCGGGATCACTTTAGTGGCCTCCAGGGACACGCAGGGAGGGGGCGAGGACACACCCCCTTTCCATGGCAAATGGCTGTCTCCGCTGGTGGGCGGGGACACTGAGACTGAGGGAGGACATGCGTCATTTTCTATCATGTGATGAAGAAGTCTGAGGCCACTTTAGTGTTTGTGTTTTAGTGTGTGCGTGCGTGCGTGCGTGCGTGCGTGCGTACCTGAGGAAGGGCGCTGTTTGGGAGTTTCAACTTTTCCAGCTATGAAAGTGATACCAACGTCCTCCTCCTTGTCAGCGTCGCCTTTCTCCTCCTCTGACTCCATAGGAACCACCACAGGATCTGCACACACACGAACACACACACAGAAGATGATTTTTTATTCATGCTAATGCTAACAGCTATCAGCGTGTTGTCCTCGTGGTCAATGCCGCAGGAAGCGCAGTTTGTGTTTACCTTTGTCCTGCCAGCTGATGTTTCTTTTGGGTTTGTCTCCAGCGTCCTCCTTGACGTCAGATCCCCGTCGCTGCATGTTAAAAATTGTAGTTAGTCGGTTGGTCAATAATGAGCATGGAGAGACAAGGTGGGACGGAGAAGCAAGACCTTCTTGAGACTGCGCTCCTTCTTGTGACGTTTGTGTCGTCCTGATTTAAACGTCTCCATGCGGCTCCTCATGTTCCTCTGGAACACTTCGCGGTCCTGACGCTCCTTCTCGCCCACCGGAATGAAGTGACGACTGTAGTGTGACTGGTACTACACACACACACACACACACACACACACACACACCACAGTGTGTGAAACACACACACACGCATATACGTGTTGTGTGTGTGCGTTACCCGTCTTCTGGGTTTGTAGAGGTTTTCAGCGAGAACGTGGTGCGTCTCCATGTCCTCCTCCACTTTAGCCCCGGGAACGTTGTCAATCACCTGCAGGTCCAAACACACACCGCTGCCGTTCTCACGCCTGCAGCCACAAACATTGTTAGTTGGGCACTGCCCCCCGGGTGGTGCCCCTGTGTGGCACCCTGTGGGTTAGCGAGCATCCGAGGCAAAACAATCCAGACTGTTTCCAAGTTGTACATTTGCCCAAAGAGAAGTCATGTTGGCTGCTGGGTAACAGACAAGAACGGTCATGTGACTCACAGGTAGTTGGTGACGTTGGTGGTCTCTGGAAAGGAGGTCCTGCTAGCCATGGAAGGCAGCGACAGTCTGGCTGAAGTCAGCAGGTTGCCACCCTTCATGGACACACGCAGGTCAAAGGCCACAGGGCAACGACTGCGAGGCGATTAGCAGCGGCTCGGTTCCGCCTGCTTCCTACCTGGTCGATGACACTGATGGCGTCGCGGATGTTGATCTTCTGATAAGCCTCCCACAGCTCGCTCTTCCTGTACACCGACTTCCTGAGCAGCAGCTTGCTCAGGTACTTCCTGTCAAACTGCTCCCACCTGAGCACAATCGGCATTATCCTCATCATCATCACTACTGTCATCGTCAAGATCATGATATGGTCGTGATGATCATTACCATTGTAGTTGCTAATATCATTAGCATCATCATGTTTGTAACCATCATCCTCATCGTCATTGTCATCACTGTCATTATCACTATCATCACGGTCATCATTATCATCATCATGAGACTGAGGTGGAGAGGGTGAAAACCTTCAAGTTCCTTGGCACACACATCAGCAAGGACCTCACCTGGTCTCACAACACCCAACAAATTCTGAAGAAGTCCCAAAGGAGACTGTACTTCCTGAGAAGACTGAGGAAATTTGGCATGTCCACCACAATCCTGAGTTGCTTCTACAGATGCACTATGGAAAGTGTCCTTACCGCCTCCATCACTGTTTGGTACGGTAACTGTACAACACGTGATAGGAAGGCACTCCAGCGGGTGATCAAGACCTCACAGAACATTGTTGGGGCAGCCCTCCCCTCACTGCAAGACATTTATAAAACTAGAGTCCTACGAAGAACACACAACCTCATCAAGGACAGCACACATCCACAACACTCATTATTCACACTCCTACCGTCAGGCAGACGCTACAGGAGTTTGAAGTCCAGGACCACAAGGCTGGCAAACAGCTTTTACCCACAGGCCATCAGGCTTCTCAACGAAGCACTCACACACGCCGCACGCAACACACGCACACACTCATAGCACTTTATTTATTTATTTGTATTAATGTCTCTTCTGTTGTTGTTGCTTAATTTATTGGTATATATGTTTCTGATGTTTTCTTTCTTTTCTGAACAGAATAAGAATTTCATTGCATAGTAGAACTGCCTGTTTTACGATGCATATGACAATAAAACTCTTGAATCTTGAATCATGATAATTTTCGTTGTAATTGTAATCAGCATCTACACCACCATCATGTTTGTAACCATCGTTCTCATCGTCATCATCACTATAGCTGTCATCAGAATCATAATCACCGTCATTATCATCATGATCACATGCGCTTGATCATCATCATCATCGTCATCAGCATGATTGCGACCATCATCGTCGTTGTCATTATCATTGTCACTGTCATCACCATTGTTATTATCACGATCATGACCTTGATCAGCATTCTTGTCATCATCCTCATCGCCATTGTTGTCATCGTGATCGTCGTCATCATCGTTATCGTCATCACGATCATCATCGTTATCATAATCACAATGATCGACATCATGATCATCACCTTGAAAGTCGTTGTCATCATTGTCATCATCATCATGACCTTGATCACCATCATCAGTCATCACCGTAATTGTCACAATCACTATCATGGTCACATGACAATAATGATCATCATGATCATCGTCACGGTCATCATCCTGAGTGTCACTATCGTCTTCTCCGCGAACATAATCATCATCACGTCGTCGTTATCACCACGTGGTCTCCTTCATCACTTACTTGTCTCTCCAGTGATGATACCCTTGAAGTCCTGCAATGTCCTCCACCGCCGTCAGGATGTGGTCGAACGCCTGCGCACACACATGCACACACACACTCACTTGATCTTTGACCTTTCACATGCTCTGACGTATAAGAGGACCTTGTGAGGAGTGCGTGCGTGGCTGTCATGTGATGACTTGTAGCGATTCATGATGTAAAGCAGTGAAAGAAGGAGGAAGGTTGACCCTCTCGTGGATCTCCTCGTTGATGGTGGGCTTCCTGCTGGTGGAGCGAGGAACTTTGAGCCACTCGACCAGCGGCTTGATGGTCAGACCCTACCACAAGCACACACACACACACACACACACGTGATGTAAGATGACTCAGCACTCACGAGGAAAGGTCAAGCTATCCACAGCAAGAGGATGTTGAGACTGAGTGCTGTTGGAATAAACACATTCCTCGTACTGAGACTCAGTCTGCTGGTCTACTGGAGATGATGACATGTTTACGAGAGCAGCTACTAAATAATTACAAAGTCAATCCAAAGCCTGTTGGCGTCAGCGGCGTGATGCTAACACACAACAGGCGAACCTACCTGGAACATGACAGTGAAGAAGACCACCACGATGGTGGTGGCCACAAAGTAATCTTTGGCTTTGACTCGCTCGTCGTCCAGCAGCACCACCAACGCGAACGCCACCGCCCCCCGCAGGCCGCCGTATGACATCACCACCTGGTCAATCTTCTCCAGCGGGACCAGACGGAAGCGGTTCAGCACCCACGTCTGACCCACGACGCCTGCAGAGGGAGGTTCACCAAAGGTCACCAAGGTTTCTTTTCTCTTTGCTCGTTTACGTCACAATCACAACGAGAGCATGCGTCATCATCATCGTGTTGCTACGGCGACAGACCCAAGGCTCTGAAGATGAAGATGAAGACCAGCGTGCAGGACACCAGGCCTGTGTCCCAGGCCCACTTGGACTTGTCCACGGCGGAGATTCCGAGGAAGATGAAGATGATGGTCTCGGCAATGCTGGCCAGGGTCTTCATGGTGTACTTGACGGTGGTCCGAGACTTTTGGGAAATGTTGGCCTCCACGTACTTGTTGGCGCTGATGCCGCAAAAGGTCATTCTGGCGAGAAGAAACACCACAGCAGAACGCTGCGTTCTGATTCGCCCTTCCGGCTCTTTTCGAAGGACTTGTGCGGCGGGCTTACGACAAGATGGCCGACAGCGAGAAGAGCTCGGCGGTCAGGTACGCGAGGTAGACAAGGAGGAACACGAAAAGAGGCTCGATGATGCGAACCTTCTTGGTGAAGCGCGTAATGAAGCCCAGGACGACGGCGAAGACCAAACCCACCAAAGTCCCGCCCACGCTGACGATGAAGAAGGAGGCTACGGAAGAAGAGAAAAAAAGTGTCTTTTGTTCATCCATCTTCTAACACCCGAGGTCCGGTCGAGGGGGAAGCAGCGACTTCCCTCTTCCCGGCTACTTCGTCCAGCTCCCCCTGCGGACCCTGAGGCGTTCCCAGGCCAGTGGAGAGACATGGTCTCTCCAACGTGTCCTGGGTCTTCCCCGAGGCCTCCTACCGGTCGGACGTACCCTGGACACCTCCTCGGGGAGGCGTCCGGGAGGCACAGGTGAGGGTAGGAACGTAGATCCACCAGTAAATTGAGAGCTTTGCCTTTCGGCTCAGCTCCGTCTTCACCACAACGGACCGATGCAGAGTCCGCATCACGCCGGTTCCGGCCTTCCCGCACTCCAGAACAAGACCCTGAGGTACTTTAGCTCCTCCACTGGGGGCAGCGGAGATGGCACTCCACCTTTTTGCAGGCGAGAACCATGGACTCGGACTTGGAGGTGCTGATTTTCTTTTGTTGTGTCATCAGTTAATGACGCTTCATCGCTTACCCACTCCTTTGAAGTAATCTGCTGTCTGCACGTTCTCCGCTCCTACTTCCACAAAGGAAATGTAGACCTTGTACAACACCTGGAAGACACAGAGGGACGCAACTTGTTAGCGACTAGCTGACAGACAAACAACAGTTAACGCTCGCGTGCTCGTGCACGAGAGATCGGGATGCGAGGCGTGCACGTGCAGGTGTCAGAGCGGGTCATGGCGGATTGATCCATTCGTTGGCGGGATTAGCTCATATTCGGAGTGCTGATGAGGATTAGGAAAGGTGGTTAATCTGCTCCAACAAGTTTAATCTTGAAACTCCCATGAACAGCCAATATATTTCTTTTTAGGCAGAAAGCGTAGAGGGGGTCCAGTTTGGTGGTCTTTGGATCTCATCTGTCCTACATGCAGGCATTGTCTTCCTGAGGACTTCAACCTTTACTGGCAGTGTGAAAAATCAGCACCTCTAAATCTGGACTCCACAGGGAGAGGGCATTGTCGAGGCGGATTGGACATTTTTCCCACGTCTCCTTGGTGAGGCGCTGATGTCCAACCGGGAGGAGACCTCAGGGCAGACGTAGGGCGGACTGTGCCTCACAGCTGGCCTGGGAAGGCCTCAGGGCCGGCCTACACGGGAGCATTTCAGGTGGAAACGGTTTTCCACCGAGGGCCACAGTGAAAAAAGAAAGGATGCGAAAGCCACTTTGATATTTCAAGGAGAAAATGCATCTCAGCTTTGTGATAAAAGTTGAAAAAGGCCATGATTAGCATGAACGTCACTCTCTTCAAATATTTCAACTTTCTTCTTAAGTAATCTTCATGAATTATATTATGGCTTCATTCCCATCTTATTTGATTCCTTTCCCATAATATTATAACTTTTTCCCCAACCTAGTTACCACGTACTCTTTAATATTTAAACTTTACGCTAGTAATACGACATTTTTCTCGTTACATTACAACTTGTTTCTCTTAATGTTGACTTGTAAAATTACTGCTAATTTTTCCATTTTTGCTGAAGTTTTTTTAGTTGTTAAATTAAACGTAACTAATTAATTAATAAACACAAATTCAAATAAAATATTTAGCATTTTCCTTTCATATTTTGAAGTTATTCTCATTAAAATTCAATTTCTGTTGTTTTCATTTTCAATTTCAACTTTTTTCTTGTCGATTTTCTTGTCATAATATGTTTTTATTCCCATAATGTAACTTTTGGTTTCTCATAATATTACAACTTCTAAAAAACATTTTCTCTTCAATATTTCAACTTTATGCTACTAAAACAATGTTTTTTTCTGACCGCTTCCGGAAACGGCAACATAACATCTGCTGTAATATTTCGACTGACAGTCAACATTCTCCAGGTATTTTTTTGTCTTATCCTCCAAAGCGGCTGGCAGAAGTCATTCCACTTCGTCATTCGTCTAGACAAGCGGGACAAGCAGAGGACGACGGCGTTATTTCTTCTTCTAGAGTTTTGGTGTTTCCCTTAGGTATTACGTCGTTTTCACCTAGTGATCCGCTTCCGTGTGGATGAGACTATGTCACGGTTGGAGTGTGTGGGGGGGGTTATCGAGGGCATTGTTTTTAAATCTGTTCAGCACTTTGGTTTGCATTTATACAGCATGTGTGAAAAACGCTTTATAAATCAAGTCGGATTTGATTTGCTTTGAATCTTTTGGTGACAAAACTTCAACATGAAGTCTAATGGTTCTGACCCGGTCTGGCTCAGAACTGTGTGTGTGTGTTTGCGTTTCACCACTGTGACGGCGTCATTGAGAAGCGACTCTCCGAAGACGATGATGAAGAGCATGTCGTTGACGTGTACTTCCTCAAAAACGGCCAGAACCGCCACGGGGTCCACAGCGGAGATCAAAGCGCCGAACAACAGGAAGTCCATCAGGCTGGCCTGCACACGCTCATCTGTGTGCATGCGTGAGCGCGCACACACACACACACACACACACACACAGATATTAGTCAAATATGTTGTTTTCTTGCTAATGTAAGCTAACCATTAGCATTTTTACAGTCATTAGCAACAACAACAAGGGCATCCAAGCTTTTTGCTGCATACAAAAAAAATCAAATGATTTTTACAATATACCAAGGCTCAATAAAAAAAAATTAACCGCAGGCTGAAAATGGCCAGCGGGCTGCACTTTGGACACCCATAACCTACAAACTAATGTTGCTAGCCACAGCATTAGCAAACTATTTCCGAGTGGGAAGTTTGGAGCTACATTTGTCTGACCTATGACCCCCAGCAGCTTGGCGGCGTGGAGGCCGAAGCCCGTGCAGAACGCGTTCCAAAGCGTTCCCACCACGGCGTACATGAGGATGGCCCCCAGGTTGTCGAAGAAGAGCCGGGCCGGCATGAAGTACCCGGCGTCGCCCACGATGGTGGGCAGCAGGAAGAGGAAGAAAAGGGCGGGCTCTAGCTGGTATAGCTGCTTCTTATTGGCCAAGAGCACCAGGCCGCCCAGAACCAGACCGAGCAGGATCAGCATGCAACTCTCCGGAACCACTGTGGTGAAGCGCTGGGACAAGTGGAACACTGCCATGACAACAATGATTGGCATTACTAGTAACACGATTATTTCACACTATACACACTCCACCTTCAAGGTCAGTGCAAAGTCACAACTTCAACAGGTCAGGTTCTACGTTCACACACACACAGCAAAGTGACACAAGTCATCAGTGTGCCCCACGTGCCTGTCATTGCTAGTGAACCCTGTGCACAGCAACAACACACTGATTGTGCCGCCGCACAACACCACCACTGTGTCACTCATCACCACGCACGTCTAGGCACGTGCGTGCACGAGCGTCTTTAGCAAAGATTCGGCGTCCGCTCACGGGTCGCTTCATTAGGTACACCTTCAATGACGTCACCGCGGAGGTCAGGTGAGAGCAGTGAGCCTCAAAAAATTAACTTTTTCTTAGACTTAACTTTTTTTGGCGCTCGCATGACAAGACACCCACACGTATGTCCGTCACGATAACAAACTTTGCTGGTCGATAACTGTGCCACAAATTATCGGCGATAATTGATTTTATCGGCATTGTTTGAGACCATTTTTTTCATTGTCACAAAGTGTAATTCACATTTGAACCACTAGATGGTAATCAAGTATAGTGTACGGTGTACCTGTGTGAGACATTAGCTTGACACAGAAGTTGCCTGCATGTACAGTACGTTTGCAATGTAGTCAGCGACGCTGTCGTTTTGCACTGTTTTGTTTCTATTTGCCGACCAAACGCCTCAGTAAGCGTTGACTGTCGGGATGGATGAAGGTTCTGCTGCCTGAGGCAGCTTCATCTGTCCTTTTCTTCCCATCGCTGCTGCTCCTTCATTCATGTTAGCGTACTAGTAGCCCCGCCTCCACAAAGAGGCCCAATGAGATGAGGGCCAATTCTCTCTGCTCATTCCACTATGGAACCAATGCACAGAGACAGATGCAGAGTGAACCCTCTTGTCATCCAGACAGAACTGTGAAGGTGAACATTTCTGCTGCCCTGTTGTGTTAAAGCAATTGTCCCCATCAGACAATAGTGTCTTCTATGCTGATGACGAACATTTTGCAACTTGGTTTCATGAAAGAGTCTTCATATTTCCCCCGTGTCATGTACAGTGACGCCAGCTCATCCAAATATTAGGAACAGCAAGCAGCGAGTGTGTACCTAATGAAGTGGCTGAGCTGCTAAAAAAAAAAAAAAAAAATGACTCAGCAAGTCCTGACTGCATTGAATGTACACATTCACTCATTAACTCACTCATTCATTCATGTTCAGGGTCAAAGGTGACTTTGGTGGGCACATATAGAAGATAGATGATGTATTTTCTAAACTAAAGACAAACTTTGAGCAGTTCAAACAGCAATCGTCTGTGTGTGTGTGTATGTGTGTGTGTGTACTCACAGATCTTGGCCACGCTGGCCACCAGGAGCCACACGGCGATGACGTAAGGAGTCTGGACGTAGGTCCACTCCCACTGGACCACCCGGTATCCCCCACCGTGGTGCTGGTCCTCCTTCCCGGCAGAGGCGGGCCGGGCCACAGGTTCGGCGGGCCCCGCGTACTCATCTCCCGTGTGAGGGAGTTGGAGCCGGCCAGCTCCAGGCGGCGGTCCGACGGTTCCGGTGCGGTCGGCGGCGACTGAGGCCGTCAGCAAGACGAGCACGAGCGTCAGCATCTTCCCGCGCTCGGGCTCAGCCGCCTCACGTCTTGCTGCAGTTTATAAACGCGGAACGCTCACGCACGCTGACGTTCGGGCGACACAAGGAGGCGGGACACTGGGCACACGTGATCCTCCGCGACCACCTTCTCACGTGACCATTACTGTAAAAGTGGCTGTCGTAGTGATGGCGTCACACGTCACTCACAAACCGGAAGTTACCTGTTGCTACAATAAGGAGCGCATTAAGGAAGTACATTGTTTTCCTGTGTGACAATATTGTACTGTACATCCATTAGAAGCAAAAACAAGGCTCGCCGTCTCCCCCATTGTGGCCAACATGCACTTGGAGTCCAGTTGCCTCGATTCAACCCCAAGTTTGGACACCCCTGGTAAGAAATGATCTACGTCTCCAATTTTATTTGCATATGAAATGGCCATGGTCGTTTATTAAAAGTGTTCACCCAATAAACATTTTACAATAACGTTTAACTCATTTAAGTTAAAAACCTGAAAAAAAAGCTTTCGTGCTGAAAAGTGCAAAAATACATTAGCCAAAAAGCAAGTGCACACGTGCAACAACAACTCTCACAGGTGCACGCACGCGCACACACACACACACACTTAGTGAAAGAAATATCAGTTCAAAGCTGACAGTGAAGCAAAAAAACACCCATTTTCTAATTTCGAATTCCGCTTTTAAAATAGTTCAAGTTTTGGCAAGTTTAACTAAAAACAGAACTTTCCAAAGTTACAATAAATGTAACTCTGAAAAGCTCAAAGATGGACGTCGCGACCACACTGGACTTTGGCTCTTGTCAAGGTCCCCCTAAGATCGCTCACTGACGATATCTCCATCGTGTCCATGCGAGCCAGTGTGAGGTCAGACGGGGTTCTTGTCGAGTCCCAGAGCCTGCACCACATCCACGCTGAGGCCGCTCTTCAGAGTCCTCCTCACTGAAAGACAAACAAGAGCCCAACATGCTAACAAAAGGAAAACAGGCTAAACGTGTGTTAGCACAAATGCTAACAAACGGAAAACAGGCCAACATTAGTAAACAATGCTTGTCATCAAACGCCGTCTAAATGTTTCGGTTTCTAGTCATGATTGACCAGCCAGGTCCATGTTCTGATTACTCTGTAATGTTGGTTTCCGCATGTGCTGACGTGCAGGACGAGAGTTTAAGACGTGGCTAATCTGAGCCGATAGAAGGTTCCCGTCATGTGGACAAAGCCAGATGGACTCGATAGCGTGTGTTGTCAAACAAACAAAAAAGGAGTGGGACGGACTCAGAACCTCCCTGAAGAATGAATCGCTAAGCTGCACGCCACGCAGCAGCCATGATGATTGTTATCTCGCGAAGACGGATTACAGTCGTCCGTGTTTTGGACACAGCGACGCTGCAGCTGCTGCTGATGACCTTCACAGGAGAACCATAAGCACACTTACTGGATTTCCTGTTCAGACGGGAGCGTTTGCGAGTTTTGGGACTGGGCACTCTGGCCGAGGGGTTCTGGGTCACCGACTTGACGAGTCGGTCCATGATTTCGTCTGTGGGGTCGTTCTGGGAGACGCTTTCGGCATCCTGAGGCGTCGACATGGGAGACGGACTCAGCCTGCCGAGACCTGCGGAGTCCAAATAAAACTGCATTTGTCTTCTCAAATGTCCTCCACGGGTCATTACTATGACTTATTCCTTTTGTCTTATGATGTATTGCTAATATCACGTCTCATTAACATTCTAATTTGTCTTTCGCAGCCCCCTCACGGTCATTTTCAGGCACAAAGGGGGTGGGGCTTACTGCGGACAGCTCGGGAGCGCCTGACACCTCGCTGCTCCTCGCTCAGGATGCCGCTGGTCAGCATGTGAGTCATGCTCTCATGCTCCACTTCCACGCTGGGCTCCACCTCCATGGTGGCATGGCTGTCGGAAGGGGGCACCGCCCCTGAAAACTTCTCCGTCTGCGAGCAGAGACAATGATGACATCGCCAGACCTCGCCCACCCTCCCGCTTGCGCTCGTCAAAACTGAATGATTAATGAATCGTCAAAGAGGGCGGGGCTTCACCTCGGTGATCATCTTGCCACGGGTTTTGGTTCTCTCTCGGTGGGCGGCCCGCTTGCGTTTGAGCGTGAGCGCCCTCTCTCGCGTCGTGCGGTACTCCAGCGAGAACTCGCTGATGATGCGGCAGAAGTCCGTTACTTTGGTGTCACGCACCGACGATGACGGCTGACCCAGAAACAGCAGAAAGGAGTGGAACCTGCGCCGGAGAACCTCGTTAGCGCTGTCGTATTAGCACATTTTGTTCCAGTTACAACCCGAGGCCATCTTGAAAAATCGATCATCTCTAATGTTAGCATGTCCAGGCTACCTGTTGATGACTCTCCTGTGGACGACCTTGAGGATAACGATCCTGTGTGTGCAGTCCTTCAGGAAGTCAGCCATCTTGTTCTTCAGCAATGTCTTTGTCTCGTGTTTGGACACCACCTTTAAGCTTTCCCACGATGCCTTGCAGCGTCTCTCCAGCTGGACCAGATTCTCAGAGAGAAGCTCAAAGTCCACCTAAGGAGAAAAGAACCCGGCAGAGACTCAAAACAACTCGACAGGACTGGACTGAGACAAACTGGACTGGGTTCAGGTTCAGTTGGACACGGGACATGGATGGACCTTGGCAGAGCGGGTGATGGCGGGGATCTCGGAGTAGACGTCAGAGGACTGCGGGTCATTGTCAGTGATGAGAGTGCACGTGTGATGCAGCAGAGACTGTCTGTGGACCGTGTCCTTCACCTCCACCACCTTCTCCAGGTACGGCAGCTCAAAACCTTTAGCCTACGTGTGCGCGCACGCACGCACGCGCGCACACACACACACACACACACACACACACACACACACACAGTATGAGCTGCAAGTTCAACTCGGTGTGAAAGAGTGCACACGTGCTCACGTTGGAGCTGTTGAGGAAGTTTCCGATGGCGAGAAGTGTGGCAAGGATTTTTTTGAAGGTCCGATTGGACGCCAGCTGCTCCATGCCCAGCTTTAGGTCGAAGAGTGGCTCTGCGATCTCCTGCAGGGGGCGACACAGATGTCACTTGAGAGAACTCCAGACCAGTGTGCGTGCGTGCGCGGCTGACCTTCTCCAGAGACTCGTAGTTGAGTTTGAAGGACCACAGCTGCAGGCGGGGGGTCAAGGCACTGATGGAGGCCAGGCTGGAAAGGAAGTGCTCTGCTGTCCCCAAAGGAATGTCCGGATGGGCCAACTGGGCCTCCTGGATCTTCTGCTTCTCCTCGTCTGTGGGCGTCATGGTCAGGATCTTCTGCTCGACACACAGAAGACAGTTTGGATTTTCTGTGGCCCAGTTGTGGGACAAACAGGAAGCGGGGCGCACCTCAATTCCCTCCTTGCTGATGGCAAACTCATCAAAGTTGAGGATGGCAGTCTTGATGACGTGGACGGCGGGAAGGACGGTCATCCCGATGTTGATGGTGTTACTGCGCTTTGGATCCAGGACCAGGATCTCCGACTTCTTGGTCTCAGCTGCTTTCTGCGTACAGTAGTCACATCAGCTGCTGCGGCTGTCGTGGCGGACAGTGACATCACTGGGGGGGGGTTACCTTGGCGACCGGCAGCTCTTTGGCTTTGGACTCAAACAGATGCTCCAGCCGGGCAGTGTCCACTTGCACCTTGTCCAAAGATGCCCACACTGTCCCGCGGCCAAAGCGACACTGTTTGGGCCCGTCGGCCTGCTTCAGCTCCCTCCAAAACAACTTGACAGTTTTCTTCTTCCTCGGGAAGGTCGCCGCCACTGCTGCTGTTGCCGTTAGGGAGGACGGAGGCAAAGGGGGGGCACCAGGTAGAGGAGGAGGGGGAGGGGGAGCCGGACCACCAGGGGGAAGCGGGGGAGGAGGTGGAGGAGGCACTGGACCGCCAGGGGGAGGCGGTGGAGGAGGTGCTCGGCCGCCAGGGGGTGGAGGAGGTGGAGGAGGACAACCTAACAGAAGCGGAGCAGAGGAGGAGGAGTCGTAGGTGTCCATGTCCAACACGTCAATGTCTTCCTCGTCCAGGAGGTCAGAGAAGTCCAGATCTTTGATGCGCAGGGTGGCGCTGCTCGGCTGGAGCTGGTCCCAAGCGTCGGCGGGCCCCCCGGCACCCATCGGCATCATCTGGGTGGTCTCCAGGCGGTGGGCGTGGCTCTCGACGTCGATGCTGCTCTGCTGCCGCAGGTAACGATTCTACACGGGCACACAACATGATGGACAGCGTATTGGACCCGTCCCCATTACCACTTTGTTTTGATCGCATGACCAGTCGGGGCGGAGACATCCCAAACAGGTGAACCGGTTTTAGAAGTCACATGACATGTTGTGATGTTCAGAATTCTGACCTGCTGCTCTTCTGCCAGGCGGGCCAGTGCCACCTGAGCAGAGCCTTCCAGTCCTTCAAGCTCCGCCCTGCGGGAGGCGCTGCTCTCACTGGGGCTGACCGCCTCCTCTGAGCGCGCTCGGAGGCTGGAGAGGCGCTCCAACACCCGGCCCCGCCCCCCAAGACCTCCATCAGCTGAGGAGAAAGATCGCGATACATTTAAAAGGGCCAGCAGTACAGGGGTCAAAGGTACATTCACGTCTTCTAACCAGGCAGGAAGTTGCCATCCTCAAGAGCATCGTCCGGGGCAGCGGTCGGACTGGGAGGAGCTTGGTCAGAGGCCTTAGAGAAGAGCATGTCCAGCAGGAACTTCTTGTCATTGGACAGCGTGCTGCACTGTCTCTGCACGGCCCCTGCAAGGTCATACGGTCAGCTGGAGTTGAGCAACTGACGTGGCTTGTGGGTAACCGCTCTCACCCGTGTTGTGCTGGGCGGGAACGGATGTCACACCTGTGTACAAACACACATCAATAAATACTTCTCATCTTGTCCCAATCACTCCGTTTTTATTGCGAAATGTGAAGATCTACCATTAGTAGGAAGTCCTCCGTCACCGCCGCCACTGTGCTCCACTGGCTGTGGGTTCAGGGTGATGACATCATCAGATGAGGACAGCTTGGAGCGGCTCAGGTGTTTACTCCGCCTCTTCTTCTCTAACTGGGTGGCGGCCAGACTGCGCAGGAAGTTGTCTCTGAAGGGGCGAAGTCGGGTTTTAAAAAGGCAGAAGTGAGGCAGGCAGGCGGAGCTGATGCCGTTGCCATGACGAGTCAGCGCTCGTCATACGATCAATGACTCCTCCCACATCCCCATTTTCACATTCACTATATATATATATATATATATATATATATATATATATATATTTATTTTATTTATTTATTTTATTTATTGGTGGACTGTCCAGCAGAGGGAGGAGTCACCGAAAAATGGGAACAGTACACGTCACCTGATTGGTCCATTTTGAATCAATGTATACAAACCCAAATCAACTGCAGCAATTAGACACCACCAGGCTACTCCCACCACCACCAGCATCACCACACACACATCATATTCTGGAGTCCAAATTCATGTTGTTCATTGGGTCTCACAGCAGGACACACACACACGCACGCATAACACACGCATGCACACCAGCGGAGACAAAGGAGGTATTCTGCGAAAGTGGCTTAACAAACCCGGGCTTTGTGTTCAAGATGCGGCTCAAGAAAACCTAAAAAGTTCCCCAAACAAAGTTACATGGTACTGCAACGGTGGTTATCAACGTACTTTGTCCGGTTCTCGGCTCTGTGTTACACAAGATGCGCATGTGATTATTATGGAGCGTTATGAGGAGTTGAGAAAGATTGTTACTGCCAAAAGCAACACTGCCGCCGCCAAACGAGCGAGGGAGGACCGCTGGCAGAATAACGCCGAGCGAGTAAATGCCTGAGTTAACACCGATTATGATACCAACTATAACCTACTAGTCTTCATTTATCAACATTGCACAACTCTGACATTAACACATATCCATTTCAATAAATAAATAAGAGCAACAACTGTCTTTTTTCATCTTTCTAGTATGTCCATACTTTTATTGCTCTAAATTATGAAATGCTGTACCTCGCTGTGACCACTAGGTGGCAGTGTTGATGGCGATCTTTTTGCTTTGAGACAATTATTTCCTTTCGGTTAGAATTTTTTTTATAAAAAGTGTTTTGCTGCAGTTGATTGATGCCTGAGAGTGCTTATTCCTCCAGCAAATATTTGAATACCAGGGAAGCACTTGGAGAGCGCAGACAGCACCGTAGTTTCTTTCTCTCCTCCTACTGCGATTCACATCAAAATAATAATCCTACATTTTTTGGATCAGTTTGAGATTTTGTAGAACATGTTGGAAACTTGTCCTGTATTCCCCCTCCCCAAGTGCTCTGAACATTTTTTGTGGTGTTATATGCACAAATGTTGAAAATGGCTCTCTCTCGCAATGTCAAAGAATCCTTAAAAAAAAAAAAAAAAAAGCAAATGTAGTGTATTCCCTGGGCTGAAAACCTACATCTCTTATAGAGATAGTAGCCGATAGTAGCCGCTCCCGTCGTAGTGCTGCTCAGCACCAAGTTTAGTGGTTTAGTGTTTAGTGTCAGTTACCATGGTGATATACTGTAGCTGCGTTACCTCCGTTGAACAGGCAAGCCCGGCTTTAAACTCAACACACCTCGCTAACCCATTAAACTCGCTTCGCAGTATACCCCCAACGACCTTGTCCTGGGGTTCAAGCCCATGTCTTTTATTGGGTCTCGGAGCAGGACACACACAAACACAAACACACACACACACACACACGAGCATCAGTGTCTGGCATAATGCGCTCACCAGCTACCCAGCATCTACTTACTCAAACTTCCTCAGAACTGGCTTCTCCACATTTCTGTTACAGTCGTCTGGGCTGCAGAGACACACGCATGCACACACCCCAAGGGTCACTTCCTAGTCTCCAGGGGGCGCAACACTCAAAGGACTACCAGCAAACTGTCATGAGCGTGATGTTAGCATGTGTGTGAACAAGCTTCATCAACAGGTGTGCTCTCAGGAGTTCTCACTTTGTGCAACACTGTCTCAGCAATAAGGCCCGAGCCTTACAGGAGTTACCACGGTAACGGGACAGTTTCTGCAATACCACCACCAAGCAACAGGTGGCAGCGACGCTCTGCCACAAACAAATGCTTGACAAGGAGTTTGGGAACCACACAGGACAAAAAAAAAAAAAAAAAAAAAAAAAAAAAGGGGCTGGGGGGCACGTACTCACCACTGCAACAGGTCATCCTCGCTGGGGGAGGGGCCACAGAGAGAAAGAGGTTTAACAAAAGGAAGCAGGACAATTTGGTGGCTACCGTGGCAACTTGCCATGACGTCAGTTAAGATGCAACTCACTTGAAAGTCATCTTGGTGCTGCTCTGATGTTCTGGACATTTCTCCGTGCTAGAGGGTAACGAGCTGGAAGAAGAAGACGACACACACAGTATGAGTGTGCATGTGTTTACAAAGCTGCCACACACTGATAAGCAATTACGCTATCTTTCCAACAGTAGGCCTCGCCCCACAGTGTGGCTCTGTGTTCATGCATGTGACGGACCTGCAGGGGGTGGAGGGGTCCTCACAAATGGAGCTGGCTTTGGAAAAGAGTCTGGACTTCCTGCTCAAACCCAGAGCGGACATGTGGTGGCTGAGGAAAGAGCGACTCCTGGTGGCCGACAGGGGTCACCACAGAGACAGAGCAACAGAGGACAGGGTCCGGTGGGGGGTGTGACACCAGAGGTGACGACCAGAAGCAGACAAAAACTGTTGAGAGTGAAAACCACCACCAAAGGGGTGGAGTCAAGAGATAACTCACGGGCTGGACGGCGTCTTCGGCTCGTGCTCCGCCATCAGAGTGTCGTTGGAGTCACCATTGGAGGGCAGAGGTGACCCTCTCAGGGATCCAGAGGGGCTGGAGGCAGGGCTGCTGGGTTCAGAGGTTAACGGGGAAGGTGAAAGAGGGCTGCTGGTGGCGGTGAGGGAGGCTGATGGGATGGGGGAGGTGCAAGGGGAGGAGCCCGCAGAAGACGCCAAAAGGTCCGGAATGTTTTGACTGGACGATCGACGACTACGCCGACCTTCCTGCTCGCTGGCAGCCGTCTTTCGACGCTCTTTACGCAGGTGAGGGGAGGGGTCGTTTATGTCGCCGTCCTCGAACCTCAAAGCTGTCTGCACACACGCGTAGACGGAGACGTTTCGTTCAAGAAGGGCATCTAGCGGCGCCGGTGAGGGTCTGCCACCGTTACCTCGTAAATGGCAAACTGCGTTCGGAGGTCGGGCTCAACGGCCATGCTGCTCATGTGCTTGTGGACCACAGCCTCCATGGCCAGCTGCTCCAGACAGTCAGTCACGTCGTAGAAAGAGTCCTGGTCCGGGAGCGCCGCCAGCGTCTTGTTGATGAGCGTCATGGCGAACACCAGCAGCTCACTGTCGGCGCCGTTTCTCTCGTGCAGGACGTCCATCATGTACGACCACGGCTTCACACCTGACACACACACACACACACACACACACCATTGCAATGGAACCCAAAATAAATAAACGTGTGCTCATGGATTGTGTCAAACCACAATGTTTGACACACCTGTGCGTGTGCGTGTTGGCGTGCGTACCTCTCCGTTCGTCCACAGCGTTGACAGCGTCGATGAGCAAAGGACTGTTGGATTCTGAATACTCCACAAAGACGATGAGCAGCTTCATGGACGTTTTGACCAGCAGTCGAGACTGGAGAGACATGAACACGTTCAGTGTTTCCCCACCAGGGGGCAGCGATTCATTCACACTCACTTGCACGCCAGCGTTATCACTTTTTTGCTTGGATGTACTACAGTACGTCGGAAGGCGGGAAATGAAGAAAAGGATAATGACACTTTTAGGAAAAACACCACAGCAGTCACATGACTGACCTGGCTTCCTGTCAAGGTGTAGAGCCACTGCACCGTCTCGCTGTGGTTGATCACGCCGTTCATGCCGTCCACAAACAACATGATCTGACTGAGCGCTGGGGACGGACACAAACGCAGACAGGATGACAAAGACCTGGTTACCGTGGCAACCTGCAGCGCGCGCCTCACCTCTGAGGATGTAGTTCTGGTAGTTGTGGTCGGCCTCCGCGCCAACTTTAACGAAACAGGTCAAGCCCTCGGACGCCACGAACTCGGGGACCAGGTCCTTATCGTCCTGCACAAGGTCACGTGGCGTCACGTACAAGCGGGCAGCAGCGTGGGGGAGGCGTTGCTGCTTACCTGGAAGAGCTGTTTGAGCGAGAAGAGCGAGCGGCGCAGCTCAGGGCCGTGACAGTTGTACAGCTTCTCTGAAAGACACCCGGACAGGGCAAGGGTCGTCACCACGGAAACATGACAAGCAAACGGACCAGACATTCATGAATGCACCCGACGCTCTTGTCTGTGCTATTTGCTCGCTACGCCGCCATGAGGTGTGTACCATGTTTATGGGCGACGTCAAGTTTGGGTCGCCGCTTGTCAATGAGGGGTCAGGGTGGGTCCCACAGCCAGTTGAGAACCACTGCTTTACAGCTTGTGGTGGCTCTGACCAATGATGCAATGGTTCTGATTCATTTTCAATCTCTGCTGAGCTTGTTTTCACCTCAAAAAGGTAAAACCGATCCTACCCACTCGGTGCTATTTATTGACTGAATAAGCAATGCAGTAGGACTAATACTTTTGCTCACATGAGAAATGGGTGGGTTTGGAAGAGAAAAAAAAAAAAAAAGGAGGTGCCATCTTCGAAACTGTGAATCCGATCCAGATGTAACTACCTGGAAATAAAAGTTGAAATGACTGATGTAACAAATCTTCCTGGTCGATCATTGTGCTACAAATTATCGCCGATAATGGATATTATCGATGTATTTTGAGACAATTTTTTCATTGTCGTAAGTGTAATTCACATTTGAACCACTAGATGGTACTCATGTAGTGTACCCATGTGAGCCACATTATCTGCCTGTATAGACCCTGTGTCAAAAAAAACACACCAATAAAAACCACACACACACACACACGCACTTATGTGGTGTAACTAATGCAGGGGTCATATTTGAACTGGACCACATATCTGTAGTAGCGAGTAAAACGCAACGTTGCCGATTGTCCTTCAACACGTCCTCTTTCACTCGGTTATACAGTTCAGGAATTGCGGTTTGTGACGAGTTATACATGTACGTTCTCCCAGGCAATTGGTACTGTCAAAAATGTCTTACTTATCCCAAAATGTTGGCTTTTCAACCGTTTTGAAAGGCTGCATTTCTTTTGCAATGACGAGAGCGTCACCATCTGTGAGCACGCACCATTCTGCGCCGCTTCGTTTAATATTTACTCCTCCGTAAGCGTAGACTGTTGGGACGAAGGCTCTGCTGCACATCCACGCTTGCGCTGTGGCATTCGGCTTAGAAACTATCTATCTAAATCTAAACTATTATATAGCCTTTGGACTCCGTGGAGGAAGTGGGGGAGAGAAGGATGTTGGCTAAGCTGACATCCATCATGGACAACACCTCTCACCCGCTACATGACACTGTGGGTTCCCTTAGCAGCTCCTTCAGCAGCAGACTGTTACACCCACGGTGTAAGAAGGAGAGGTTCCGCAGGTCCTTCATACCGACTGCTGTCAGGCTCTACAACACCTGAACCATTTTGTATTCACTATGTCACTATGCATTCTTTACTTGTGTATCTTGCTTGCTGCTGTAACAGATGAATTTCCCTGCTGTGGGATTAATAAAGTACTACTATACTATACTATACTATATATTAGTGTGTTTGCCAACCGCTAGCACACTGTCTGCGTATCCACTCGCTAGTAGCCCCGCCTCCACAAAGAGGCTGAATGAGACGAGGGCTCACTCTCTCCGTTCATTCCACTATAGAACCAATGCGCACAGACACATGCAGAGTGAACCCTCTCGTTATCCAGCCCTGTGTGGAACAGCAAGACGAGGAAAAGTCCATTTAGCGTCAAAATTATAAACCTTGTTTTGTTTTTAGCGTTTGAGTCACTGATTTATCGTGACAGGCCTATGTCAAACCCAAATGTTTTTAGTCTACAGCAAAAATAAAAGGAATTGGCCTCACTGTTCCAGTACTTTTGGAGGGCACTGTATATTGACCTGCATTAGGTGGCCTCCCCCATCCTTTAATTTTCTGTATGCAGCCCTTGCTGGAAAAAATTTGGACGCCTACTCATGTTGCTTCCCTTAATCCTAGCTTGCAAAAACACACACACACACACACACACACACACACACACACACACTGACATGCAGCTGTGACCAAGTCATCAATGTGACGCATAACTTCCACACCGGTGTGATGACACCAACACACCAGCTGCTTGAGTGTGTGTGTGTGTGTGTGTGTGTGTGTGTGTGTGTGTGTCACAGCATGATGAGACTCTTCCCAGCCAATGTGAGACACACGCACGCACACAAAGTGGTGTTGGTCGTGCAGAGACAGGAAGTGGTGCAGATAAAGTTAGCCTGGTATTTCCTGTTAGTGCCAAAAGGAGGGAAGAAAAAGAATAAACATGTTTGGAACTTAATGACGGCAAGAAAAGAAACCCAAGTTGACGACTCATCGTGACTTGACTTCTACTTTTTCTTCAGCAAGTGACCTTAAGATAGGATTTATAAAGTTGGACATGCATGTGCACGTGGACTCCAAGTCAACACGGACTACTACTTACCTAGGATGGCGTGGACTCGCACTGACAGTTGTGTCCTCAGGACCAAGACGGGCTTTCTCCCTTTCCTGTCAACACACACACACACACACACACACACACACACACAATTGTGAAAGTAGGAGGGCGATGATATAATGTTGACGATAATGACAATGACGAGAATGTGTGCACTATGAACGAGAATGATCTTTAGAGTCTGTGTGCGCTGATCCAAGTTCTAAAAATGTCACATGACACCAGTGTGCCAGGATGAGGGCATGGAAATGTGGAAACGGGGGTGAGGCGGAGGGGAACGGGGTGGGGGTGGGGGCGGCGACAGGAAGCCAAGAAAGAAGGAACGTTTGTTTCAGAGCTAAAAAAGGAAGTCAGCACATTTTCTCGGTGACATCATCACATTACGCACACAGCGGCATTGGAACATTCCAGAATGTCATTTCATGGGATGCTGCATGCTGGAATAAACGTACATGTGGACAGAGTGTTGCAAGGACAGACAGAAAAAGCCGAAGAAAAAGCAGAAGGAGTCTCGCTGAGCTGAGCTCTCATGATGCTGCCTCTACAGAGTCATGGAAGCAGCAGGGAGCTTGTGGGTAGTGTAGTCGTTCACCATGGTGCTAGTGGGAGGAGCTTTTCAATGTGTGTCAATCAAACTTGAACAGGTCACATGACTCCTTACGCCACGTCTTGGTAGAAGTTGTCCAGCTCGTCTCTCTGCTCCGACAGCGAGGCGTCCAAGTCCAAGTAGTTCCCGTGTGGCGATACCTGCAACGTGCACTCCTCCAGCTGCAATGTGCTCGCGCGCACACACACACACACACACACACACACACACACACACACACACACACACACACACACACACACACACACACACACACACACACACACACCCCCGTTAGAAGAACATCGCACCGCTTCAACGCACACCATCTACATCAGTAGTCGCCATGGAAACCACGTCACCTGTCGATCAGACTATTCTGTGGCCCTTTCCCAGCACGCTGTGAGGCTCCGCCCACACACAAACTCAAAAACACACAGGTGGCGGTGGCCCAATGGGTGGCGCCATGGTGCGAGCCATTAAGTGTGACACTACCGGTCCTTCCACATTCTTCGGCAAAGGACACAGGAGCTTCCACACCCTTTCA
This sequence comes from Dunckerocampus dactyliophorus, assembly GCF_027744805.1. Classification (NCBI taxonomy): domain Eukaryota; kingdom Metazoa; phylum Chordata; class Actinopteri; order Syngnathiformes; family Syngnathidae; genus Dunckerocampus; species Dunckerocampus dactyliophorus. The sequence continues at coordinate 1,305,065 of NC_072821.1, read as the reverse complement.
CAATAAAAGCCCTGTCGTTCAGCGACGAATGCGGCCATCTTGGCGGCGCGTGTCACGTTTACAAACAAACCTGCCAAGCGTGAGGGCTCCTCTGAGCGGACGCGGCGGTGACAATGAATGTCCTTCCTGTCGCCGCCATGACAGGAAGGAGGAAGTTCTTATCAACAGTCTGCTGCTTTTCCCGGGCTCCGCCCCCTTCCTTCTCCAAAACCACAAGGAAGTAGGGAACGCGCTGGGAATGAAACGCAAGTCTCCGCATGAAGCGTCCTATCAGCAGCTCCCATTGTTGCCCCAGGCGGCACGGCTGCATGATGGGAAGGGTGGGCGTGATGCGTGGGCCAGGGTCTCCAGACGCCCCTGGGAAGCCCGAATCTCGCTGCCATCAAACTACATGCGATGCTATAAGACAAAGTGACGTCACCTTTAACATGCATACGTCAGCAACACTGTGAATGTCTGCAAATGTGACGCTAGCACGCGTGAACGTTGCTTAATGAATCTTGCTAGCGCGCATGCTAACTGGCATGAATGGCAAAAGGTCATGACATCGTGAAGTGAATGATTAGGTCGTGTTACACACAAGTTCCACTATAAAATAACAATGAAACTCATCTAAATTACTCAACTTCATTTCTGTCTGGAACGATTCTTCAGTTCGTACAGAGACTAATGGATGACAGCGACACCAGACTCCGTTAAAAAAAACGTCCTATTTTAATGAGTTCGGTCTGTCTTTGAATGTAAAAATAAAGAAATAAAAACAACAAAAAAGGACCTGATTCAGGACTACGGCTGAACCCTGCAACGATTGTCCGACTAAACTGCCTGACTACGGCGAAGTACGTCACTTCTAAAACGGACTTTTGAACTGGGCCACCTGTTTGTTGACGTCAATACCGGTCTCACCTTGAGTGGCGCGTCCAGCAGCTTGTGGATTGTCGGAACCACCTCGCTCAGCGGCAGGTTCTCCTCCACGTCTACCGTAGGAGGTCTGCGAGGTTCGGGAAAGTTCGTACAGATGAAAGGATCCGAGTCCAGCAGGAACTGGACCCGGCAGGTCACAAAAGCCATGTCCGTTTCAGCCTAAACAGCGTCTCTGAGGGCCAAGTCGACCGGACTGGACCGGCCTATAAAATGACTTAAACAACGCGTTGTGAAGTTGTCTTTTTATACTTTTATTAGCTTCCGCTTCAGCCCTTCAAAATAAGACCGTCACCGTAAACACTAACACAAGCACAGAGTGAAGGTTTCGGTGGCTTAGCTCCCTGTTGGCCCAGACTGTACCCGACAATGCAGCTGTAGGCTACTGATGTCTGTTACGGACTTCAAATATAACAAAATTAATCAAAAAGAGCATTGTTTATTATTTGTTATTATTAGCCGCAAATTAAAATCACCGTGTTTCTTTGCTTTTCACGTCAGTTTCAAATTGCACGTTTGACTTATTTTGAAAGCGATCGGATTTTTGACTCCGTGTTGCTGCGCCCACAGAGAGCGTCAGGTGAGGTGCACGATTATGACGTCATCAAGGTGTGTGGCGCGGTTGTTTGCGACGTGATGAAAGCGCGCACTCTGGCGGCGACAGCTGCTGCTGCGTTTCTGCTGTTGGTAAGTTGCATCTATCGATCTGTCGATCTGCTGGTTGGTATCCATCAGCACATCACAGGGTTAGGATAAGAGCGAGACACTCGCAGCAGCTAAACTCCTGCGCAGAACCCTCAACCTCCAAAGCCTCTGGTGGAGGACCCGAGCTTGAAGGAGAAACCACCTGGGTGGGTGAGAAAACAAAATACATGTAAATAAAAACATACACACACACACACATATATATATATATATATATATATATATATATATATATATATATATATATATATATATATATATATATATATATATATATGTATATGTATATATATATGTATATATATATATGTGTGTATGTATATATGTATATATATATATATATATATATATGTGTGTGTGTGTATATATATATATATATATATATATATATGTGTGTGTATATATGTATGTATATATACACACAGTATATACGCAGTATATATGCAGTATACTTATGGACTTATGTTTATCCATAAACATGCGTGTCAATGTAAACAGGAAAAGCTGGAGAAAACAAAAAAAAGACCCTATGTCTTTTATCCAGCAGGGGGTGACGTTGCTCTAAAGTCTGAACTACATGGTGACACGCGCACACGCAAACACAAACACAAGCATAGCTCAGCAGTAGACGATGCGTCTTACGACACATTTTATTTCTTAAAAATAAAATCACTTTTTTTTTAATCATGTTAATATCATTGTCATTTAATTCCAGGTCAAAGGTCGCAGGTGACGGTGACGGCTGCCACTGAGGAAACAACATCGATGCTGTGTCGGCACTTTGTCTCAAACACCACACGGTGGACGAGCACACACACACGTATGAGTGTGTGCTGTCAATAAAAGTCACATGATGATGAAGATGACGATTCCAGAGCAGCGCAGCAACCTGGGGTCAAAGGTCGCACCCGTCAAGGTGATTTTCCAACCTTGCCAAGGATGACGACCTTTGACTCTGCCGTACTGGAAGGCGATGGTCAGTCAGGTGGTGAGCCAATCGGAGGGCGGCAGCAGCTTCAGTCTGCTGACTCATCAACAAGGCGGCGACATTTGCCTCCATTTTTGTGCCAACAACGAGACAGTCAGACAGACAAGGAGGAGGACGTGTGTGTGTTGCTCAAAGCTCCCTAGACGCACATTAAAAAAACACACACACACTCCTTGCCTCACTGTCCGTGTCCTACAGTCCTGCTGTCCACGTCTTACTGATGATTGGACTTGTTGACCTTGCGACCCTGTGACCTTGCACAACGGAGGGCAGCGTGTGTGCAAAGTCGTCATCGTGCTATCAGAGGGCAAACACGAGCGATAGAGCACACAGAGGCACAAAGAGAAGCCCCGCCCCCTCCCCTTTGGAGCCAATCAGGAGGGTTAATATTGACTCAAGCAGCTGTTGACTCCCATTAATGATTGTCAAGCTTTTATTGTGAAGGGGCGGCAGTGACATGTGACAGGAAGTCGACTGTTTCATGCTGCTGTCCGACTAAGAGCTGATCGGGTCAAGAGCGGGTCAAATGAACGTGGTTCTGGGCTCGGGTCCGGTTCTGTCCAAAGCGGGACACTTTGACAAAGGAGTGCAGTGGAACCTTAGTCAGCTCCAGAAAGTGTGCCTCTAACCAAAACGGACGCTAACCAAAAAACGTTAACACAAAACACGTTTTTAGAGTTTCGCAATTATAAATGAACATTTAAGGTGACTTTCACCTTCGTCGAAGACGTCATTCTCCACGACCGTCCCCAAAGACACCTCGTGGCAGCGAGATCAGCCACCGTTACCTTCCTGCTTTGACACCAGTTCTCTTGAATTCAACAGTGTTTCTCACTTCAATACCGGAACCCAGAATGAGCCAAAGAAAGCCGCAAGTGCCAGCATTTTGATAAAGAAGCTGTGAAACACGACTGAATTCAAGAAATAACTCCTGGCAAAACAGGAAAACGGCGTCCGTGGGGCGTCTCGCAGCCACATCAGTCTTTGGGAACAGTCGTTCATTCATCACTTATATGAATTTACAATTGTTTCATGCATGTAAAACCATACCAACACGCAAACCGAGACAAATCTGTGGCGTACATTTTCGATGTGAAATAAAAAACACGCTAACCGAGGTTCCGCTGTATGCCGCTAGACGTTGCAGCTGAAAATACTGAGACGCGTAGTCACACATGCAGTCAGTCATCAGCCTTTATTTCATTTTTGCATCTGACAAATGTCTTTAGCTATTTCATATTTGCATGATTAAAATTAGCATGTTGCTAATAAGCAAACTTGGAAATAATGAAACTGGAACATCCACTAAATGATGATGATGATGACCTTGCATGAGTCAAAAAAAGAGGCTTACGTTTTTTTTTATTTTGTAAAATTGGCAAGCGAGCCATAGTCACTAGGGTCCTGACGGCATCTTGTAACCACAGGAAGCCCCCCACACACACTGGCTAGGATACAATTGTCATTGTAATCCTTCCATTTTGGGACTTTCTGTGATATATACACAACAGTAACGTTAGCCGAACATGGGGCGGCAGTGGGTCGGGAGGTGGAGCCAGTCGTCCGGTAACCGGGGGGGGGGGGGGATGACCCTGATGACCCTGACGACATGTCCTCGAGACACTCAACCCCATCCCTCCAGTGAATACATTTTTGGTGGTTGGCGTGAACTGGCAGCCATGTTTGTCAGTCTACCCTCGGGCCACTGATTGACTAATGGGCTCAGCAGTCAATCTGTTGTTATTATTATTACATGCTAACAAACATACACAGCAACTACAACGTCCATTCGGGAAAAAAAACAGCACTCACTGATCCGCTGGACAGTTTAACACTCCCCACCCGTAAAAAGTCAACACAATATGGACGCCAATCAGAGACGCAACCGACATTTTATCAATATATGCAGAAATGTCCTCAATGACTGACCACATGGTGGCGCCGTGTTCTTTGGAGATACGAAAATCAAATGCACCCAACATTTGTTCATTCAGAGCACAGAAAATATCAAGTAAAAGCAATTATTAAAAAGTCACTTTTCAATTCAGTAAATAAATAAGATGAACAGGCTTTGACTATGTTGGTCCCACAATGCTAATTAGCCGGCAGCTAACTAGCTTTCATGTCATTCGTTAATCATGCTGCTGCGGGGGGCGCTGTCACGCACTAGCACACCCAAAGTCGACTAGACGCTAGCGGCGTGAGTCATGTTGCGACAAAAAAACAAAAACAAAAAACATACGATGTCGGGGGGAACATGCTTGGAAACGTCAATATCATAAACAACATGAGCTGTGATTTTCAACATGCTAATAAACGAATAACGTTTGAACACATGCTCATAAAGTTAGCGCAGGTGGTAAACAATGGTACGAAACATCGAGCAACAGCCATGCTAACAACACGGGAAGTAGAAGACTAGAATGTTTGAGTGTCAGGTGACGCCTGCGTCCAATCACACAGCGGCGTCGTAAAAAAAAAAAAGTATCTTGCGACGACTGGTTTGGAAAAGGTGTACAAATTGTCAGGTGAGGCCCCGCCCTCCTGCTCCAGTGTCTCATCCTATTGGACGAATCAGTGGCACATGACTGGCCAATGTCAGCATCTGTTTGACCTCATGTCACGCAACTGTATGAGTCAAAAGAGGGGGGAGGGCGATGCTGGTCCAATCAAAGTGCCTCACTGGCCACCGTTGGGGGCGGGGCTAGTGTCATCTGGGGCGGAGGCGGGGGGTTGGACGTTGTCGGCCAGGTTGTGGGCGTGTTCCAAGAAGAGGTCTTTGAGCACGCTCAGTTCCTTGCTGAGCAGCTTGATCTTGGCCTCCAGACGCTCGTTCTCCTCTTTGAGCTGGTTGACGCGCTGCTGCGTGTCCATGGCCTTCTGCTTGCTGCGCATGCGACTCTTCTTCACCGCCAGGTTGTTGCGCTCGCGCCGCTGACGGTACTCCTCGCTGTCCTTGTCCGCCGTCGCCTTCTTCATCTTGCTGGGTGCGGCCGCCTTGCCGCCTGCGGATGATGGGTGGGCGGGGACTAGCTGGGGGACCTGCTGTAGCAGCGCGGTGGCAGCGGCGTGGGCCTGACTTTGAATGACGCTCACGCCGTTGTGGTCCGATGATGTGACTTTCGGCTGCGACGGCCGGCTCATTTGGATACTCGCTGACTCGAGTCTCTTCTCGTATCCGAGTGCCGACAGAAAGTGGAAGACGGCGCCTGCAAGACGGCAAGACATGATGTAAACAAATGAAACAAAAGACGCTTGGTGCGTGTAACCATTAACCACGGCAACGAGACTTAGATTCTGATAATATATTTATTTGTTTATTTATGTATATTCAATAACATCAAATATGTTCTTCTTGGATTTAAACTCCGCCCACTTGAAGCTTTAATTAGAATTGTGGACAGCCAATTAGCATGTGAGCTGTGATTTGTTGGCGCGTTGCCATGCAGCCAGTCGGTCCTTGCAACCAGCCGGTAGTGCGCAGGCGTCACCGTTCCGGGCGGAAACCAGGAGCGCCGACGCTTGCCTGGTGTTGCATCATCACCACCACCATCATCATCATCATCGAGTGTCTTTGTGCCCTAAGTGGGGGAACTCCACGTTCACTTTTAAGGTGACTTAGAACAAGTGACTTTTAACAGAAAACAGCATAAACATCCTAACACGGCTAACAAGTCAAAAGTAATCGTGTCAATTTTTAATTTCCGGCCACTTCATCAAACTTTTGTTTGACGTTAAACTAACATTAAATGCCACCAAAACTGACATTCACTCTCCCTCCTCTTTACTTGATCCACGAAACTAAAACATAAAGGAAGCGTTGTTTGTTCAGTGTTGACGCTGATGGTTTAGCTAGTTAGCATTCCCGCTAGCGGCGAATTCCACGGCTAACGCTGTCATTTGAACGCCCACGGCGCTTCAAAGATAACTTACCTTGACGAGGCGACACAGGGGAGACGTGTCGGTCAGAAGTGACGATGTGGAGGCAAAAGTTAGTACTTTAATTCCGCCTGTCGAAGCTCCTGGTGTTTTTGTTTGGAACATGGAGGGGAGCCGATTGCGAAATCTCTCTTGCCATGTACGGCAATTTCCTAGACGAGCCAATCAGGTGGCACGACCACACGACGAAGCGTCACATCCACCAATCACAATTGAGGATGCCCGACATGACGCAATTCGAATATGATTGACGTGTCACCGACCCAATAGGTGAGCATTGTTTTCCTGCCGCCTCAGTTTATGTAATGACTTGACACATGCATGACCTCATCAACACTGATAGAAAACAGTGATTGATGGGGGCATTTTATTACTTGAAAACAAACTCTTTAATATTTCAACCTAAGAAATAAATTGCTATGTGTGTTTGCAGGACTTTCTTATTACTTTATGATTAACACGTATTAACATGTAACTTTACATTGATGGAGGGAAAGGCTTCTTGAGACGTCATCTGTACTTCTGTGAAGAAGGTGTCGGACGTTTCACTCCTCATCCAAAGAGCTTCGTCAGCGAACTAATAAGTGCTGGTAGCCTAGGCCTTAAATACTGTAAGAGTGGGCGGAATTGGTGTGCCAACACCCTCCTCCTATTGGTTCCTTACACTAAGCCTGGGCGGAGTAGTGGTATAATCCTATCCTGCTATTAACACCTCTGATAAAAGTTGGGTATGAACGACTCTGATACTGGCTTGTTAGCATCTATTGTTCTGGCTCGGCCCTGCCTTCACCTCATTTGCAAGACTAAGAGCTGTGGGTTTTGGTCTCAGTAACCTGCTGAACACAGGGTCCAAATGAAACCTCAAACCACCATTCCGATTCAATGATGGGTTCTGTTGTTTGACAAAAATAGCTTCCTTTACTCCTCTTTCAAACCATCTGTTTTCTTTGGCCAAAATCTTTACCTCGCTGTCCTCAAAAGAGTGATTGGTTGCTTTAAGGTGTAGATGTACTGCTGATTGAGGACCACTAGCATTGTCCCTGCGATGTTGATAAAGCCTTTTTTGGAGCATTTGCTTAGTTTCCCCAATGTAGTGCTCTTTGCATTCCTCATCTTTGCAGTGGATGGAATAGACCACATTGCTCTGTTTCTGGTTTGGAGCCTTGTCTTTAGGATGCACTCATTTTTGTCTCAGGGTATTTACTGGTTTGAAATAGGTTGGAATTTTGTGTTGCCATAAGATCCTCTGGAGTTTTTCGGAGACCCCCGCTACATAAGGGACTACCACTCCTCTCCTTTTTGCTTCTGTGGGCGTTTGGGTTTCTTTCCATCCATACACCAATTCCGCCCACTCTTACTGTATTTAAGGCCTAGGCTACCAGCACTTATTAGTTCGCTGACGAAGCTCTTCGGATGAGGAGCGAAACGTCCGACACCTTCTTCACAGAAGTACAGATGACGTCTCAAGAAGCCTTTCCTTCGATGGACAACTCCTGTACGACTGAGAGCCTACACAGACGCTTTACATTGATGGCAACAACTGAATAACCTGCTGGACCACATGATGACATGTTCTGTTACCCAAAATGTATGTGTTCACGACTTGACAAGTCGAGAGTCCAAATAGACCAAGACAATTAGCAGGAGGTCCAGAGTCTTGCTTTGTGGACAAAAAAAGTTGGCTAAAAAGCCACAGGTTTGATTCCTTTTTAGATGAGAGCCTGGCGACACACGAAGAAGAAGAAGAAGCATGAGTAGTAACGTGGAAGGGAATGAGGTGTGACAAGATGAAACATGTTTGGTATTTGTTGCTAGTGTAAGGGGGCGTGGTCTGCCTGTCAGCTGACCGCACAGGTGAGTTGACTGCCAATCAACAACAAGACTTTTCACCACATAACGATCACATTCATGTTAATTACTGGATGAATCTGATGTCAGTGACAAGTAAAGTTATTGATGCCCACATGTCCATGTGTGACATTCATGTCACCATGAAACTGAGTGAGTGAGTGAATACAAATGCCAGTGAATGAATGAATAATATGTCAGTGAGTGAACACCAGAGGTGGGAGCAAGTCAGTGATTTGCGAGTCTCAAGTAAGTCTCAAGTCTTTAATCTCAAGTCTTGAATAAAGACATGCAAGTCCAAGTTAAATCCGAAGTCATTGACTTGACATTGTTGACTCCTTACGAGTCATTCGCGCTGCTTAGTGTTGACCAAACAAAAGGCCATTTTAACAATTTGACAAACACGATGAATGCCTTTTGAATTGTTTTGTTTTCCAAATAAATAAAACCAGTGTGACAAGACTTAGCTGCAGAAAAAGAGTGCTGACAGCATCCAGGATTTATGTAATCCACACGTTCATTGTCTGTCCTTAAACCCGATTGGACATTAACAGGCGCAATCAATCAGGGGAAATACGTTTTTTACTGACATAATAAAGTAAATCTCAAGTATTCCCAAGTCACCAGACCAAAGTGCGAGTCAAGTCCCGGTATTGTCTAGCCGAGTCTACAGTCATGAAAACTTGTGATTCGAGTCCTTGTCGGGTGACTCGAAACCACACCTCTGGTGAATACAAATGTCAGTGAAGGGATGAATATAAATGTCACTGAATGAATGATTGGATGGCGTGTAGGTGAATGGATGAATAAAGTAGCAGTGAATGGATGAACCCAGTGAAGGAATGAATGCAAATGTCAGTGAGTGAATGAGTAACGTGCTGTAAGGAATGAATGAGTGACTACAATGATCTGATGAGGACATTTCAGTCATTTCCACAGTCAGCCACAAAAGGGTGCTGCAGCCCAGCTAATTGGTACCACGTCACCACACGTGTCCCATGACCTGCATGTTTACATACAGGACCTATGACCTATGACATGCATGTTGCCATGTCTCATTGTTCTTTTCTGATAACATTTCTTGACCTGTGTGACGTCATCACGCGCCTTCTGTGGAGCTTCGGTTGTTTTTAAAACCAAAATGCTAATGTTAGCTGTTGTTGTGACAGCGTCTAGGGGGAAGACCAGAGGTCAAAGGTTGTGTCTAGCTCACCCCCTCGTTGCTGCACAAGGTTCATGCGAGGGGGCGGGTCCCGACGAGCAGAGGAACACCGCCCCCGTCTACCCCAACCCTCTCCGCCTCGCGCTATAAAAGAGTACTTTGACAGTTCCCCCCTCACTCGGCGAACAGTACCACGCGGTACCGGTCCAGTACGGATCTCCGGAGCTGGTCGCCATGCAGGACGCGCAGGTCTAACCCATGATGGAGCTATCCAACCTGTACGAGGTAGCGCACCCCCGGCTCCCGGCGAGCCAGCACGCCCCCTCGGTAGACCCGGGCGGGGACATCGGGGACACGGAGACGTCCATGGACCTTAGTGCCTACATCGACACTTCCGCTTTGAACGACGAATTCCTGGCCGACTTGTTCCAGAACACTTCCCGCCACGACAGACTCCGGCTCGTGAACGGCGACTACGAGCACGCCCCCACACACTTGTACGCGGCGGAGACCAAGCTGGAACCCTTTTATGACCATGCGCCCGCGCGTGCTCGCCCCGTGGCCATCAAGCAGGAGCCTCGCGACGAGGACGCGCTGCTCCCTGCCTACTTGCACCACTACCCCCCCGCACCGCCGCCGCACCTGCAGTACCAGGTGGCGCACTGCGCGCAGACCGCCGTGCACCTCCAACATCCAGGGCAGCCGACCCCGCCGCCCACCCCGGCGCCCAGCCCGCACCACCTCCCGCACGCGCAAGGCCACGCGCAGCATCAGCATCAGCAGCAACAAAGGGGGGGGAAGCCCAAGAAGCACATGGACAAGAACAGTCCAGAGTACCGCCTGAGGCGCGAACGCAACAACGTGGCCGTGCGCAAGAGCCGCGACAAGGCCAAGCTGCGCAACATGGAGACCCAGCAGAAGGTTCTGGAACTGAGCAGCGACAACGAGCGGCTGCGGCGCCGCGTAGACCACCTGAGCCGCGAACTGGACGCCCTGAGGGGCATCTTCAGGCAGCACCCCCCCGACGGAAGCCGCTGAGGCGGCTCACGGTGTGAGCGATGTTCTCGCCATCACCGCTGCTGCCGTCCAGCGATGACCCCAAGACATGTCTCTATGCAACACATGATGCCTTCTGGTCCTGTGACCTTTCACCTCGTGCCCCTGGGTTGACATGAGCTCATGAACACATGAATCAGGCAGAAAGGACTTTTTCTACATTTGTTGACAGTAAAGGTTCCAATATCAAATGTGTATAAATGTATATGATAAATATGAATAAAGCAGCTTGTTTTACACTCTCGTCTGCTCACTGCCAAGCAGAGTTTAGACTCTGGCTAAATTGGGCTTGGACTCAGGACTAGACCGACCGGATGGTGTCATCATGACGCCATGGCGGGGGAGTGCTCCGTAACGTGCCCTCTGAAAAGGGGAAGTAAACGCTGGCGTCCCAGCATGCCGCGGGGCTGACATGGCCATGACTCAACAGGGAGGTTATGTTCATGTAGTGTCTCTGGGTCACATGACTACAAATATCAGTTACCATGGCGACCCCAAAGAAGGGCACGACTTGTGACAGGCGAACAAGCCCCGCCTCACTGGTCAGGAGTCGCCACCATGAGGTCGGCCATGTTCCCAACGTGACTGACTGTGTGTGTGTGTGTGTGTGTGTGCGTGCGCACTCTCAAACATAACTAAAGGTTCTGCTTGCCGGTTCCTCGTCTTCTGAGCCAAGCACAACACTGGATCACATCTCAAGGAATTCTCCTTGCATCCGTCACGTCGCAGCGCCGGCGGCCAAGTTGGCGCTGATCCCACGCCGCAGTCAATCTGACAAAGTCAACACGGAGAAGTGGATGGCGTGCTCAGTAAACACTGATAAGAGCTGGCGTGCACACCGTGCGCACGATGACTTGTGAGGCCTGTCAGGTGCGACCCCCCCGCCCCCCACCAACCCCCCTCATGCTGACCTCGGGGCAAAGCAGGAAGTGTTAGTATGTAGCAGCAGTTAGCTTCACCTAACATTCTACAACAGGCTTGTCCAAAGTGCGGCCCGGGGGCCATTTTTGGCCCACGGAGGCGATTTTATCGACCTGCACCACAGTCTAAAAATGTCAGTTAACAAGGAAACTTAATTAAAAAAACAGCAGCTGTAAAAATGGGAAAATCAATCAAAAGTCAAAATATTAAGAAAAGAGTTGTCATCTAGCAAGAAAAGAAAGCCCTCGTTTCACAAGGATAAAGTCACAGTGTGAGGAAAGATTTCATTCTAGGAGCGTGACGTGGAAATATTCAAGAAAAAAGTTGTATTGTCAGAAACAATGAATAAAGAGAAGAAAGTTGAAAACTTATTTTTTTTAAATCAACATCAGAAATGTTTACCAGAGTAAAGTCAAAATATGAAGAGAAAAAAAATAGTTTTCTAATGAGAATAAAGTTGCAATTTTATGAGAATAAACTTGTAAAATGAGGAAAAATATCATTTTAGTAACAATGTTGAAATAAAGAAAAAATACACTGTTTTAAAAAGTCAAAATATGAAGAGAAAAAAATACTTTTGTAATGAGAAAAAAGTTGCAATTTTATGCATAAAATGAGGAAAAATATCATTTTAGTAACAAGAAACAAAAGAAAAGCAAGAAAAGAAAACAAAGAAAAAGAAACAAAGAAAAAGAAATACACCGTTTTAAAAGATAAAACATATTCTGGGATTAAAGTTATAATTACAAGAAGAACATTTAAAGAGGAAAGCCACAATGCAATCGTTGGAAAATTAAAATGTAAAAAAACACTTGAAATGGGGAAAAAAAACTTTAATTTTAGGGGAATAAAGTCCAAATATGAAGAAAAAAAGCCGTAATCAAATGAAGAACCAAAGTCTAATTTTCCAAGAGTAAACTGGTATTATGATGTCATTTTTTGTAGCGTTTCACGTGCGTTCCCGAGGTGAAATGCAACGTTTCCTTGAGCTGCAGGTACTGTAGCTTCTTAGCATGTCTCATATACGTGTTGCGTCCTTGCGTCCTTTCACTTTTCACTATGTGGCCCTCGCTGGAAAAGGTTTGGACACCCCTGTTCTAGAACTATAACTGGATGTAGTGTAAGTAGATGTAAAGCAACTAGATTTCTCTAGCAACCAGAGACTATGTGCGCGTGTGTGTGTGTGAGGTGATCAGAGTTCATGTTAGTTTGCTGAGGGAGGGGGCTCACACACACACACACACACACACACACACACACACACACACACACACACACACACAAAGTCACAGGTCAAAGTCGTGATCAGAGCTGTTTGCTTTCAATGGTGATGACATAGCAGACCACCACATTGGGGGGGTGGCGGGGGTTATAGTCCAGGTCTTGTTACCTGTGTGGATAGGCGGGGCCAGGATGACCTGCAGCTATCTCATTTTCAGTGAGCAAATATAGAAACTACACAGTTAACTTCACTACACTACACAGTTTGCAGCCGCTTGTTGCTAGGCAGAGTTCAGAGGGCTCGATCAGAAACATCCCACCAGCCAATGAACTGTACGCGAACAGGGGGAATGCCGGGCGCTGACAGCGTCCCCTCTGGACAGTAAGGAAATGGCCGCTCTGTATGAAATACAAAATACGTGTTGGAAAGAAACACAGCACCCCCTGCAACAGAGCTAGCCGCATGCTAACACAAGCTTGCGGATGTTAAGCACGTTTAACTACACGTGTGACATCATGGCCACGCCCACCTCACAACATTTGGTGGAGGTGGTGTGTGATGCAGCACGCACACACACGCGCACACGCACACACACACAAGCATCAGGCTGAGCAGCTTGTTTGAGTTTTTGTTGTGTCGTGCTGCTGAAGAGTTAAACTTTACTTTGCGTGTGTGTGTGTGTGTGTGTGTGTGATTGATGGTCTTGTTTAAAGGCGGGGGGGAGGGGGGTGCTATTGTTGCAGCTCTTGGCGAGGACATGGCCGTGCGCGCCAACAATAGCGTTGTGACTTATTGACTGTGCAGTCAGGCCAGAAGACAGGAGGGAGAGGCGGAGCCAGCAGAAGAAAACAAAAAGTTTGTCCTCCTTGAGTCTCAAAAGTGCTGCGTCATGCAAACTACAAGTCCAACAACTCCCCCAGACCCCCGTCAAGCAGACCGCAGCCAACTGGAGAGCAAAGACACAAACATGGCGTGCAGCCAGGCTCTTCTTCTCTCTCTGGACCGTTGTTCTCTCTGCACCAACACAAGCACAACATTCCCGCCACGCCGCTGGGAATGTTTTACACAAACATGGCCGCACTCACTCGGTGGTCCGATACGTACAGTCACCACTCTCAGGGAGGACAACGTCTAGGAGATGGTGAAGGCTGGCCTCCAACAAGCTCCTCCCTCAGCTTGTAAAATGAAAAGAAGCCTAAAGCCCTCACTAAGCTAACAACTAATAGGAAGTCTAGCAGGTAGCCTCGTGAAGCACATGGAGTCAGGTGACTAAGTGGTGAATTTAGGCACCGCCCACAGTCTGGTTTCGAGTGTGTGTGGAGGGTATGTATCCAGGAGCGGAGGAGTCCTCATGGTTGCTATAGAACAGAGGGGCAGTCGACTTGAGCCATAGTTAGCATACGGCTAATTGCTAAGTGGAATGGGCAAACAGGAAGTGCTCACCTGTAGCAGTCACGCTATATCAGTGGCCGTGCTGGTTCTTGGAGATGGAATTTCTTTGTACACAAGGTGATGGAAATGGCGCTTGAAGAGCTCACTCATTCAAGTGCAGAAGAAGAGCGTCGACGAGCATGAAGTGCTGGAAGCCACCGTGACTTTTCATGTGTTCAAACGTTGATGTGCTCTAAACTCGAACAAGTCCAGTAGCTGAGCACACCGACACACTTTGGATGTCATCACTACCAGAGCTAGCCTAGCTTAGCATAGCACATATTAGCCTAGCCTAGCACTAACAGCGGTGGCCACGGACAAGTGTCTCAAAATATGAGCTCTTCAAAATTCAAGAGTTTTATTGTCATATGCATCGTAAAAGAGGCAGTTACTGTATACTATGCAATGAAATTCTTATTCTGTTCATTCTCCCAAGAAAAGAAAGAAAACACAAGAAAGAATAAGAACATAAGAAACATAAATACCAATAAATTAAGCAACAACAACAGAAGAGACATTAATACAAGTAAATAATACAAATAAATAAATGAATAAAGTGCTATGAGTGTGTGCGTGTGTTGCGTGCGGCGTGTGTGAGTGCTTTGTTGAGAAGCCTGATGGCCTGTGGGTAAAAGCTGTTTGCCAGCCTTGTGGTCCTGGACTTCAAACTCCTGTAGCGTCTGCCTGACGGTAGGAGTGTGAAGAATGAGTGTTGTGGATGTGTGCTGTCCTTGATGAGGTTGTGTGTTCTGCGTAGGACTCTAGATGTATAAATGTCTTGCAGTGAGGGGAGGGCTGCCCCAACAATGTTCTGTGAGGTCTTGATCACCCGCTGGAGTGCCTTCCTATCACGTGTTGTACAGTTACCGTACCAAACAGTGATGGAGGCGGTAAGGACACTTTCCATAGTGCATCTGTAGAAGCAACTCAGGATTGTGGTGGACATGCCAGATTTCCTCAGTCTTCTCAGGAAGTACAGTCTCCTTTGGGACTTCTTCATAATTTGTTGGGTGTTGTGAGACCAGGTGAGGTCCTCGCTGATGTGTGTGCCAAGGAACTTGAAGGTTTTCACCCTCTCCACCTCAGTCTCATCAATAAACAGGGGTCTATGCGGCTCCTTTTCCCTTGTTCTTGGGTCGATGATCATCTCTTTAGTCTTATCTGTATTGAGAAGGAGATTGTTATCACGACACCAAGCTATGAGGTCCGCCACCTCTCTTCTGTATGATGTTTCAACACCACCAGTGATCAGGCCGATGACTGTTCACTCAGTATCGCCTGGTTTTATCTGCTATCACCTGGTGTCACCTGGGACAAATCAGCTGGTAGATATCATCTGGTATCACCGCGTGTCAAGCGTAAACACATTGGCCCCGCCCTCTCTCCTTACACACACACAAACACGTGTAGCGTTTTATTTTGAAAGTTTTCTGTCTACTGATTGTGACTTCCTGCAGTGTTGTATTTTTAGTGGGGCACTAAGAACACACATGATCTTCATCATCAAATCTCAGCATGCCCCCCCCCAGGCAGGGAGGGGTCAAGACTGGGCTGTTGTGTTGTTTTATTGTCCACAACTGACCACACTTGTGTTTGTGTTGGACGGTCATGTGGACACGTGGATCTCCTCCTCATGCACACATCTCTCCCCCTGTGTGTGTGTGTGTGTGTGTGCGTGCGCTTCATCAGGTTAGCAATATTAGCTCATTCATGCTTCTGAATTTCAAGATGATTGACATGCCTGGCAAGTCGAAGTGGGCGGGGCCAGACTGATGGCTACAGCCTCTCTACTTGTCATGTGACCAAAGCGGGCATGACCACCAGCCCCGATTGCATGGGCAGTCATCATGTGATAGTGTCATCATCACAGGGTCATTAGCATAACTGATGAATATTAATGAGGCGGGTGACTCGTACTTCCTGTTGTTAAAAAGATCAACGTTGCTCTTCTGCTGACTCGCATCACCAATGAGGAAGTGAAAGTCCATCATCATCACCGTCACCGTCACCGTCCAATCACGGTGACTCTTTCCATTCTTTCGCTCATCCGCCCCACTCCCACTCGTCACACTGCCAGACTCTTCCTCATGCTGCCCCCCACGTTGTCTTCATGTTGTCTCCCATGTTGTCCTCCACACTGTCCTTCATGTTGTCCTCCATGTTGTCCTCCATACTGTCCTTCATGTTGTCTCTCATGTTGTCTTTCATGTTGTCCTCCACACTGTCCTTCATGTTGTCCTCCACACTGTCCTTCATGTTGTCTTTCATGTTGTCTTTCATGTTGTCTCTCATGTTGTCTTTCATGTTGTCCTCCACACTGTCCTTCATGTTGTCCTCCATGTTGTCTCTCATGTTGTCTTTCATGTTGTCCTCCATGTTGTCTCTCAACGTTGTCTTTCATGTTGTCCTCCATACTGTCACTCATGTTGTCTCCCATGTTGTCCTCCACACTGTCCTTCATGTTGTCCTCCATGTTGTCTTTCATGTTGTCCTCCACACTGTCCTTCTTGTTGTCCTCCATGTTGTCTCATGTTTTGTCTTTCATGTTGTCCTCCACACTGTCTCTCATGTTGTCTTTCATGTTGTCCTCCACACTGTCCTTCTTGTTGTCCTCCATGTTGTCTCTCATGTTGTCTTTCATGTTGTCCTCCACACTGTCCTTCATGTTGTCCTCCATGTTGTCTCTCATGTTGTCTTTCATGTTGTCCTCCACACTGTCCTTCATGTTGTCTTCCATGTTGTCCTCCACACTGTCCTCCATGTTGTCCTCCACACTGTCCTTCATGTTGTCCTCCATGTTGTCCTCCACACTGTCCTTCATGTTGTCCTCCATGTTGTCTCTCATGTTGTCTTTCATGTTGTCCTCCATGTTGTCTCTCATGTTGTCCTCCATGTTGTCTCTCAATGTTGTCTTTCATGTTGTCCTCCACACTGTCCTTAATGTTGTCCTCCATGTTGTCTCTCAGGTTGTCTTTCATGTTGTCCTCCATGTTGTCTCTCAACATTGTCTTTCATGTTGTCCTCCATGTTGTCTCTCATGTTGTCCTCCATACTGTCTTTCATGTTGTCCTCCATGTTGTCTCTCATGTTGTCCTTCATGTTGTCTCTCAATGTTGTCCTTCATGTTGTCTCTCAATGTTGTCTTTCATGTTGTCCTCCACACTGTCACTCATGTTGTCTCTCAACATTGTCTTTCATGTTGTCCTCCATGTTGTCTCTCATGTTGTCTTTCATGTTGTCCTCCATACTGTCTTTCATGTTGTCCTCCATGTTGTCTCTCATGTTGTCCTTCATGTTGTCTCTCAATGTTGTCTTTCATGTTGTCCTCCACACTGTCACTCATGTTGTCTCTCAACATTGTCTTTCATGTTGTCTTCCATGTTGTCTCTCATGTTGTCTTTCATGTTGTCCTCCACACTGTCCCCCCATGTTGTCCTCCATGTTGTCTCTCATGTTGTCTCTCATGTTGTCCTCCATGTTGTCTTGTCTTTCATGTTGTCCCCCATGTTGTCCTCCACATTGTCTCTTATGTTGTCACACACGTCTTTCACATTGTCTCTTATGTTGTCACACACGTCTTTCACATTGTCTCCCATGTTGTCCTCCACGTGGTCTCGATGTTGTCCCCCACATTGTCTCTCATGTTGTCCTCCACATTGTCTCACGTCATTTTCATGTTGTCCTCCACATTGTCTCTCATGTCATCCTCCATGTTGTCTTTCATGTTGTCCCCTACATTGTCTTTCACATTGTCCATCATGTTGTCCTCCACATTGTCTCTCATGTTGTCTTTCCCGTTGTCTCACCTTATCTTCATGTTGTCCTCCACATTGTCTTCATGTTGTCCCCCTCATTATCTTCATGTTGTCCTCCACATTGTCCTCCGTGTTGTCTTTCATGTTGTCCTCCACATTGTCTTCATGTGTTGTCACCCAAGTTGTCTTCCACGTTGTCTCATGTTGTCCCCCATGTTGTCTTTCATGATGTCTTTGACATTATCTTGATGTTGTTTTCCACTTTGTTGCACATGTTGTCTTCATGTTGTCCCCCTTGTTGTCTTTCAAGATGTCTTTGACATTGTCTTCATGTTGTCTTCCACTTTGTCCTCCACATTGCCTCTCATGTTGTCCTCCATATTGCCTCTCATGTCCACATTGTCTCTCATGATGTCCTCCACATTGCCTGTCATGTTGTCCCCCATGTTGTCTTTCATGATGTCTTTGACATTGTCTTGATGTTGTCTTCCACTTTATTGCACATGTTGTCTTCATGTTGTCTTTCAAGATGTCTTTGACATTATCTTCATGTTGTCTTCCACTTTGTCCTCCACATTGCCTCTCATGTTGTCCTCCACATTGCCTCTCACGTTGTCCTCCACATTGTCTCTCATTTTGTCCTTCACATTGTCTCTCATTTTGTCCTCCACATTGCCTCTCATGTCCACATTGTCTCTCATGTTGTCCTCCACATTGCCTCTCATGTTGTCCTCCACATTGTCTCTCATGTTGTCCTCCACATTGCCTCTCATGTTGTCCCCCATGTTGTCTTTCATGATGTCTTTGACATTGTCTTGATGTTGTCTTCCACTTTATTGCACATGTTGTCTTCATGTTGTCTTTCAAGATGTCTTTGACATTATCTTCATGTTGTCTTCCACTTTGTCCTCCACATTGCCTCTCATGTTGTCCTCCACATTGCCTCTCACATTGTCCTCCACATTGTCTCTCATTTTGTCCTCCACATTGCCTCTCATGTTGTCCTCCACATTGTCTCTCATGTTGTCCTCCACATTGTCTCTCATGTTGTCCTCCACATTGCCTCTCATGTTGTCCTCCACATTGTCTCTCATGTTGTCCTCCACATTGCCTCTCATGTTGTCCTCCACATTGTCTCTCATGATGTCCTCCACATTGTCTGTCATGTTGTCCCCCATGTTGTCTTTCATGATGTCTTTGACATTGTCTTGATGTTGTCTTCCACTTTATTGCACATGTTGTCTTCATGTTGTCTTTCAAGATGTCTTTGACATTATCTTCATGTTGTCTTCCACTTTGTCCTCCACATTGCCTCTCATGTTGTCCTCCACATTGCCTCTCATGTCCACATTGTCTCTCATGTTGTCCTCCACATTGCCTCTCATGTCTCCATGCGTGTTCTGCGTCGTGTCTACTGTTTTCTGTCACGTCATTGTTCATGAGTTCTTTATAGTTTCCGCCACGTTGTTGTTCATGTTGTCCATGTTGTCCTCCACATTGTCTTCTATGTTGTCTTTTATGTTGTCTCTCATGTTTGGCTTCCACATTGTCATGTTGTCCTCCATGATGTCTTTCACCTTGTTTTTGACATTGTGTTCCCTATTGTATTCTACACTGTCCTTTATGTTGTCTCTCCTGTCATCTTCTGCATTGTCCATGTTGACAAGTCAGTGTGCGTCACGTTGCGTTTGCCGTGCGGGCAGCCAATCAACCAATCAGCTGCTCGCCGTGCTGACTTCCTGATGCTGGCGGCGCCTTACATAAGCGAAAGGACTCCCAGTGCAGACTGGATGTAGACGTAAGCGGCGGCTCAAAGCGGCGAGACGGCAGCGGCAGGGCGGCTCAGCGGGATAAAGTCCGAGTGCAGCCGCTAAGCAGATTTATCAGCGCAGACTTTCACCTCGCCGCCGCTCCAGCACGTTACTCATCAACATGACGCTGTCCTGTCAGGCACGCTAACAGTCTTTCACTTTGGACACTTGATGCTAATGCTAACCAAGAAACGAGGTTAGTGTTGCGTCCCACAAGAAGAAGAAGTCCAAGACTCAGCTGACCTTTGCTATCTTCATCCTCATCATCCTCGTGCAGCTACAACACTATCTTATCCGCACACACACACACACACACACACACGCACACACACACACACACACACACACACGCACAGCAGGAAGCTCCAGAGATGGGAGAACAAGGAAGAGGAAGAAGCTACTTCCATTGCTGTCTTACATAAACACGCGGTGTTATTCATGTGAAATAGATAAGAAAGAGAGAGGGACCAGCACCTGTGAAGACATAAGGTGTGGTCACCATGGCAACAAGGCCTGAAGCCTTTCAGTTTCTCCACATTATGGTTGTTAGGCGTCGTCCTGCTGACACAAGTCAGGGCCAAAGATGTCTAATTGTGTGTGCGTGTGTGGTTGTGTAGACATTGTGGTCGTGACAAATCTAAACAAGGCGTCCGCGAAGCCACACGATGCCTGAGGAATTCCTGATCCCTTGCCGTTAAATGGCGCTCCCATTGTTGCGCGTTCTCCCAGGAAGCTTTGTGGGTCCAACTTGGAGACGTGTCGGACTACAGTCTCGCAGGCGGCGCCCCAGCATTGCTGCTCTTGCCTCACATGCCACAAAAACCTCGTCTGCGCTCGTCTTGGTCTGGATGCGGCGCGGCGCCACACCGGTTAGCGCCACCTAGACGCTCCTGGATGGAGGCTGGCCTGTGCGTGGGAGCGATGAGTTGTGCCCGGGATTGGTGGTTTGTCTCGAGTGGGCGGAGCCGCTTAGCTCACATCAGCTGTTTCTGTAACGACAAACGCGTGAAGTTGGAAGTTGTCGTCAGATGATGGCGGCGCCCTGACGTGAGCCTTCGTCTTCCCCCACGACTTCCTGACCACGTGACATCACAGGTGCGTTTTGTGTCACGCAGCGTGGGCGGGGCTACCTATTCCTATTGACCTGGAGCACACCTGGAGGCCCAGCCTGCTTGACTTGGAGGGGGCGGAGTCTTCTCAGTGGGAAGACCAGTGCTGACATCACTTCCTCCTCCACAGGAAGTCAAGCGGCTGACGGCCAACCGACGCCATGCGCACAACGGGCTCTGCGGTGCCGGCAGCACAGATGTGTTGCCAGATTAGATCACGTGACCTCACGTGAGGCTGACAGGAGAAGAGGGCGAAGACAACCGCAGACCCCCGTCCCCCGTCGCCTCCCCCTCTTCTCTGTTGCGTGGACGTCCACAGGAAGCGTGTGAACACCGCAGCACAACAACACACTTCCTCTTTCCAACAGAGACGCTACTGTCACTCCACTCTGACCCCTCCCCCTGTATGTCCTCGTCTGTCCCCTCAATAGTCCTGACGTCCTCTCATGTGCTCCCATTCACCCATTCAGTGGTTGTCCTCACAGTAAACAAACGTCCAAATGTACATGTTGGACGTCCTCATCCAGTCCTGGACCTGCAGAGTCCTCAATCATCCCCTGTCAGTGTGTGTGTGTGTGTGTGTGTGTGGTACAGAGTGGTAAACAACAACAACAACAACAACATGTGGTGCGCCTCCTGCTGGACAATTTGAATGGTGACTGTATTGGAGAGAGAAGAAGAAAAGAGTGTCGTTGGTCCTGGTCCAAAGTGTGGACACACACACACACACACACACACACACACACACACACACACACACACACACACACACACGTGCACGCGCACGCTTGTGAGAACAGACATGTGGTGTTGGTGTGTGTCAGTCGCAGAGTTTAATTTGCGTAATTATCGTAAATCACTAAATCCCACCTGGGAGTGGGGTTGAGGGTGTTGCGGAGGCAGAGGTTTTTACTGTGTGAGCGCGGGATGTTGGGGCTTGGGGGGAGGGGGGCGGTTAGAGGCGGGAGATAAATATTCCAAAGCATCTTGTAGTGATTGTCAGCGAGTTTGCGGGAGGTTTTTAGGGTGTAACCACACATTCTTTGGGGAGGTGTGTGTGTGTGTCTATGTGTGTGTGTGTGTGGAGGGGGGGGGGGTTAAAAAGCAAATCCCAGATTCAAGTCTCAGCTGATGACGACCTGATCACACCCTTCGCTTCTTTCATTGCGCAGCTTGTCCATGTTTAAAAGAAAAACAAGATGGCCGACTCAGCACCTGGCTTCCATCGCTACCTACTTCCGGATTGAAGTGTCACGTGACTTTGAAGCTCCGCCAGGCATGGCATTTGCCATGTGTCAGCCGCCAGATCGTCACAGGAGGTGGGGTCGGCTGCAGGTGCCGGTGCCAGTCCTGCTAACTGTTATGTTGTTCTAAGAAGCTTGTGAAGGTTCAGAGGTTAGACGTCAGAGGTCAGAGGGTGAGTCACGGCATCGCTGTGAGGAGAAAAGGGAAGTGAAAAACGCTGACAGAGGAGCAGCAGCTTCTCTTCCCGTTTGAGCTGGTCAGACACTCGCCCGCCGAGTCCTCCTCTATGCCGCCACCTGCGGACACGCCCACTTTTTATGGCAAACGTGATGCGGATTTGAAAGAAAATGCTGTGATCCGCACCTGCGAGCCTGGCTCTGATACTTCACCTTCCATCGTCAAGCTTCCAAAAGTTCAAAAACACAAGGCTAGCTCACTAGCAAGCTAGCTCACCTGTCACCAATCTCCTTTTCTCCGGGTGCTTTTCCAGTGGCCTCCCGTTTTACTGGTTCTGCTTATTTGAACTATTATGAAAAAAAAACCTCTGCGGTCCTGCCGGAACAGCTTCTGGTCCGCTGGTAAACCTTCGGGCAAGATTGCCGTAAGGCCTTCAAAATAAAAAGACGCACGGCAGTAAAATAACATGATAACACAATGACAAGCCCGTTCATTTGCATTCATTTCCTCTTGTTTTCCCAGAACATTTCCCTTATTTTATAATGCAAATGTTGCCAGGCATGACCCTGACAAAGCATGATGGTGTGAGGTCATGCTCATGTTAACTTACGTTAGCTTGTATGAGCTTGTGTTAGCCTTCTCGACTTCTGTTAGCCTGCGTTAGCTTGTATTTAGCATGATTTAGCATGTGTTTGCCTGGATTAGCTTCTGTTAGCTTCTGCGTGGCTGTGTTTCAGTTTGTGCACTTTCATACACAGGAAGTACACAGTTAACACACATAAAACACAGCCGTGCTAGCTTGAGTTAGCCTGCATTAGCATGAGTTAGCATGTGTTAGCCCGTTTTAGCTTGAGCTAGCCTTTGCACAGGTGAAATCCATTTAAAGAGGCTTTAGCGAACACTCGTTACCGTGGAAACTGAATAACACAACATGAAGAATCCTTCACCTCGTTCATCAGCACACTGAAAGCAATCTTTCACAATAAAAGCACAATTTGTACAAAGGTAACAGGTCATTTGCTCCAACCGATCACTGTCATCATAGGTGACATCCCAAATGTAGAAACATTTAAGAGTGAGGTGTTGTTGTCGTTGGGAAAAGAAAAAGGGAGCGCTACTAGGTGGATAAAATGTCTTGATTGCGCTCGTTGAAGTGTGACGTCGGCTTTGGACTTTGGACCTTTAATTCGGCCTTGGAAACGCGACATGACAGAAGCTTGAGGCTAATGCTATTAGCATGTTGATGGCCAACAAACAAAGAGCTGCTGATGTAACACGCTTTGTTTCCCACTGCGCCCTCTTAGGTAATCACAGGCTCCTCCCACCGCAGGTCTTAACGAACTCCGTTTGCTAACCTGCAACTTCCCGTTGGACCAACAACAATTTACACACAACTGGCGGACCGCAGAAGAAAGAGAAGAAGAAGAAACTTTTCATCACCACGCACTGAAGCAACGTCCACAAGTTGCTTGCCCATCATGTCCTTCTGTCCTGTCCACTGGGGACATTGTGTGACTTTCAGTTGTCCGGTCGGTGAAGCTCACTAGGGACTTGACGTCCCTGCGGTGGCTCCTTCCATGTCCACGTTGTCGTTAGCATGGCGGATGATGTTCGTTAAGATCGCTGTCATCACGAGTCTGTGGACGAGAGGAAGCTGGAGAAACCACTTCCTGTTTTTCTTTTATTGTGCTGAGTCATAGTCATGTCCCCTTGAGCTACGTGTACGTCCGTCGAGTACACTCTGTATGACTGTACGTGGTATATACATGTAGTTGAACATGTCACATGACTTCCTTCATTTGTCCTCCGGCGTGAACTTTTGACATTTGGCGTATCGCTAATGACTGAAGGTGAAGAGTTGAATGAGAGGTCATGAGCTCAGAGGATACATTCCTCAGCAGATCGGCTCACGTCGTCCTCGTGCACGTCGTCACACTTTGGAAGGCGGCGATAATCCCGGCGGCCATTTTAAGCCGCGCTAACGTGCGGCTAACGACCGTGCGATTAGAAAGCAACAGTGCCGCATTTGTCAGCTCGACCTTTACGTTTACCTTTAGCCTCAGCATGTGACGTGCTAACACCGCCGCTAGTTAGCGTCAGATGGTCAACCAGAGGTCATTCAGGGGTCATTGTACAACAGCTCTCCTGGTGAGGTTGATGCTCTCGGATCTCACCACACGGCAGTGCTTGTCAAAGTAAAAGTTTTATTATGAAGAGGCAGCAGGAAACCTCAACTTTGGCTGCCAGAGCTGATGCCCAGCTAACAGTGCCGCTACATCTCTGTGCTTTAGCTAAGCTAACAAGAGTGAGATAGTGCCTATCGGAGAAGATGAGCTAAACTTGTTAGTTAGTCCCTTTGCTACTTAGCTAGTCAGTCCTTTAATTAGCCAATTAGTCATTTTAGTCGTGTAGGTAGTCATTTAGATGGCTAGTAAGTTATTTAGGTACTTAGACAGTTATTTAGTTAGTCCTTTAGTCAGTCGTTTGGGTACTTAGTCAATTATTTAGGTAGTGATTTAGGTAATCTTTTAGTTAAGTCAGTCAGTCAGTCAGTCACTTAATCAATTGGTTAGTAAGTCATTTATTTAGTCCTTTGGTCATTTAATCGGTCAGTTAGTCAGTCAGTCAGTCAATTATGTTGGCAATCATTTATTCAGTTGGTCAGTTAGTCAGTTGTTTTGGTGAGTCCTTGAGTCAGTTAGTTGGTCATTTAGTTAGTTCTTTAGTCAGTTATTCAGCCATTTTGTTAGTTTTTCAGTTCCTTAGTCAGTCAGTTAGTGAATTAGTATGTCATTCATTTTGTGCTTTGATCCGTCAGTCAGTTAGTTCGTTTGTCAGTCAGTCAATTATGTTGTCAATCATTTATTTAGTCAGTTGGTCAGTTAGTTGGTCAGTCGTTTTGGTCAATCCTATAGTCAGTTAGTCGGTCATTTAGTTAGATACTTAGTTAGTCAGTGGTTAGTTCTCTAGTCAGTTATTCAGCCATTGAGTTAGTTCTTCAGTTTGTTAGTCAGTCAGTCAGTCATTTATTTAGTCCTTTGGTCAGTTAGTCAGTCAGTCAATTAGCCTTATTCCTTTAGTCAGTTAGATGGCCATTAGTTAGTTAGTTGATTAGTTAGTCATTTAGTTAGTCCTTTGGTCAGTTACTCAACAATTTAGTTAGTTGTCTAGTCAGTTATTCAGCCATTAAGTTAGTTCTTCAGTGCATTAGTCAGCAGTTAGTTCATTACTTAGTTAGTCATTTAGTAAGTCCTTTGGGTAGTTAGTCAGTTATTTAGGTGGTCAGTCATTTGCTTAATCATTTACTTAGTCTTTTAGTCAGTTGTTTAGTCAGTCATTTAGTTAGTCATGTAGCTAATCCTTCAGTTAGGTAATGAGTTAGTCATTAGTTAGTCGAGTTAGTCAAGTTTTGTTAGGTAGTTAGTCAGGTAATTAGACCTTTAGGTAGTCAGTCATTTAGTTAGTCTTTCAGGAAGTTAGCCATTTGGGTAGTTAGTCAGTTTTTTAGGTAGTCAGTCAGTCATTTGGTTAGTTCTTTAGTCAATTAGTCAGTCATTTAGATATTCAATCAGCTAGTCAGTCAGGCAGTCATTTAATTAGTCCTATTGTCAGTTTGTTAGTGCTTTAATGAGTTAGTCATTTGGTTAGTCCTTTAGTTAGTTAGTCAGTCCGTGTGGACTTTGCTGAGGTTGTGTGGACATGAGAGTGAAAAGGATACAGACAATCGTTTCATCAGATTGTGTTTGATTGCAGATCATCTTTGCGTGTTGCTCGTCAACGGGACATTGAAAGGTGGACACATTGGATGCGTGAAAGGTGGACACGTTGGATGCGTGAAAGGTGGACACGTTGGACGCGTGAAAGGTGGACACGTTGGACGCGTGAAAGGTGGACACATTGGATGCGTGAAAGGTGGACACGTTGGATGCGTGAAAGGTGGACACGTTGGACGCGTGAAAGGTGGACACGTTGGATGCGTGAAAGGTGGACACATTGGATGCGTGAAAGGTGGACACGTTGGATGCGTGAAAGGTGGACACGTTGGACGCGTGAAAGGTGGACACGTTGGACGCGTGAAAGGTGGACACGTTGGACATATTTGACACTTTAGACTCCTTCTACATGTGCACACATGTCACATGATCTGAAATGACAGACACACATTTAAAGATGCAAAAGTTCAAAGTCTTTCCCAATCATGAACCACCCCCAAGAGTCCATATTGGGGCTCGGCCTCTGTCCAAATCGCCCCCAACAGTCCTTCCCTCATCCCCCGCAGATGTGAGCTGGCAGCTCTCAGCATTGTGGGGAATGTTCTGCTCTTTTTTTCCCTTTCTCTCCTCTGCTGCTGAGTATTTACTCTGGAACGCTGGAAGACTTTGACCAGGAACAGACCCGGGTCACGTGACCTGAGGCTGGACCCGGGTCATGTGACTTTACACTTCTAGAGGACAGAGGAGCATCCAAGAGGAAAGACGTCCCGACTTTTCAGCTACTTCACTCGTCTTGTAGATGTGCATCAGCCATGCACGCTTGCCATGCAGAGAAGACATCCTCGCCTCCTTTTTTACAGTCTGGACAAAAGGAGGTCAAAGGTCAACTGAGGATAGTATGAGCCTCATTGCGTTGGTCCTTTTAAGAGACGACTTGTCACAAAGCCAAATAAAAACAAAGGTGTATAATATTGTCTAACTTTTTGACAAATGTTTGTTTTAGTTTGTTGAGTGGGGTTTGGTTTGGTCTTGAGCACAAATACTGAACTTTGGGAGGAAGAAAGAAACCTTTCTTAATCCTGTGCAGACAGCGCCGTCTAGTGGGTAATTAGGGAGCGGACATCGTTCCCGCTTCAGTTCCAACAGTTAGATAGATAGATAGATAGATAGATAGATAGATAGATAGATAGATAGATAGATAGATAGATAGATAGATAGATAGATAGACGACTAAATGGGCAGATAGGTGCAGTTTTGTTTGTTTAATCATGTACTTAAACCTCCCTCGTTACATGCGTTAAAACCGTGAAGCTTTAAGAAATCAACGCTAGATGTCGCTCGGCTTGTCTCAGGAGTGTTTTGTCCTTATGCGGCCGCCGTACGAGTGCTAGCAACATGGCGGGTGACGGTGACAAGAGCCAGGATTTTGTGACTTACGGGACACCCCTGGAACCTCTGGAAGAAGGTAAATAATGTTTGGGGCATTTATTCTGCATGTTGTAGTTATTTGTGTGGCAGGGAGTCCTCAAAATGATGCCGCGAGAAAGAACAGCTTCGGGCTTGTACATGTTAGCTTAACTTCAGGCAGAGCTTTGTTTTGTTTTTACGTTCATGCGAAGATAAACGTGATACATGCGCACGATGTGCTGACGACAAACACATAGATAGTTATCAATTACGAATGTATAAACTGAATAGAAAGAAGATCCCTTGGCGACAGACATTGCGCCCACTAAAGTTTTTGTTTGCCTTCCACTAAGCTATTCGCGTTAAGACTGAGGCGTCTGTGTCTGTGTTTGTGTTACACTGACACGTGCGTGTGGGTTTCAGACGAGGCCCCGAGGAAGCCAGTCCCCCTCCACGAGCAGACGGTCAAGGATGAAAAGGGGCGGTACCAGAGGTTTCATGGCGCCTTCACGGGAGGATTTTCTGCTGGTTATTTCAACACTGTGGGCTCCAAAGAAGGTCTGCTTACTTCCTTTTGAAGACACTTTCTAAGAACCCACGAGGCCGATGGACGACTAACAGCCGTCATTGGTCGTCATGTGCTTTAGTCAACTTCTTACAAATGGCGTGACGTTCATGTGAATGTGCGGCATTGCGCTGACTGATTCGAGTCGACAGCTTCCATCTTTCACTTGTGTGCTTCATGTGCTGTTGTGACTTCAGGATGGACACCGTCAACCTTTGTGTCGTCACGACAACAGAAGGCGGAGAAGCATCATGCCACGCCAGAAGACTTCATGGATGAGGAGGTTCAATCCCCATCTCCTTTTTAACCAGCTGGAATTCTCCTAGCGGTGCCGACGCTGATGCAATGTTGTTACTGTTGTTGCTCTCAGGATATGGGCGAGCATGGCATCGCCCCTTCCCAAATCACCACTACACAGCCGTTTGCTTCCGGCCGCAGCGTGGGGGACAAGGCGAGGGCGGTGAACGCTCAGGCGGCGCTCATCCCAGGAGACACTATGTTGGAGGAACTGATTGCCCCCGCCAGGTAGCTGCCGTAGATTGACTGAGAAAGAACCAACTCAAATCGATTGTGCTCTCATGTGGCAGGTCTTCGGTGGGCGTCGAGATCCTGACGAAGATGGGCTGGAAACCGGGACAGGGGGTGGGGCCTCGTGTGAAGAGGAGGGCTCGCCGCCAGCACACAGGTAATGTATGGACGAGCTGCCGTGCCGCCATGATGGACGTTTGACAAGAAAGCACAAGAGTGTTGTCTCTCATGCCAGCAGACAGCACCGCCAGAGTGTACAGCTGTGCTCCGCCCCCCACGGGCTCAGAGGGTTCAGAGGTGAGTGGGCTACCGGAGGTTTGGGGCCGGACCAGTCGAGTTCTGATTGGCACTGTGTCCAACAGGAGGAGGAGGATGATGATGAGGAGTTTGCTCCTGACAATGTGACCTTCGCCCCCAAAGATGTAAGCGCGGTGGACTTCACCCCCAGGACCGGGCTTCAGGGTCTGGGCTACAGCGGTTTGGACCCGGCCCTGGCGCTGCAAGCCAGGGGAGCCAATGAACACATCGACTTGTTCAAGCCACACTCGGACTTGAGGAGTCGACTCTTTGGAGAAGCTTTGAGCAGCTCACGGCGAGGGGGCGTTGCTGGCCAGGTGAGAGGTGTGGTGTGCGTTTTTAAAAGGAGGACGCTCACCGCTCTAAATGCTGCTCACAGGCTTTTGGTGTAGGGGCGCTGGAGGATGAGGATGAAGATGTGTACCACAGAGACTCCATGTCCAAATATGACACAGTGCTGGAGGGGGAGGAGCCTGGAGACGGGCTCTATGGATGGACGGCACCTCAGCACAAGGCCCGAAAACCAAGTTAGAAACTTTTAAAGATCTCTCTGCAACTAACGAAGAAGAAGAAGAGCAGCATATCGTTACGTGGCATCCTGGTGGTACATGTGTTGTGTTTTCAGACCACAAGGAAGCGTCCTACGTTGGCAAAATCTTGGAAGGTTTCACGCTGGCACAGAATCCTGAAGAAGACAAAACTGTGAGTGACATCTTTGAACGTCTGAGCGTCGACAAATTAACCTTTCTTTATCTGCCTGCAGATCTTCCGTCCTCCAGTGCTGCCTGCCAACTATCGTCCCGTACATCATTTTCGCCCCCCAGTGGAGGTTTCACACGTGACCGGTATCAGTGCGGCACTGGCCAAAGCTCTGAAGACATCCAGGGGTCACATGGTCCAAGAGGAGCCTGCACAAGGAGGACGCCATCAGATGGTTTCCAGCCAGAGGGGGACGCTGCTAGGAGAGGACTCCTTGAAAGGTAGGAAAAGAGCACTGCGCTGCCCCTAGTGGAGGCTGACGTGATGACAGTGAGTGTCCAGTGGCATCACAGCCAGGACCTTCTCAAATATATGATGATAATGATGTCATTGTTTGGCATAGGTGAGATACGATTGGTTCTCAAGTGATGACCCTCTTCTTCCTCTCCAGGTGCCACTTCAGTCATGGAGCTGCTGAGGCCGGAAGACCGAGAGCGACTGCTCCGCCTCCGCAACTCATCTGGGGCCGCCCCAGCAACCACCCCTGCACCGGCAACCGCCCCGGCCCACAATCCCATGCGGCCAGCGGCCTCAATGCCCCAAAGCGGCGGCGGTGGCATCGCCTCATCCTCCAGTTTGCAGCAGCAGCAGCAGGCCATGGCGGCGTGGAAAGGACACACCTCCTTGCACACGTTCAAGCCCTTCGAGAAGAATGCCAGCAAGCAAGCTCGCTACGACTCGTACCTGAGTCGCCTCCAGCTGGGAGACAAAGGTGCCACCCCCATCATGCATTTCACCTTCAAGCTCCTCCCCTCTCACACATGACTGCCCCAACTGTGTGTGAACATCACTTGTTTTCTTTTTTTTTTTAACATCTCAGAACTTAAAAATGTTATATGTGACGTGTTTGTGTGTGTTCAGACGCCCTGAACCAAAGTTTGGATCCAGCCATGACGGAGTGGGAGCGCAGCCGGGAAGGGGAGGAGTTTGTCCGAGCCTCAATCTTGTACCGGCCCACTTCGTCCGTGCTGTCGAGTCGCTTCACTCGAGCCAAAAATCAGGAAGACGATGACGACCACGTGGAAGTGGATCGTGACGAGGAGGTATGACCACTGAGCGGTGCCATGCTTTTGATTGTCTAAGATGTGTAGTGATGTGTGTGTGCGGTCGTCAGGGTGACCTGGATGACAAACAAGCGGCTGTCAAGATGAAAATGTTTGGACAACTCACCAGAGAAACGTTTGAATGGCATCCCGACAGAATTATGTGCAGGAGATTCAATGTGCCTGACCCCTACCCTGGGTACACACACACACACACACACACACACACAAAGTAGCTCTTTGATTGGACCGTTTCATGTCACATGTCATGTGACTGTCATTGCAGCTCGTCCATAGTTGGTCTTCCCAAAGTGAAGCGAGACAAGTTTTCTGTCTTCAACTTCCTGTCGGTGACAGAGAGCAGCGAACGTACAGGTAAGCAATCATGTGACTTTCTGGTCTGTGTCTGTAGTCATGTGATGGCAGTAATCATGTGACATAATTCCTGGTCCATGTCGGTAGTCATGTGACTTACTTTCTGGTACAAGGCCATTGTCATGTGATGTACTTCCTGGTCCATATCCGTAATAACGTGGCGGTGGTAGTCATGTAACGCAGTTCCTGGTCCGTTTCAGTAGTCATGTGACACACTTCCTGGTCCATGTCTGTAGTCATCTGACATGCTTCCTTGTCCATGTTCATTCAGCCCCAGCAAAGGCTCTGCAGACCAGCAAGAAGTCCAGATGGGACCAGGAGGGGGATAAGAGCGACCCACTCATAAGCGAGGCCACAGAGCAAACAAGTGACACCAAAGTGGACCAAGCAACGGAAGCGTCGTCCAGTAGAACTCCTGAGCCGACAGCTAAAGACAGAAAGGAGGTACATGTTCGTTCATGTGAGGACTTTCTCCTCTTTGGAGCAGGAAGTGAGCACAACTCATCCCAGGACTTCCCACAGGACGGGAATGGGAATGCGGATGATGTTGAGGATGAGGATACGGAGGAGGAAGAAGATGAGGAGGAAGAGGAGGCGGAGGAGGAGAGCCGGCCCCCCATGGACCTGTTCAAGGCCATCTTTGCCAGCTCCTCCGACGACAAGTCCTCCTCTTCGTCAAATGAAGACAGTGAGGAGGAGGAGCCAAAAGAGGAAGGAGTTAAGTCGGAAGCGACGAACCTCTTCAACATATCATTGTCTTCGGTCGTGACGAGCAGCGTGGCAAACACTGTGACGACGTCAGGGTCAAATTCCTTGCAGCAGACTGGTAATGTCCTTTTCGCCTGGGCATGAAAACATTCATTGTCAGTCGCCGATCCGATGTTTGATATTGAGAATATTTTTTAGCGGCAGTTTTCCCTCACATGCCGTCAGAGGAAGTGCTCGAGTTTGGTCCCAAGCTCCCGCCTCCGTGGTTCGGTCCCGGTGAGCCCCACAGGCGCCGCCCCCTTTCACACGTTCCATCTCGTTGGCTGATCGATCATCTTGTTGTTGTTCCCATGCAGGCAGGGGACGCGCCACCTCGCCGCGTGAGTGCGAGAAGAGCAAAGACAGGAAACATAACAACAAGAAGCAACACAAACACAAGAAAGACAAAAAGGTACACTTTTATTGTGAAAAGTCATTTTTTTGGAGAGCTGACATGAGTTTGTTCCCCAGAAGAAGAAAGCTAAGAAGCACAAACACAAAGTGAAGCAGCAGCAGCAGCAGGAGAAGAAGATGAAGAAGAAGAAGAAGAAAGAGGAGACGTCCTCCAGCAGCTCAGAGCAAAGTGATGGTGATGGTGATGGAGAGATGGTGTCCACAGAGGAGCTACTGAAGAGGTCAGAGGTCCCTGACAATCCTGCGAGTAGGCCATGGCCTCTTACTAATACTAATTATACTTGCAGGCTGAAGAGCGTCACATCATCATCATAAATGGCAGCAAAGTGACCTGTGACCCCATCACATTGGAACTTTCTGAGCACTGTTTTCACGTGTCCTAGGGAAAAACTGAACTGATGACATCATCATTTGAAGAAAGTTTGTTTTTTATTGTTTGACAGCGGTAAATAAACAACAGTATCATCAACAATGCAAGGCTCATCAGAAGACACTCTGCTGCAGGCAGCGGCATCCGCAGCCCGCCGGGCACTCGTCCTGGTGGCGGAACCAGTCCATCATGTGACCCGTGTGCCCGCCGTGACCGCAGCTGAGACAGAAGTGGGAGGAGCCCCGCACGGCCACATGGCACACGGCGCACTGGAAGGTGAGGCGCTTGCACACGGCGCACTGCGTCCCCCGCGCCTGACTGCGACAGTGGCAGCAGAACACGCCAAACTCTGCGAGCACGGAGTCGAGACACACAGGAAATTAGCGTCGATGCAGAACGGGAAGGAAGCCGGCGCGGCAACTCGGGCCAGCGACCTACCGACGCCTTGGTGCGGTTCCGGCGGACAGGAAGCAAACTTGAGAACATCGGCTCGTTTGTCTCGGAGGCCCCAGCGGTACAAGATTTCACTGTAACACTTCTTGAAGTCGTCAAACTGCAGCGTGTTGGTGGGGTCCAGAAGTCTGCGGGTGACAGGAAGTGACATCACAGCGCCATCGGAACATAACACTGCGTGTGGAAGCGGGGAAGCCACCTCTTGTTCATGTCGTGCTGCTCGCTCTCGCGTTCGCGTGGGTCAGCGCAACCCTGGTTGCTATAGCGACCGTCTTCGGGGGAGGACTCGCTCCAGGAGTTGGCGTGCTCAGAGTCCCGAGACACGGACGGGAACGTCAGCTCGGAGGTGAAGCTGGGCTGAGCAACGGTCACATGACATCACGTCCTGTACAAGATTGTCTTGCAAGCCAGGATGGTGCTTAGGGCGTGTGACGACTTACGTAGCGTGAGTGAGGGGGCAGGAACACGGGGGAGCGAGACTGTGACGGACCGTGTGGCGGGTGACAGTCTGTGAAGACGCTGCACAGCATGGCGAGAGTCTGAACGTCACTCATGTGACTGTAGTGGTCCACACTGAGGGTGAAACCCACCACACCACGTTAAACCCCCTTGTCATAGTTGCTGCCTCGATTACACTAAACTGTGTTGCATGACACTAAACATGATTCTTACTGGCTCATGGAGGTTTGAAAACAACTCACAGAGTGTCCAGCAGGTGGCGACCAAACGGATGACTCGCCCAAGGAGCGTTCGTGTCGGGGTCTGAGTCTGGACTCAGGTCACGACTTGTTGCTGCAGATGCCAAAGCCCACACCTGCGCGCGCGCACACACACACACTTGTTGACATTCATTAAGTTACATCAGTTGCTATGGCGACGACCTACCTTGGCTACATCTCTACGTCCGGCTGCCAGCGCGGCGGCTGCATTCTTCTGACACGTGTCCTGGATGTCACGCATGTTCAGACTAAGGCGAGGGTAAGACATCGGGTGACAACAAGGAATGTTGGCAACTGACAACAAGGAATGAGGCGTTCACTGACATGTAATTCTCTCCAAGGACTTTGTGGACAGGAAGCAGGCAGGAGATTTCCTGGATGATCACCTTCCCTGCCAACTTGATGGACCGACTACCGTAGTCTGCCCCGTCCCTCTTGGTCTTAAAGCGGCGAGATTTCTAGAGGACACGGCTTGACTTAGTTTTGCTAGCTTGTATCGCTCTGTTCTCCCAGAGCCCCTAAACGAACCAGCAGCAGCCCGAGTGGTTTTGTAAAAGACCATGTGACCACTGAAATATCTGATTTGTCATTGCAATGGCAAACAGCTCAGCTCGTGCGCGTGTGTGTGCGTCACCCGCTCTTTGTAGTAGAAGGACGAGATGGACACGGTGTCTTTGTCCGAGCGAGTTGGACTGCTGCTGTATAGACGCAGAGCGCTCTGAGACTCCGAGCGGATCTTCATGGGGGTCAACACACCGCTGTGATAGGCCGACAGAGCTGACAGGGACCTGAGACACACACACACACACACAGGTGTTAGCTTAGCTTAGCACAAAACCTGCGAAAACGGAAATGATCAGTGACTGTTACCTTGGAGTGGGCTCAGTGGGTGGGGCTGAGCGGTGCATGGTGATCGGTCGTGTAAAGTAAACCAGACAGCCGGTTCCACAGAACCGAGCCCCTGATGTGCGGGGGAAGGGAATGTTGGCGTCCTGCAAAACGTGTGTGTGTGTGTGTGTGTGTGCGCGTCAGTGGCGGTCGTGTGTCAGAGTATTTCCAGTGACTGGTACCAAGAGGAAGTGCTTTGAGTCACATACCTGGTATGATCCATATGTGTTGGTGACTCGAGGAAACGCCTGCAGCGCTGGAGCGACAGGATTGGACAGGACGAAGGGGCCTGAGGACGGACTGTCATCCTGCGTCTGAGGAAGAAATGGAGGTCCTTTTGTGTGTAACATTAAGGTCGTTGAAGACGCGTGATGGGGACGTTCTCACCATGTCCGACTCGAGACAGGACACGAGCTGTCGGACACAAGGTTCTAGACAGTTCTGGTTCCTTTTGACCTTCTGCAGGGACATGTCGGTGAGGATCTGAAAGACGAGAGGATACATGAGATGCACCCAAAGATGTCAACGTGAAGACTCAGGAGCATCCGTTTGTGTCGTACTTTGTGGATCTTGCTCTTCATTGCGGTGGAGATGGTCGTCGGGGAGACAAACTGGAAGGTAGGGGCGCAGTTGTTGGGATATTGTCCTGGGAATTTCATCAGCAGTCGAACCTGATGACTCCCAAAATGAGCCGACACCACACAGCTGCAGTTCATCGCGTCCATCTGTCCCCGCCACCCCCAAAAAATAACGTTGGAATCTCCACGTCCTCCAAATTGTTTCATCTCGGTCTGTCCACGGCTCACCTCCACGTTGACGTTCCTGATCTGCAGGTTGACCAGAGAGAATTCCTGCTGTAGCGTCTGAGGGAGACTTGACGACGCAGCTGAGTCCAGGCGACCACCCGAGCCTGCCACGCCATCTTGATCTGATTGGCAGAGCGCAGGTGGAGTAGGGACAGTGAGATACAGAGGGAGAGTGGACAGGTGGACAGACGTGCGTGTCACCGTGCAGGTGTTGTCCAGCAGGAATTCTGGTGTGTTGTCCGTCAGGGTCATTGGACGTCAGCGACTTGTCCGTATCCATGTTGAGAGACATTCCCTCCATCAAGTCGTCTGCCAAGTCGCTGACACACAGCTGCATGACAAGAAGTCACAAGTTACGTGTCACACGTGTGACCAGGATCACCACAAATCACCTTTTGCAGCTGAGGGTCCACCCGCCAGATCCTCAGAGTCTGATCTCTGGACCATGTGACCAGTTGGTAGTCTTTAGTACCTGAGACACAGGACACAAACAAGGAAGTGCACTGACCCAGTCGCGAAAAGAGGTGGAGCCTCGACCTTAGCGTGCACTGACCTTCCTTCTGCGGCCTCCATTGGAACTCAAGAACGACGTCGTCGTGTCCCACAAAGGCATGGACTGGACTGTTGAGGTCCAACGTGGACCACAGAAGAAGGCTGTTCTCGCGTCTCAGCTGAGGGACCATCACTGTGACCAGGCCATTGGAGAACGGCTGCACGCACGCACACACACACAGGCACACACACACACACTAAATTGCAGTTTGTTGTTGTTGATTGTAGATCATCACCAAAGTTCTCACCGTATAGCGAGCCTTCCAGACTGGCACCTGACACGAAAGGATGTTCAGGTACTTCCTGGGCTGTCTGTAATCCCAAAACTACATGCACACGCGCACATGCACGCACACACACACCATCCACGTGATGACTGGGAATGCTGGGAATGTGGTAGCTTCAGTTCTTGTGTTCACCCTCACCCTTACTGAGTTGTCCTGGCTGCTCGTGGCCAGGATGAACTCGTTGTCCGGGTGCCAGTCCAGACCGTGGATCTTGGACAAGTGGGCCGCCACGTACTCGGCAGCCGTGTTGGGCTTCTGCGCGGAGAACAACAATACACACTGCGACCACACACGAGATCACGTGTGAGTCAACATGCGCCACTGTGGTTCTCACCCTTCTGTCCCAGATGCGAACATCACCATCGTGACTGGACGCCAGCAGGTTCTGGTTCCTGCGGTTCCATTTCACCTGAGACGCACCCGCTGAAACATGACACACAAGAACATCCGCTTTCGCCTGTAGTCATAATTTCTGTGATCAAGTTCTGAGTGTTGTTACGTGTTCTCACCAACAGCAGACAGAGCCACAGCGGGCTTCCGCGTGTCTCTGTGGAGAAGAACATCATTCATGTCAAAACCGTAGGGTCAGCAGCTGTCCAGACCTTAGCGCGTCCTTCTCTACTACCTGGTGTCCCAGATGTACATGTATGTGTCCACGGAGCTGGTGACCAGGAACTCCGCTTCAAAGCACGACCAGTCCAGATCACTGCGGCACACACACAGTGAGTCCATGTGGACCTGACTGGCGGACATCTTGATTAAGTCATTACCTGATTACTCTCGTGTGTCCTTGCAGGGACGTGTGGACATCTCCGGCACTGCCATCCTTCCATGAATATAAGTCCACACGCTGGTTGCTCTGGAAGTCACACCCAGTGAGACGAGTCAGACGGGAAGTGAGTCTACATGAGGACGTGGGGAGGAAAACTTACCGAGGCGGCGAAGATATGCGAGTGGGACTTGTGAGGGTTCCACTGGACCGTGCCCACGTCCCACTTACTGTGGCGAGCCATCTTCCTCGCCAGCTCACACGGCGCCTCCAAGTTGACCATGTACAGGAAACGCCGCCTAATGGGGAGGATAGATAAGAGGGTTACAGGAAGTAACCTTTGAACTCAGAGCAGCCTGTTTATACAGTGACTTACCCAGACAGCACAGCATGGGAGCCCAGACAGTCCACAGACATGGTGGTTGCCTGGCAACACAAACAACATGGTCAGCAGGAGACGGGTGGGATGAACGATGACGAGCTGCGACATCCTTCTGAGTGTAGCGTGTGGCCCGTAACCATGGTAACACTAGAAGCATCTGTGTCATGGCGTCTTTGTAAAAATGAAGTTTGTTCCTGTCACGTGACTTGCTTTTGTAAAGGGACCAAAAATGTTCAACCAAATTGTGAAGTCGTTCCACCCTTTTAAACTCAAAGGTTACCTCGCTAAAAGTTACTAGCGTGTTTTTTTGTGAAATTTTGGACTTTGATGCGCACTTGCCTCTGTCGGCCACCGTACAAAAGAAGTAGTATGCGATTACTCATTCTGAACTTTCCTGACTACTACTACAGTCTTAAGACTGACATATCGTTCTTGATTCGCCTCTGGACCAAAGAGTCTGAGAAAGTATTGAAAGTTGACTTAGGCGGCCAGCAGCTGCACCCCATGTGAAATAAGAGTCTTATAACAAAGAAACGATCTTTAGAAACCGCACACCTGTGCGTCGCGAAACTCCAACACCACATTCTCGCTGCTCCACCGCGCCGCCATCTTGATTCTGCTGCCTCGATGTCAACAAAGAGTCACATGACACATGCCAGTCAATGACGTCACACACACGCCTCTCCCCAACCACTGAATTTAAACTTACTCATACATTCACTGTTATGCTTGACTATTAACACTTTTCATCATTACAGTGTGTTCTA
Source organism: Dunckerocampus dactyliophorus (assembly GCF_027744805.1). Taxonomy (NCBI): domain Eukaryota; kingdom Metazoa; phylum Chordata; class Actinopteri; order Syngnathiformes; family Syngnathidae; genus Dunckerocampus; species Dunckerocampus dactyliophorus. The sequence continues at coordinate 1,266,934 of NC_072821.1, read as the reverse complement.
TATTTAGCAATGTGTGCTATATTTCGGCTGTGATAGCATGACAGTTACACGTGGCAGCGAGGTCTTCTCTGATTGGTCGGTCACGAGTGTGTCATAAATCCAAGATGGCGCAGCCCCTGGTGGAGCATGTTGTCGCAGACGCAGGTGCTTTTTTGAAGAAAGCGCCTCTCCAGGTGACATTTTGATATTGTTGAACCATGAAAATACTCATTGTGAAGACAGCATTTCGGGTGTTGGCTGTTTATTAAGTACTGAGGGCCGCATGTAACCTTATTTTCGACGACGGCCTGGGCGTCGAGTCTCGTCTTGTTTCCACGCAACAACAACTTCGTGACACACGACCGACTTGATTAGTCCTGTTAGTTAAATGAAAATTAATCGTTTTTTACTACAGTTAAACTTAAACTACCGCGTTCAGAATACCTTTTTACATTGTGGATTGACTACAGGGAGCGCTGTATTTGAAGTTGTCTGCGTGCGCATTTCTGTCTATATATAGAACAAATACTGTGATCTGAGTCATTCAATGACATGTTGATAGCGACATACACACTCAGCTTGACAATGATGGGGGACTATATAACATTTAATAAAGAAATATATACGTTTAAGAGAAGTACAATGAGCGATGGTGATGTGATGAAATTGAGGATAATGTGATAATGGGGGTGATGATGATGATGATGATAGGACATCGGGAAGAACATCTACACGCTGAAAGCCGTAGTGGACGAGATCCGAGACAAAGCCACTAGGAGAAGTTTGGCCTTCCTTCCCTACCAGCTCACCTTCAAAGAGCCGCGTGCGGACGTGGTCAGACTGGGTAAGGTCACATGAGGAGGTGGCGGGGCTTGCTTGACCTTGACGTCGACACTGTTGTCGCTCAGTGACGGAGTTTTCCAAGAAGACGGGAGACTATCCTAGCCTGTCGTCCACGGACATCAAAGTGCTGGCTCTGACCTTCCAGCTGGAACAAGAACACGTTGGAACGCAGAACCTCAGAACAGAACCACAAGCTCAGGTCTGTGCCACCTACCCCCATGCACCCCCCAAACCAGTCACCTGCCTGGCTTCTTTTTCTATTACTGCTTCATCTTCTCTTACCAGGTCCGTGTCACCAGCACGCAGCGCCACCCGGAGACGCTCGTCAACGTGGCAGGATTCCACTTCCCCTCAAAGGTCAGAGGTCATCTCCTGAGGTCACCTCTTGGTGCTTTCTCCCCAAACAAACGTTGTCTTTGCTGTGTGACCCGCAGAAGTCCAAACACGCGTCTTCCAGAGACGCTGACAAGCCACGTGACACGTCCAAAGAGTCTTCCAGGGACGTGTCATGTGACGCGCGGCGCGTGTCAGAGGAGTTTAACACGTTCCAGTTCTGGAGAGAACCTCTCCCAAACATCGAGGCTGACCTGCTGAATTTGCTGGTGAGGTTTGAAAACGGCCTCATTATTTGGGACGGGAGTGTCTCACGCTGTGTTCTCTCTCTCTCTGTCTCTGTCTCTGTCTCTCTCTCTCTCTCTCTCTCTGTCTCTCTCTCTGTCTCTCTCTCTCTGTCTCTGTCTCTGTCTCTGTCTCTGAGTCCACCGCAGCTTTCGGAAGCAGATGGCAAACAGGAAGTCACAAACATGCACGCGCCGCCTTGCGTGTCCACCTGCGACCAGGACGACAACTTTAACAGCTTCCTCTTCTGGAGGGAAACGCTGCCCCCTGTTGACGACCTCTTGGCTTTACTGGTGGGTGGACGCAAGTTAGTTCCGTCTTTGCGATGATCTTAAGGAGATGTTGTGACGTCCAAGAAGGAAGATGGCGTCCAGGAAGCTGACGGGAGCTCAGAGGAGAACCAATTGGAAGAAGACAAAGAAAACGAGCCAGAGGATGAGGATGAGGATGAGGATGGAGATGGAGGGGGTTGGATCACACCGAGCAACATCCGCCAGGTGAAGATGGACTCGCCTGATTGGACGGCAGCAACCGAGGTCAAAGTGGGATGCCTGACCACGGACTTTGCCATGCAGGTGAGTGGGGTTACCGTGGCAACCGAGGCCTCAGACAAGCACACATTTTGACTGGTGGACTTGTCTTTGTAGAATGTTCTGATCCAGATGGGCCTCCATGTTGTGTCCGTCAACGGAATGTTGATCAAACAGACCAGGAACTACATCCTGCGATGTCACGCCTGCTTCCAGTGAGTACCCGAGTGTGATCAAGCAGCAGGTGCTTTGCGCCTGATGGCCACTAGAGGCGCTGTGAGGCTACGTTTGTTTGAAATGGAGGCGCAATGGAAGCTTTATTGTGAAATAAATATACATATATATTCTTCTAATTACTAAAAGTGCACTTTTTTGGGGAATTTTGGCTGTCATCCACAATCCTTACGTGATACTTGAACGACCTCCAGGCAAACCCGGTTTCCTCCACCGCTGGCAGTAGCTATCACAAGTAAATTTTTTTTTAGACTGTTAGCAACTGAAAGATTATAGAACAGAGATAGGAGGCGTATAAAATATCATATGAAAAGAAGAATATTAAAAAAATATGCACAAAGGGAGGAAAACCATGTCAACAAATTGCTATAGGTTGAAAAATCCTCCCTCCATCCTGCGGATGAAGTAAATGTGCAAGCAAAGACTGGTTTCGCTTTTGATTACGTCGAACATGAACGGGTGCTAACAAACAAGTTATCGGACATACACATACAAAAAATCATCTAGTCATTGCTTTTTCAGGACCACCAGCAACATGAGCAAAGAGTTTTGTCCGAAGTGCGGCAACAAAACACTGAAGAAGATCGCTCTGACGGTCAGCGAGGACGGCAGCATGCACATGCACTTCTCCAAAAACCCCAAAGTGCTCAACCCCCGCGGCCTCAGGGTGAGTGCACGCACACAGATAAGCTCACACCTAAGCTAGCATGCTAACAATAAATATGATGTGTGTCTTCGTCGTGGCAGCACTCGTTGCCGTTGCCTCAAGGGGGCAAGCACAGCAACAATCCCCGCCTGACGGAAGACCAGCGCTTCCCTCAGCAGCGTTTGTCGCGGAAGGCGCGCCAGAAAACCGACGTGTTTAACAAGGACTACGCCGGTGGAGCCTCGCCCTTCTGCGAGAACGACGTGTACAGTCGAGCCGCCAACCTGCACATCCGAGACGTTCAGTGTGGGGCGGGCCGACGGCGTGCCAACCCCAACTGCGCCCGCAGGAAGTTTGTCAAGAAGTGAGGAGGGCGCTCTCCCCCAAAAGCCATAACTATGAAAGAGAAGACATCCTTTGATTTATTGAAGACACCCAGAGGACTGCAATCTATCCGTGGTGTTGGTTTAGGGGGGAGAGATTGTGTCAACGATTCTGCATAATTGTCAGTGATGTAAAGCTGAGTGGAGATGTAAAACCTGAGTGTTTTTGTGTGGGCGGCTTAAACTGAGCTTTTTGGTTTATGCCAAGGGGCCACCACAAATAAATGTACAGTCATCCCTCGTTTATCGCGGTTGATTGGTTCCACACCCGACAGTGATAAGTGAATTAAACAACATTCCTCATTCAAACGGAATATTTTTATAGCCCAGACATAGAAAGCCTGTTTACGACCTTCTAAATACGGATTTTACACATGAAATAACACCCCTATCGTCACCTTTACACCGATTTTGTGATAAATATGTTTCGGTGTTGGACAGGAAGTGATGTCGGGGGTTCAGTGAGTTGACTTTTAGTTTGTGGTGGGTTACGGCCGCACCAGTAGCGCATATTATTATTATTATGGTTATTACAGTTGTGCCTGTTGTGAGAATTCAAACCTGCAATAAAAGCCTGTTGTTCTGGTGATCAAGTCTGGTGCTTGTGTGTCTTGCCGAACATTAGAGTCACTAGGGGTGTCCCAATCTGATTTTTTTTTTTTTAGAGTCTTGCCGATCCGATACCGATTCTCTATTTTAAATCAGCTTTTGTTACAAGCATTTGTGGAACTGAATATGGTTATGAAAATAGCTCTTCAAATCATTAAAAATAATGCAACCAAAGTACTGCTGAATTGACTTTTTTGTTACACAAAAACACCTCTGCAAGTCAGGTCCCTAATCCAATAAAAGTCCATCCAACAAAAGACAAAATTTGAAAGAATGGGCATGCAAAATACCTTTTCGGGTAGGCCTAATCATGTGACATGGTTATAGATCCATTTGTGGTGTGAACAAGAATTACTTTTTTTTTTAACAAACTCTTCAGCGCAATAGTAATTTATTGACGGTCCCTAGTATAAACCAGCGGTTAGAGCAGCACTTCCCGTGTGAACAGTGGGACATTTTTCATTGGGGTGGCCAAAGTGAGACCATTACTCACATGGGGTGCCAATAAGTTGATACCTGGATTGTCTAGATGGCCAGTGGGGAATTTGTGTAAAAAATACATAAAATATGAATTTATTTCTGCCAATAACAGGTCGTATTCAAGCATGAAACAGCATCATTTATTCATATATTTTTGAAAAAGTGTGATAGAGTGAAGCTGCAAAATTGGAACCGCAAAGCGGCGAGACTGTATGGGAAACACTGCAGCTATTGTATTTATTCATTGAAGCCTGTCTGTTATCACAGTTAGCAACAGCAAGGACCACTAGGTGGCAGAAATGAGTCCTTCCAGCTTGCAGAGGAACAAGCTCAGAGTTCCGGTTTCCATGACAACGCTTCATTCAGTTCCTTCATTCCTTCCTCGGAAGTCTGCTCGGTCACTTCGGCGTTCTTCTCCGTCTCTGCGGCGGGATCCGGGTCACTTGTCGGTTCTGGCGGCAGAGAGTCGCCCCGCTCTGCGTTAAAGTCTTCGTCCGGCAACAAGAATCCCAGCGGCTCCACCAGCTCCTTCACGTCCACTCGGCCCAAGCATTCCAAAGTGTGCAGCTGGGAGGCCGGAACGCCTGCACGCAAAACACACGCTGACAAACGATGTACGTGTCTCCAGAAAGCGCGAAGTTGGAAATGGTCAGCTCTTGATTCAGAATAAGAGGAAGCTGTGTGTTGTGTGCGTGCTAACCGAGGACGAGCGCCATCTGCTGGGGTGGAAAGAGCGTCTGCAGGCAGCGGTTGATGAATGGCAAAAGGTCATGGGCGTAGACACGGCACATGTGCATGAAGAGCTCCCGTTCGCGCTCGCTGAAGGCCGACTCCTCGGCACGATGGAACGCCAAAAGCTGCTGCGTCACCTGACCGGAAGTGAGATGTGGTTATTTCTTGTGGTCATGCCCCACCCCCACCCCCGCAGCCACCTTACCGTGTGAAGGGCGTCTTGCAGGTGGGTGGTGACATGGTGGGCGAGGCCGAGAGGACAGCAGAGGCGGAGCTCATTGAAGGAAGTCAGGATGTTGTTCAGGAAGTGGGCCAGAGGGTGGAAGTCCAGGAGGCTCATTGGGGGCTGCAGTGTTCCGGGCTGGACCCCGGGAGCGGCAGGGGGCGCAGTACCGCCCAGCACGGAGGGCAGTGCCACCAGAGTGTAAGCGCTCATGTTCTCCCGGAACTCCTCCACCGCCTCCCACGTGGCTTTCTGGAACGCCTCGGCTGCCACCTTCTGGAACATGGCCGCCAGCTGCCCCCGGAAGTCCGCCCCCACCCGGCTGAAGGACAGGCCGAAATACATGCACTGTCCCAGCAGGGAGTCCAAGCGCCCGCCGACTCCGCGCTGCAGGTCCCGCTCCAAAGTTTCTAAGAAGTCTGAAACCTTCTGGAGCACCCAGCCGTGGAAGATGGCCGCTTCGTTCACCGCCACCCGGCCCGAAGGAGCGTCGTCGTCGTCGTCGTCGGAGAAGATGGCGCGGTACTGCGTGATGATGTCGAAGAGGTGCACCCTGCACGCCTCCACGCTCTTGCTCGCATGCGTATATGGATCATCCTCGGGAATGGCGTCCAGCACAGAGCGCAGCCAGGCGCCGCGGGCCTGCAGGAACTTGACACGAAGCTCCGCCTCCGTGAATACGTCCATGCGCCGCAGGTAGCCCACCACTCGGAGACACGTGGGAAGCTGCGTGTTGCTCCGCAGCTGCTGCAGCAGGCCCCCCAGCATCAGCTGGGCTGACTGACGCACTTCCTGCACGATTCCCTGCACACACACATGCACGCACACCACAGAATGTTTCAGCTTGGAATGATCGTAAGATCAGGGTGAGAATGAGAAGAATATCACCTGGATGACAGGAAGTTCCGAGTGCTTCTTCTCCAGCCTCTTAACGTAGGCAGTCAGCTCCAGAGCCTCCTCGTAGTAAGCGTTCCGAACACACGTGTCCATGAGCTGCGGGATCTCCAGGATCTCCAAGATCTCCGTGTGTCGGTTCAACGTCAGACTGTTCATGCGGCGACTGGCTGCCATCTGCTCCGCCTCCTTCACGAACACCCTACAGGCACATCGTCATGACGTCACTTTTCAGGCTGGGAAGCAGGAGGTAAACAACAAACATGGCTGACCACCAGTCGCATGTGCGTCACGATTTCTTGTACAGGTTCCGTGTTGAGTACCACGGCTGTCAAGGTGACAAAAACAAAAAGGTGTCCTCCTTTGAGGACTTTTGATGACGTCGCGTTGGACTTATTGGACATAAAGGTGAGAAGTCGCACCTGCATCTCTGTCCCAAGGCGGGTAGCTTATCCAGGAGGCGGGACACGCTGGCCTCGACGCGGCCAAAGTCTCGGTAGATGTGCTCCGTGCAGTCGGCGGTCCTGATAAAGGTCTGGTAGTTGGAGAAGGCTAATTCCCGGGTCTGCTGCAGGATGTGAGCCCGCTCCTCGGCCAGGCGCTCCTCCTCTCGATTCAGCTTGTCCACACCGAAGGAGCTGAGTTCGGACAAGTAGGCCGCCAAGTCCGGCTTGTCCCTCCAGCTGTCCGGGAATGAATCCTGGAACATGGACGCTAAAATACTCTCGTCTTCCACGTCGACCGCCGCCATACTGGACGGCTTCTCGTTACAACTAGAAGTCTCGATTGACCGCGTCAACGGTCAGGAAGACGACGTGGGGGAAGGTTAAGAATAAAACCAGCACAGATGTCGTTATAACGTCAACTCTTTTCGTCTTCTTCTTCCTCTTTTCATTCTTCCTCCTTTTCCTTCGCTCACTTGGCGCGGACCAGCTCGCAGACGGATCCGCCACCGCCGCTTAGTGGCCCGTGCAGGAACAACAGCACCAACGACAAGCTATTATGTTTTTTCGCAACAAATTAATTTATTTAAGAAGAGACAACATTTTAGAAGAAATGTCTTTTGTTAAAAAAAGCTAGAATATTTTGGGGAATTTATGAATTTGAAGTTGAAAGACAGCGACACATAAAGTGTATACAGGAGGTCATATGCTAACTCAAGCAAAGCTGTAAATGTGAAAAAATAAAGTGAGTAAATAAAAACATTTCTAATATTGTTCCTTGATGAGTTGTAATGACAATTGCACATTTACTGACTTTGTTGATGATCGGATTACGACAGTTTCGTAAGCTTGTACGTTCGAGTATGTAGTGTTTTTCATTTCAGGACTATTAAATAAAACAAGAATAAATTTGCATTGCAAATTTGCAAGTGAATAAAAGTTGGAGGGCGATCGTTTCCGTTGACATGTGACGTCAGCGGAAGTGTCCAGTTGCTAAGATGCGGTTGTGCAGCAGCCACAACTTTTTGTTGTTGTTGTTGTAAACAAGTCGTCATCAAGCGTCTAGCTGGTGAACTTTGACCTCGCCTTTGCCTCACCTGGCCCGCAGTGGAACCGGCGAGCACTCACCGACTGCTACTTCCTTCATGTAGCTTCTTTGCCAGCTGGCCTAAGTAAGAACGCTAATTAGCTAGCTAGCTGGTTGTAGTGGAAAAGAGTTGAACCTCTTCTTTACAGACTATCTGTGTGAATTAGCTTGAACTGTTGAGTTTTTGCTGGAAACAAGCTACTTGTTTTCTGTGTTTTTACTGTCAAATCATTTCAACGCCAATCATTAGTCGACACTTTCAATCAATTGTACTTTGTGTTTTGTATTCACGTTCGGTTTGATGATTGTTGTCTTTTTATTCAACTTCACGTAAGTATGCTGCTGTCATTTGAAGTGAATGTGAGAGCAGAGTGTGTTTGTGTTGACAGGCACGATTAGCTTCAGTGGCAGAGGACTTGTCTTTCCAGGTGGACCAGGCTGATGTCTGGCGTCCCATTGAGTTCCAGTGTGTTCCAGTCATTAGTCTGAGCCGCCGGGACCGTCATGGCTGCCGCAAGCGCCACTAAGATCTCATGGCGACTACGTGAGTGTCACTTCCTGTTTGTGATGACAAGATGAAGTTCATAAACATGCCTCCATTCTTTGTTATCACACATGTGTTGTTTACACCTTCAGCTGATGTGTGTGTGTGTGTGTGTGTGTGTGTGTGTGTGTGCGCGCGTGCGTGCGCGTGCGTGCGCAGAGGAGTTTGAGGCTCACACCAGTCGAGTCTCCTGCGTGTCTTTGGGAAAAAGTTCTGGTCGTTTACTGGCCAGCGGTGGCGAAGACTGCAGAGTCAACATCTGGTCTGTGAGCAAGGCCAACTGCATCATGGTATTCCATCACTCACGCTCTCTAACGCTACCCGCTGTCCATGACATCACATCTTCAAGTGTGTGCGCGCGCCCGTGTGTGTTCAGAGTCTGAGCGGTCACAAGAAGCCAGTCGAGTGTCTTCACTTCAACATGTCTGAGGAGCTGCTGGCCACGGGTTCTCAGTCTGGAGCCATACGAGTGTGGGACCTGGAGGCCGCCAAGAGTGAGTCTAGCCGCCATCAGGCTGCCTCTTGAAGGCGCCAGGGTTCTGGTGACAGCGTTCACACTCTGACCAAAAGGAACCGCACAAGCAGAGCTGCTCAAGCAAACGTGACACGTGTGAACATCACACTTCCTGATCTTGAACATGCTGATCCAGGGGTGTCCAAACCTTTTAGCGAAAAACAAACGGATGTAAGGGCCGCTTTGATATTTACAGTGGTGTGAAAAAGTATTTGCCGCCTTCCCGATTTCTTATTTTTTGCATGTTTGTCACACTTAAATGTTTCAGATCATAAAACAAATTTAAATATTAGTCAATGACAACACAATTGAACACACAAAATGCAGGAGGGGCCGGCCAACCAAAATGACCCCAAGAGCGCAGCCACGACTCATCCGAGAGGTCACAAAAGACCCCACAACAACATCCAAAGAACTGCAGGCCTCACTTGCCTCAGTTAAGGTCAGTGTTCATGACTCCACCATAAGAAAGACGCTGGGCAAAAACGGCCTGCATGGCAGAGTTCCAAGACCAAAACCACTGCTGAACAAAAACAACATTAAGGCTCGTCTCCATTTAGCCAGAAAACATCTTGATGATCCTCAAGACCTTTGGGAAAATACTCTGTGGTCTGACGAGACAAAAGTTGAACTTTTTGGAACTTTTTTTACACCATTACATCTGGCGTAAAAGTAACGCCGCGTTACAGAAAAATAATCATAGCAACAATAAAATATGGTGGTGGTAGTGTGATGGTCTTCAGGACTGGAAGACTTGCTGTGATGAATGGAAGCATGAATTGTGCTGAAGGAGAATGTTGGTGACCTCAAGCTGAAAGCAACTTGGGTTGTGCAGCAGGACAATGATCCAAAACACACCAGCAAGTCCACCTCTGAATGGATGAAGACTTTGGAGCGGTCTAGTCCAAGTCCTGACCTGAATCCTATTGAGATGCTGTGGCATGACCTTAAAAAGGAAAAGCCTCCAATGTGGCTGAATGACAACAATTCTGCTAAATTCCTCCCCAGCGCTGGAAGAGACTCATTGCAAGTTATCACAAACGCTTGATTGCAGTTGTTGCTGCTAAGGGGGGCCAACCACTTATTAGCTTTAGGGGGCAATCACTTTTCCACACAGGGACATGCAGCTTTGGATGTTTTTTCTTCCTTCATAATAAAACGTTACATTTAAGAAGTGCATAAAGTGTTGAGTTCTGTAGTCATTGACTAATATTTACATTTCTTTGATGATCTGAAACATTTCAGTGTGACAAACATGCAAAACAATAAAGTAGGAAGGGGCCAAACACCTTTTCCCACCTCTCTATATGTCAAGAAAAAACTGCATCTATTATTGGCATGAACTTTGGTCATTGCTCTTTCTCTCCCCCATTTTCGCTGTTTAAAAAAAAAAAAAAATCCACCTATTTAAACTTCTTACATAATTTTCGTTTTTTTTCCTCATAACATTATGATTTTATTCCCAAAATATTTTCACTTTATTCTCTACCTAATTTTCCAACTTTCCAAAATGACAACTTTATTTAGTTTTGTTTGTTTCTTATAATGTTATGACTTAAAAAAACACACATATTTTATTTCAACTCTCTTTTCCCATTTTATTATTATTCTATTCTTAGAAAATTGCAACTTCTTTTTATCTTGATACATGATAACGTTTTCAGTAACTTGTTTTTCACAACATTACAACTTCATTCGTTGTTTTATTTTTCATATTGCAACATGAAAAAAATATTGAAAATAAATATAAAAATATAAAAAAATTACAAAAATATTTCAACAATCTACTAAAATTACATATTTGCTCATAATATTGTTATTCTTATAAAATGATGACTTGTATTACAAATTTTTTCATTAATAGTTTGACTTTATTCTTGTAAAAAAATTTTTTGTAGTTTTCTTGTTAAATTCTATTTTTAGAATGTGCCGCAGGCCAGAAAAAAACCCACTATGGGCCACAAATGGCCCCCGGGCCGCACTTTTTACACACTTGTGCTATACTTGACCCCTCCCTTTCTGTCCAGTGTTGCGCACCCTGACGGGACACAAAGCTAACATCACCAGTTTGGGATTTCATCCTTTTGGAGACTTTTTGGCCTCCAGCTCCACGGACACAAACATTAAGGTGTGTGCGTGTGTGTGTGTGCGTGTGTGTGTGTGTACTGATTTGACCATGTGATATTCCACACCATGTGACGTACGCTGTCAGCTGTGGGACGTGCGGAGGAAAGGCCACCTGTACAGTTACAAGGTAAGATGCGCGCCGCCAAGTCCTCTCGCTCTTTCGGCGTCACGTGACCGTCGTGTGCCGTCTCGCAGGGTCACACGCAGGCCGTCAGAAGCCTGGCCTTCAGCCCCGACGGGAAGTGGCTGGCGTCAGCGGGCGACGACCACACCGTCAAGGTAGGCGTCCTGAAGGCGGCGGGGGGGCTGAGGTGAGCACGGAAAGTTGACGCGTTGACGTGTTTTGCGCCGCAGCTATGGGACCTGATGCAGGCCAAGACCATCAGCGAGTTCACTGCACACGGCGGCGCCGTCAACGCCATCCAGTTTCATCCCAATGAGTACCTCCTGGCATCCGGCAGCTCTGACAGGTACGTTCATTTTTGCGTTCTTCATCAGAAGACCACAAATTCGAACATGCCAGCCATTGTGTGTGTGTGTGTGTGTGTGTGCTGCAGGTCTGTGAAGCTGTGGGACCTGGAGAAGTTTTCCATGGTGGCCTCGCTGGAGGGAGACGCCAGTCCAGTCAGGTGAGTCCTGATGAGAATGTCGGATGAGACGATGAGGGACCTGATTTCTGACCTGTGACGCCACAGGTGCATCCTCTTCAGTCCAGACGGAAGCTGCCTGTTTAGCGGCTCCACGGACTTTCTACGAGTTTACGGCTGGGAGCCTGACTGCTGCTTGGACTCGGTGGCGGTGGGGTGGGGCCGAGTGTGCGACCTCGCCGTCTGCAACGAGCAGCTGGTGCGTAGCTCCGCCCCTTTCCCCCCTCAAAGCCCGACTTTTATGGATATGATTGTAGACGCGTCACGCCGTCTCCTCCGCCGCCAGATCGGCGCGTCTCACCAGCTGAGCAGCGTGGCGTCCTACGTGGTCGACCTGAAGCGCGTCAAGACGAGCGCCTCCCCCGCGCTCCCGGGAATCGTCCAGAGCCAGCAGCCATCGGCCGAGCCCAAAGGAGGCGCGCTACGCCGCAGCTACGAGCGACCTGCGACCGCCTGCCGCTCTCAAGGGTGCGAGTGGGGCGGGGCGGGGGATGTTTGCTGACTTGGCGTTCCAATGTTTGCAACGTCATCAGGGTCAAGTGCAGCTCAGACGCTGATAGGCGGAGTCCCGAAGTCGAGAGGCGGAGCCCCAGCGAGGATGAGGCGGATGAGAAAGTTTCCTCGGCGGAAATCCACAACGCCGAAGACTACAAGGAAATATTCCAGCCCAAGAACGCCATCTGTAGGTAAAAGGTCACGCTCCTTTACGGTCAAATGGTCAAATTCCCACACAGAACACTTGTGTCCACAGCTCGGACCCCTCCCAAGGTGCTGGAGCCTTTCCCCGCCCCCCCAGAGGACGGTGAGTCGAGCGGCCGTGATGTTGTCTGATGACATAATCTTCGCTGTTCTTTCCGCTTTTCAGAACTTTCTTCATTGTTTGGGCGACATGTCCACAACGCGCCCGTTATTCCCGACCAGCAGCAGGTCAGTGAAGGCATCACCGTCATCATCAAATGTGTTGGTGACGATTGTGTGTGTGCGTACGTGCGTGTGTGACAGGCGTCTCTGCTAGCCTCGTCCACACCCGTCCAGAGGGTGGAGCCAACAGTGGTCACCTGCGCCAAACACCCCCCCCCCTCCGCCGCAGGCCAAGTGTTCCCCGCCCTCCCCCTCAGCGAGCCACTGCCACCGCCGCCACTGCTGCCGCCGCTTCCTCAGACTTCCGGCAAACCGCATCCTAAAATCTTCCCCATCGCCAGGAACGAGCCGATCGGCCTCAACGTGGCTGACTTCCTCCCTGTGAGTCTCTACCCTTTATCTGTTGTGCGTGTGCGTGCGCGTTTACGACGTCTCATTTTCCGCAGTCGTCGCCCGACAAGAGGCCGGCGGTTCTGAGCGACGATGAGGCGCTCAGTCAGATCCGCAAAGGTCACGACACCATGTGCGTGATGCTCAGCAGCCGACACAAGAACCTGGACACCGTGCGAGCCGTGTGGGCCCGCGAGGGCATCAAGGTAACGCTGCTCGCCCGCTTCCTGCACGGTTGTGACCGCTTCTTCTTTTTTTGTCCGCACAGTGCGCCCTGGACGCCGCTGTCTCCATAAACGACCTTTCCATCGTCGTGGATGTCCTCAACATTGTCAACATGCAGCCGTCAGTGTCACGCACACGCACATGAACACACACAAAGTGTAGTGTAGTGAATGTGTGGATGTTGTGTTCAGGTCGCTATGGAAACTGGACGTGTGCATGACGAGTCTTCCTCAGATTGACAAACTGCTGCAGAGTAAATACGAGAGGTGAGTGAAGCACAGGACAGAGGTTGTGCGTTGTTGCTGACGTGTGTGTGTGTGTGTGTGTGTGTGTGTGTGTGTGGTTGGGCAGCTACATACAGTGCGGCTGCACGTCACTCAAGATCATCATGAAGTATTTCTGGCCGCTCATCTCCGACACGCTCAGAGCGGCGCCATCGGTAGGCGTGGACATCACACGCGAGGAGCGGTGAGCTGCCCCCTGCTGTCCACCTTGATTGCCGTCACCTCAATCACCCTGATGATGATGATGATGATGATGATGATGAGCCATGTGACCCTGCAGACACCACAAGTGCAGGATGTGCTGCAAGCAGCTGAAGAATGTCAACAACGTGGTGAAGAACAAGGCGTCGCAGGTCGGTCGCCATGGTTGCGCCTTCAGAGAGTTGCAGCTGCTGATGGCACCGCTGGACGACGCCCTTTGAGAAGACGGACTCTTAAGAGCTTTTCATACTTTCAATAAAGTTACAAATATTTGGAGACCAGGATTGTTTCTTCCAGCCTGAAGACGACTTTTGTCCTTGGACTAAAGTCCTCGCCTGGGATCAAAACGAGAACGTCGTGTTCTTTGTAAAACCAGCCGAGGACTTGAAGGTGGTGCCACCAGATTTCACCTCCTGAGTCATCTTCTACACCAGGGAAGAACCTCTGCCTCACCCACAAGCTCAGACTCCTGCATCTGTGTGGGGGTGGTCCCACGTGAGAGGTGCTGGTGGCCCTCGTCTGGACGAGGTGCTGTTCTTCACCGAAGTCTGTTGAATCGCTCTCGGACTACACGAACACAACCCTGACTCCAAATCTCCCAGGTGTTCACCACCACATCAAGGTGTTGATTCAAGGATGGTGAGGAAATACTGGGAACCCGAGTTTTGACAGTGTAGTGCTGTCCCAAATACATGAAATCGTCACGCTCTTACCGGAAATGACGATCGCAGTGTTTACCTGCTTCTACTACTTGTGTTCACTGCTTATACAGTATATGTGGACGCCACACTGAGCGCTGAACCATCCGTCAACGCGCTGCCATATTGGATGTGGCAAGAGCAAACGGAGAAAATGCATCATTCATGCGCTGCGTAGGATTGTACCAAACGGTTTACAGTCCAAACCAGGTCTCACTGGATTACCTTTCACAGGTGAGACGGAAACAAATACTTTGAATTGTGTTTGGCCGCGATGACATCATTTTCCAAATGGAATTTGCTGACTTTGTGGCGGATACTACCAAGCCCTGTGCATGATACCGTGGATACCTGTGGGGACACCAGCCTCCAAACAACAGGGACACGTGCTTCCTGAAGTTTGGTCCATTTCCTTCCATTACGTCACGGGGCACATCTGCCACGTCCGATGTGACGGACGAACCCGCTCAATGAGGCGTCAACGTATACATTAGGGGTGCAGCGATACTTTTAGAACTTGTATGTTCTTGTAATTACCAGGGGTGTCACGAGATGTCACCTCGCGAGATGAAAAGGTGATATTTGTCGTTGAGAGAAAAGCTGTCCCTCGAGAGCAGAGCAGCCAGAAGCCAACCAGACTGCGAACTATGGCATCGCTGTGAATGATAATGCAGTAATATGGAAGTGGAAGTGCACATTAAGCGCTTTGTGCTTTTATAAACCAGTGCAATCCAACCTTCCTCGAAGCAACCAAAAAACCAAACCAATGCTGTGTGGAGGTAACAAGTGGTAGAAATTTTGTCTCTTTTTAGAGAGCCAGTTCTTTTGGTTGGCTCGCAGGTGGCTCCTCAGATTTTTTGCTTGTCTTAATTTATTACCAAATGATGTGTATTATGTAAAATCAAATACTAATGTCAAAAAAATACATGATATCAAATGTTTATTATTGAAATGGATTTATTTAAACCTCAATGAACAGCTGCAAAATATATTATAATGTATGTTTAAAATATATATATTTTTAAATATAAAAAACAAAACAAAGACCAAAATAGGTCGAATCTCTTCATGCAAATTTCTGACGAACAAATCGGCTCTAAGAGCACCACAGGGTGTTTAACCCGGCCCTTCCCCGTGCTCAGAGTAGACACAGAGACGCCGCCACACATCTTGATCAATGACATTCGCCTTTCACAGAAAAAAAAGACGAGGAAAAAACTAATCGGCTCCCAATTGGCTCCCGGCGACGCGAACCGGCTCTTAGAGCCCATTCATTCGCGACAGACACACAGGGCGACGTTTCTGTTGGTTGGTCCCCTAACATTCAGGCAACGTTAAACCTTGTTAGTTTGCTACGTAAACAAGAGAGAATGTTTAGCCAACGTTCTCCCTTGGTTTGGTTCTAACTATCCATTGGAGAACCATAAGCTAATGTTCTTTTATTGGTTATGTGTTAGCAGGGACTCAGCCTCAACTTGGCGGCAGCTAGCTAACAAGCTGGAGTTACCCACCTAACTTAAGGTCTTCAGACTCCGTGTGTTTAAAAAAAAAAAAAAAAAGAAAACGAAGCAATGGGTTTAGTTCAGTGCTCTTTTTTTTGTCCGACGTTGAAGCTACAAGTGGCTACCGCATTCACGAGGTATGTGCTAAGTTAGCAGTAATGCTAGCTCAGGTTAAAAAAAAAAAAGTCATTTCACAACTCTGCTCTGTTGTCATAGTAATAATTATGTCGTGTGTCAAAGTTGTTTAATGAACATCAACACGTGGTGTAGCGGGGGTCTCCGAAAAACTCCAGAGGATCTTATGGCAACACAAAATTCCTACCTATTTCAAACCAGTAAATACCCTGAGACAAAAATGAGTGCATCCTAAAGACAAGGCTCCAAACCAGAAACAGAGCAATGTGGTCTATTCCATCCACTGCAAAGATGAGGAATGCAAAGAGCACTACATTGGGGAAACTAAGCAAATGCTCCAAAAAAGGCTTTATCA
Source organism: Dunckerocampus dactyliophorus (assembly GCF_027744805.1). Lineage (NCBI taxonomy): Eukaryota > Metazoa > Chordata > Actinopteri > Syngnathiformes > Syngnathidae > Dunckerocampus > Dunckerocampus dactyliophorus. The sequence goes on along the minus strand of NC_072821.1, from coordinate 1,250,750 downwards.
ACATCGCAGGGACAATGCTAGTGGGCCTCAATCAGCAGTACATCTACACCTTAAAGCTACCAATCACTCTTTTGAGGACAGCGAGGTAAAGATTTTGGCCAAAGAAAACAGATGGTTTGAAAGAGGAGTAAAGGAAGCTATTTTTGTCAAACAACAGAACCCATCATTGAATCGGAATGGTGGTTTGAGGTTTAATTTGGACCCTGTGTTCAGCAGGTTACTGAGACCAAAACCCACAGCTCTTAGTCTTGCAAATGAGGTGAAGCCAGGGCCGAGCCAGAACAATAGATGCTAACGAGCCAGTATCAGAGTCGTTCATACCCAACTCAGGGAGCGACACTTCCCTTTTATCGGAGGTGTGAATAACAGGAGAGGATTAGACCACAACGCCGCCCAGGCTTAGTGTAAGGAACCAATAGGAGGAGGGTGTTGGCACACCAATTCCGCCCACTCTTACTGTATTTAAGGCCTAGGCTACCAGCACTTATTAGTTCGCTGACGAAGCTCTTCGGATGAGGAGCGAAACGTCCGACACCTTCTTCACAGAAGTACAGATGACGTCTCAAGAAGCCTTTTCCACGTGGTGTGTTAATTAGGCAGAGGGCTGTTTAAGAAAGGTATTTATTTTATTCTGTTCTTTTTGTTATTTGCCACCAAAAAAATCAAATAAATAATAAAAACATTTGTTTCCAAGGTAAATATGTGTCAAATTAAATTCAGGTTTGAATCAAAGAGTAAAAAAATTGTATGACAGATATAACAAAGGCCAGTTCTACCTGCCCTGTCATCTAATGCAGGCGTCCCTTATTACTTTGTTGGGTTACAGTAAGTTCAATTCATAGTGCCAATTGAACGGTCTGATATAGATACATGTGTTGCTGCCCTGCTTGTAGATTCTTTATGTCTATGCTTTCCATCGCTACAGGTTGCTCCTCAGGCGGCATCATTTCAAGTTAACCCCTCCCCTTCCGCTACGTAGCCAAGATGGCGACTCTTGAGGTTGGTAAGTGTCCAGCAATGCACACACAACATTTTGGCCATTGTGAGTGCAACATCTCAGTGTGAACACACTTACAGTATGCACTCAAACAGCTAAGTCTAAAATAAGAAATTGGCAAATGGAGACGCAGCAGTGAAGCTAAGCTAACACGTGCTCATGAAAGAGCAGTGGTTTTGACGCACGTGAAATGAATGAAAGCAGAAGCAGGAACAAATGATGAGATGCTTGAAGTTTATTGCGACTCCTGTAAAAGTGGTGTTTGTGAGTAGACAGGCTGAGCGGCTGCTCTTGTCGACTCTTGGAGAAGAAAACAATCACATTGCGATCTCGCACGCCACAGAAGCCTTGCAACCACACGAGACGTCGTTCCATGGACCCCAGGCTGGACAAAGACAGGAGACGACATTCAGTGTCATGCCGAGACAGACGTTCAGATGTTTAGTCGAACTTACTGCCAGAGTTCATCCACACGCAGTTCTCTTCATTGTTAAATCTGTCAGGCTGACCTGGACGCCATGGAGCAAACTCCACTTTTCCACTTCCATCAGCCCAGTAGAAATCATCCTGAAACAAAGACAACCATTTCGAGCTCTTCATCCACGCTTCATCATCAGTGTTGGCTGCTTACGTTTTCTCTTAGAGCACCGATCCAGTAGTGGAGCCGGAACGGGAACAGCCGTAACATCATACACAGCAGCTTCTTGTGCTCGTCCGCATTTTGCACTTTCACCAAATTGCCTTGGAAAATTCGACACGTTTGCTGGTAGGAGGACAACGAAGAAGTTTAGAACCAGAAGATGTTTATTTCTGCTGCTTTTGTCTGCTGATGTTTCACCTCTGCGTTGGCGAAATCCTTTTCTATGGTCAATACTTTGACACAGCTGTTTTCATTCAGGCGGTACACCCCACACACGTCACTTTCACATTCTTCCAGCTCAATGTTGGAACACAGAGTATCCAACCCATCAAAGTCGTCTGTGACACACAAACACTGTCAGTCTTTGTCTGCTGCTCGCCAGAGTCGGTATCGCTGACGCTTTGCTTCTTACAAGATTGAGCAAAGGCCGACACGACCATCAGCGCCCCCATCAGGAGGACAGTCGTCACAGCAGAAGGCATGGCTCAGGATGAGTCTGACCTGGGAACAGCACATCACTCATTTTTCTGATCAACCTCTGCCATGTTTCTCTTCTACTCACCGGAGATGTGTCCTTTTCAATCTGGCTCCACCGTCTTCAGCCTCACCTCAAGATCTGGGCTCTTAAATACCTTCAATGACGCCTGCAGGCCAACCGTTGCATTTGAAGATTGGTCACATTAACATGGCAGCACCTTTTTTTTACTCTTTGGTAAATTTGAGCAGGCAAATAACGTTAACGTCTGATTTGTCTTCATGGTGGAGTCAAGGAGGCCAGGAAAAATAACGTAGCTTACCTGCGGCCATCAGGTGTGTCCTATTGTGTTGCTTAATCAATCAGTAAACAGCACTGAACGTCTACACTCAATATCAGATTGGTTAGGATAGGTTTTGCCTGTGCAGATCAAGCCTTGGCGGTCGGTGCAACTTATTCCTACGGTTGTTCCAAGTTCCGGAGGACTTACTACCTCCTCTGTCTGCATAAAAACAGTGTTTGCAGTACACGGCGGTACTATATCCTCGTGAGCATCAGTTGAACAGCATCGTACTGGAGAAAGTCCTTAGTTGACACAAAAATGGCAAGACAAAAGGGAGTTAACAATGGAAGAGAGACCAACTTAACACTAAAAAATGTGTTTTTTTCCATCACAGAAATTGGAGTGATCTAAAACGTTTGACCGGCAGTGTAAGTATATGCAATTATGTGTCACATTGTGTAAATATAACTTCCAAGTTTGTTGACTAAATGTGTCCCAAGTCAAAGTATTCAACCAAGGAGATGATTATGTAATTTCCAACAGGGAAAACGTCCCCACAGAATCTGCCTCTGAATGACTTGAGTAACATCCAGCCAGTTGAAGAACAAACAAGGGTGTGGGTTGTCACACTGCTCCTATTTTATTAAAAAAATAAAAAAATCAAAATGCATTCATTGTATTTGCGGGAACGTGTCGGTCATCCCGACAGAGTAAAAAAAACAACAACAAAAAAAACCACATTATAGCCTGCAGTAAACAAACAAAAAAAACACACACACACGCATTCTACTATTGAGATCAGTAAAATATGAAAACAATGTAGACATCAGTCAAAAATGAAAAAAGACAGTTGTCCTCGCTTGCTCTCTCTGACGGCAGCAGTGTACATTTTTGGCAGTGATAACTCTTCCTAACGCTCCACAACAATTACTTGCTCATTTTGTGTCAACTACACCGGCCGTGATGGCTCCATTTTGGAGGACAAGTAGCAGCACAAACCTGAGAACTGGATTTGACAAAGTTGATAACCACCGTTTATATCTACGTTGGGAGAATTTAGGCTTTGTTTTGTTTTATTTCTGCACTGAGCCACGTTCCACAGATCCCGCACCACACTCTGGACACCTATGCGTGTTTTACCAGCAAGGGGAGGTGTTGCCAGGCAATGGAGGAGTGTGTCTAAGCTCTGCCTTCTTGGCGGTGTTGGGTTGGGTTGCATTGTGGAGGGGTGTATGCCGCTTTCAGACTGGCATTGCACGGTGGTACAGTATGAGGGTGGAGCTCCACTACTTCACCTTTGTTTAATTACCGAATAAATGCATGACGCAAAAACACTCTTCCTGTCCTTCACTTTTAATGCGCACCTTGTAATAACACATTATGTAATAATGCCGCATTTTGTAATAAACGTTTGTTACGTGTTCCAAAAATGACCGCCAAATGCTGCACTTTTTTTGGAAAAAAAAATGCCAGTTGGAAGACATACATACATGCAATATGGATTCTTATGTAAATATTATACATGATATTAAGCATAAAAAACACAAATATAGAACAAAGCGATCATCAATGACCAACTACTGTACTTAAAGAATGCTCGGAGAAAGTAGCTACACACGAGAACCACAACACGAGGTCATGGTCGACCGGGGAGAGAGTGAAGTCCATGAAACCATCTGGCAATGAGTGAGGAGTGTCCCAGCACGGCTTAGGAAGGCCTGATTAAGCTCACTCTCAGGTGTGTGCTCGTGGCTCCGCCCCGGCAGGACCAGCAGTGCACTGCAAGAGACAGCAGACAGGTGGCAGCAGAGCACTTCCAGCAGAGCGTGACGATGAGTAACATCTAAATGTTCAATGAATTATGGAACAGAGTTTGCCCTTCATTCATTTACATAATTCTGTGTTGAATAATTTGGAAAATGTTCATTAATTATACACCGCTGATCATAATTTTAAGAATCGTTGAAAAATGACAAGAATGTACATTTTTCACGGTTGGCTCTTTAGGAGGTTCTAAGTAGAGCTTCAAAATGCCAAAAGGAGAAAAGGGAGTGACACGAAAACAAACAAGCATTTAAAGTGAAATAGGCTGATCAAAAGTTTAAGACCACAGCCTTTAAAAGCCAAACTTATGGCAAAAATGTGGACTCGATGTCTTTGGAATCATGCACTGATTGGCTGTTCCCTGTGACGTGGCTCTGCGGGTAACCAATCATGTGGCGCCCTTGGTGGGACAATGCTGGACGTAACGGATGCCAGCCTGTGAAGCCACGCAGTGTTGGTATAACCTCACTCCCTCTGCTCTAAGAGCTGAGCTGGACACGCGGTTGACAGTCCGGAGTTTTAGCCGTGTGGTCAGCGCTCTCCCAGTCTCCCAGGCGCGTGTAGTTGGCATTTACTTCCAGCCAATCAGAATGCAGAGCCTTCAGAGAAATGAGTTTGGGTGCTCGAATCCGGCCAAAACATCAGTCGACTCACCTTCTTCTCCACCCCACGAGGAAATCTGCTGATTATTCTTCTCCAACAGGGTGTATAATAAATATATTATTTCCAATGTTCTCTATATCACTACAAACAAATTATTCACATCAGGATTCTATTAATATCAGCGCTTGAAATAAAATACAAAATCAGTGCAAGGTAACAAAGAATATTTATTTATCATCACACTCGAAAACACTCTCAAATGTAAAATATTATTCATATGTTATAAACGGCTATGAATAATATATTGTTCATTGACTTTCCCGCCGTTGTTTCTCCTTTTCATAGAAAGGAGAGTCCTGGAACTCCCTCCAGCTCTTCTCTTTTTCCATCCCCTGCTCTCTGTAGATGGAGAACACCCCCTGGCTGTCCTGGAAAGCCTATGTGGATGTGGGGGCTATTCGGGCCCTGCTTCAGCTGCATGAATGGATGTCCCATCACCTTCATATTTAGATTTGCGTTGGCCACAGGCCAGACATTTCTTTGTATGAGTTTTTTTGGACAAGGGGGGTGGTTGCTGCTGCCCCATCAGGGTATGAGCAGGTGGTGATGGAGGAATAACCGTGGCTGCAGGCAGTGTCAATACAGGCACAGTAGTGGTGGTGCTTAGCGACTGCCAGAGCTGCTGTGTTTGTTGCAGCTTTTTTGGGCTGGTATTCAGTGAAGAGGATGTGTTAAGCAATTTACTAATGTGTTTTATGTATTGGGGAATGTGTCATTTTGTAATTTCTCCCGGGAGAGCATACAGTCTCTAAAATGACATGTACACTGTGTTGATTAATATCAGCTGCAGTCACACAGAAAGACAAATAACTTACATGGCGCAGGCCCTGGGGTCTCTTCTGTGGTCTGTCTTGTCTGGTGGCAGAAACATCAACTCCCGTGGAAAAGGTACCCTCGGAGGCAGCGCAGCTGGGGCTATCAGAGGCAAGAGGAGTGAGATTGGCACATTAGAGAATATATTAAATACACTGTATGCAGTATACTGCAACTTTAAAAACACTCACCCATACTCTCAGCAAAAGTGGTGGTGGTGGTAAGAGGTGGAGAGCCGCTGCTGTGCAGGCTATATAATAGCAAGGCTATGCAATAGCAACGTGAGCTTGTACACACAAGAACATGTGCACAGGACAGACAGGAATTCATGAAAGTGAAGGCTACAGTGTAACAGCACAAAAAGTATAAAATTGTATTACATGAGCTTATAAGTTAACACCAATATTGAACATTTGCAGATAAATTGTCTATAAACTTTCATCCACACCCCAGATATATGCGTAGCTTACAGTGTTTGGCAGTTTGGCAATCGGATGGCCTGAAAAGCGATTGGATCCGTCGGACTGGAGGAAACCGGTTTTGCCAAACTGCCTGGGGGTCCTGCTGGAGCTCCATCAAGCTGCTCTCGCATCAAAATACAGCAAGATACTGTAAGTCTTACATGTTACCATTAGGGACGTCCAATATTAACGGCCCACCGGACTCTCATGACACATAAAAATGTGCTTGAATAAACAAACAGAAAGGCAGTCACAGTGTTAATTCCACGACATACATAGATAGATACTTTATTACTCTCCAAGAGAAATTCACATTTCCAGCAGCTCTGCAAAAATGGGCTCCCGTATTTGCCGGCGGGCCAAAGATGACCTCATCAAGCCGCCTCTCAAGCATGTAAACAAATGTGGTGGTGAGCAGCAAACTATCTTGCGCCTTCCATCTTCTAGATACGCCGTCCATCCTCAGTAGGAATGTAACAATTCCCGGAAGCAAGCGACGGTAAAATCTGACGCTGTGTGCGCGCGCTCGATTAGGAGAGTCCGTGGGGACGTCTGTGAACATGTTTCTTTTTCGTATGATATCGAGTGTGTTTTCATTCATACACATGGTAGGCAGATTACTTTTCCTTTTCACTTTCACATCGGATCTACGCTGAGCGTTAGACACCTCCAGTCATGTGACGGCTTTGATGGATGGCCATGCAAATAAAAACATTCTGGCTCCGCAGCAGCTGCTGCACTACCAGTGCTAGGCTTACATGAACATTGCCACACTTGATTTTCTTCCCTGGACTTTTTGATGGTCAAAAGAGTGTAAATGGCTACTCTGTTGACTTTTAAAACGTAATGGCAGGTGTTGGTCAGATGTTGTACAATGTTGTTTACAGCCACGTTGAGAAGCTAACTGCTGATGCTGTGTCCATGAGCTTCACAACAGATACAGTATGTGTTCATTCCACCATGAGAGGATATGTCATGTTACACATATCGGTATCGCTATCAGAAACAGAGTTGGGCAATTTCGGCATATCGGTCATCGGCAAAAAAAAAGCCAATATCGGACATCCCTGGTGTTAACCTTCAGTCCAATTTATAATACACAATAAATAAAAAGTGCAAAGCCCTTTACATAATTGCACGTCTCTTGCAAGCACAGCCAAGCAAACAGAAGTATTTGTCACACGGGTGCAATGAAAATGCTGTTTTAGCTTAGAAAAGTAAACAATCCCATCCTGAAAATGTCATAGCTGTCACGATTGGCTGAAAGCCAAGTGTTGGAACCCAAAATGCAGAAGGAAAATGCGCTGGGTGAAAAAATATACGTTTTATTACCAAAGGTAATAAATATACAAAAATACAACAAAAGTACAAAAACTCAACTAAGAAGCTTCAGGGCTAAGGCCAAAAACTCTAACAAAAAACACTGCAAGGCAGGAAGAAAAAACACACACAATAACTAAGGAAGCTGTAGCAAAAACGGCATACAGAGCAGGAAAATACACGATACTAGGAATCACAATGGCAGCTAGGCAAAGAGTAATAAAGACCAGTTGGGAGCCAGGGAAGGAAGGTGCAGGAAGCAGGGTAGGCAAAGGAATAACTGGCAACTGGTTGTGGTCTGGCAGCAGCTGATAAAGGCCCAGGTAATTGGTCACAGGTGATTCACATGAGTAATTTGGGGTATGGTATGCACTGCAACAGAAAACAGACAGGCGGCAGCAAAGCGACAACACTGAATCATGACAATAGCAATGGTAATAGTACAACATTTCAGACCGAACATTGTGTGTTCAACACTCCAGAGGCAACATTTCAAAGTAATCAACTTACAAAGCAGAGAAGTTACCATACTCGCCTCTGTTGGTCCGGTTGGTCAAGTTTGCACCCTTCTTGAAATTAATCCAAAAAATGTACAAACGTCAGTGGGACTAGACCGTCGTGAGACAACTTAGTTGGTTAGTTTAGCTAGCTGGCCGGTGGTTAGCATTCTCATCTTCAGCCATGGCAAGTTATGGAGCATGCGCGACAATCCTCCCACGTTGATAAGACAGTAGCAACCGATAGCTTCTCTTGTGATACCCGGTGCATGTCCCCACCATCGATTCATCTCAAGCAGGGGTCACCAACGTGGTGCCCGCGGGCACCAGGTAGCCCCCACGACCACATGAGGTGCCCGCAAGCCTGCTTTTCATTCAGGTGTTCAGTTAATAATGAAAGAACAGTAGAAAGAAATGCATTGTGAAATACATGTGAGTTGTGGACACCAGCATTTTGTTCATGTTCTGGTATCCGGTCGCATGGGTTTATCGTTCATATCCCGAGTACTATAGTATCCTGAGTGAGGGAAGGTTGGCACGTGAGGTCGATAGGCGGATCGGCGCAGCGTCTGCAGTAATGCGGTCGCTGTACCGGACCGTCGTGGTGAAGAGAGAGCTGAGCCGGAAGACAAAGCTCTCAATTTACCATTCGATCTATGTTCCCACCCTCACCTATGGTCATGAGCTTTGGGTCGTGACCGAAAGAACGAGATCGCGGATACAAGCGGCTGAAATTAGTTTTCTTCCTAGGGTAGCGGGACTCACCCTAAGAGACAGGATGAGGAGCTCGGTTATCCAGGAGGAGAGCAGAGTAGAGCCGCTGCTCCTTCACATCGAGAGGAGCCAGTTGAGGTGGCTCAGGCATCTAGTCCGGATGCCTTCCGGACGCCTCTCTGGTGAGGTGCTTCAGGCATGCCCAGCCGGGAGAAGGCCCCAGGGAAGACCTAGGACACACTGGAGGGATTATGTCTCACAGCTGGCCTGGGAACGGCTTGGTGTCCTCCCGGTGGAGCTGGAGGAGGTGGTTGGGGACCGGGGAGTCTGGGCTTCCCTACTAAGACTGCTGCCCCTGCGACCCGGACCCGGATAAGCGGAGGAAAATGGAATGGAATCCCGAGTACTTTCCATCGCTACGGGTTGCTCGTCAGCCACTGTTATTTTAAGTTAATCCCGCCCCTTCTGCTACGTAGCCAACATGGCGACTTTTGAGTGTGGTAAGTGTCCAACAATGCACACTCACCATTTTGGCCATTGTGAGTACAACATGTCAGTGTGAATGCACTTGCAGTGTGCACTCAAACTGCCAAGTCTAAGTACACAAATTGGCAAAGAGAGACACAGCCGTGAAGCTAAGCTAACAAATGCTCATGAAGGAGCAGTGGTTTTGATGTTGGACGCGCGTGAAATGCCAGAAGCAATGCCTGTGTTGGGAAATAAAAACTCTCAACATGGTGAGACTCTGTCAGGAGTTGATTTAGTTTTATTTGCTATTGGCAGGGCTCGGTCTCATTGCTTCACCAAGTTTTATGACACCAAAACACTTTTGTAATATAGCAAAGTATTCATTCAACTAAAGTGTTTGCCTGAGGAGGCCAGGGTGATGGTCATCAAAGACCGGAAGGCGCTGGAAAAATACTGTATGAAGGTTGTCAGGCTGTGTGTTTGTAGTTTGTAGTCTCTGTAGTTTAGCCTTTGGCGACTGTCCGGCGTTGGTGCCTTGTGCATTAACCCTCGACCACAACCCACCATGCCTGTTTTTATATTCCGTATATTTTTTTTGGGGGGGGCCACAGCCGCCACGTTTTTCTGAAAACATGGGGAGAGAGTGGCAAGGGCACGGTGGCGCGAGGTGAGCGAGTACGTGGCCCGCACGCCACGCCTGGCCGTGAGCGGTTGCGTGCATCGTACGCTGGGCAAGTGGTACGACCAACGTACGATCTGACGTTATCGTACGGAGGCCGTACTACGTGCTGCTCACGCACGGTGTCCTTACTCACTCGCATGTTGTGCCCGCCACATCATTTTACTGTTTGGAAAATAGCATTTAGTTGGCCCGTATCATCAAACCCTCATCAAACGCCGTGCTTACGATGATTTGCACAATGAAGTAGTTTTGCCCGTTTCAACTATTCCTGTGGTGTTGCTGAACTTAAGTAATATTGTTTTTTTCAAACTTTTTTAGTGTGAGCACTTTAACTTTGACGTCTTCTCCGTTCGCTCTTGCCACATTCATGATGGCGGCGACGCCAACGTACGACTCAGTGCTCCATGCAACGTCTAAGTATATACAGCATGTCTACACTGGAAAGGGGGCCACAAAATATGGTCCTGCAAGTTTGAGACCTCAGGCGTCACAGTAGAGGAGAGACGAACTCAAGTGGTTGCAATTCACAATTAAAAAGGAGAGGATAAAGAAGAAGGTAAATATTGCAATCGGCATTTCTGGTAAGTGTGCACTAACAGTAATGGATGTGGGACAGCACTACACTGTCAAAATTCACACCCTCAGCAACTAAGTGCGCAGTGAACACAGTATACTTATCAAAGCGTACTGACAAAAGTATTCCAACTGAGACAGCCAACGGCTGGTCAATGATTGACGGACTTCCTCGTGCTGAATCTTCTTCTGTCAGATTCACAAGGTTTTCACGTTGTTTTCACCTCGAAATGCAATCCGCAAAAACTATCCTAACCGATTTGATACTGAGTGTAGACATTCAGTGCTATTTACTGAGTGAATAAGCAATGCAATAGGACACACCAGATGGCCGCAGGTAGGATATGTTATTTTCCAAGCAGACAAATCAGACAGGTATTTGCCTGATCAAATTTACCACAGAAAAAAAGGTGCCGCCACGTTAATGTGACCAGTCTGCAAATGCTGGCCTGCAGGCGTCATTGAAGGTATTTAAGAGCCCAGATCTTGAGGTGAGGCTGAAGACGGTGGAGCCAGATTGAAAAGGACACATCTCCGGTGAGTAGAAGAGAAACATGGCAGAGGTTGATGCAGAAAAATGAGCGTCGTGCTGTTCCCAGGTCAGACTCATCCTGAGCCATGCCTTCTGCTGTGACAACTGTCCTCCTGATGGGGGCGCTGATGGTCGCGTCGGCCTTTGCTTAATCTTGTAATAAGCAAAGCGTCAGCAATACTGATTCTGACGAGCGGCAGACAAAGACTGACAGTGTTTGTGTGTCACAGACACCGATGAAGAGTTGACAACCATGTGTGCCAACAACGTGCCGGAACCATGTCGTTTAAGGCTACCTGGCGGTTACCACCTGAATCAAAACACCTGTGTCAAGATATCAACCACGGAAAAGGATTATGAAGGCGCACTGGTGAAACATCAGCAAACACAATCAGCAGCCATTAACGCCTTCTAGTAGTAAACTTCTTCATTGTCCACCTATCAGGCGCAGTGTGAGAGTTGGCGCTTTCTCGGTCATTTGGTAGTAGTGAAAAATGCCGAGGAGCAAAAGAAGCTGCTGTGTATGATAAAACAGGTGTCCCCACAGCGACTCCACTACTGGTTGGGTCTTAGAAGAGTAAGTAAGCAGCCAATGACGATGATGGTGGTAAGCGGATGAAGAGATCACAATGGATGTCTTTGTTTCAGGATGGTAAAAGATACTTCTGGATTGATGGAAGTGAAGAAGTGACCTATGCTGTATGGGCCGAAGGTCAGCCCAACAACGCTAACGGCCAAGAGGGCTGCGTGTGGATAAACACTGACAGTAAGTTCAACTAAACATCTCGCTGGACGTCTGTCTCAGCCTGACACTGAATGTTGTCTCCTGTCCTTGTCCAGCCTGGGGCCTGTGGGATGACGTCCGCTGTACTGAAACAGCTGGTGTGGTGTGTGCGGTTAGAGTTAGAGTGTGATTGTTTGCATCTCCAAGAGTCAACAAGAGCGGCCGCTCAGTTTGTCTCCTCGTGAGCACAAACAGGCTTTTACAGTCATTGCAATAAACTTGAAGCATCAATTTGTTCCTGCTTCTGGTTTTATCGTGCATCCATCTCAACTGGTGATCCGCCGATTATAAGATTCTGACACATACCGTCATCTGTTTTTTTTTTTTTAAATGTATTTTATCCGACAGCCAATAAGAGATCAATTTAAAACGGGGTTATTGTGGCTCTGATGCAGCCGAGCATCTCTGTCTGCTGTTCTCGGTCTCCAGCATCGTCCCGCCCACAGCGCCATCTGATTACGCGACCATTCCATGCACGATGCTCACAGACACGCTGGAAAATGAGAAAAACGTTTACGGGTGCAGAAGCTCAGTAGAGCACAGTGGCAGGTGCTGGTCATTCAAGGAGGGGTGAAAAACGGAAGGAAAAACTTGGAAAATGCTCCGGTGAAGGTTTATACTTCAAGATCGCTGATTCAAGATCATTTCCCTGTCAATCAAAAATTGATTCCTCCTCCGACACATCATCCAATCGTCATGCAGAAGCTGAGCGTCCGGGCCAGCCCACTGCCCCATAAACCCCCCAGAGACGCTGAGTGTCCGATGGGCAGGACATAGCCCAGCATTTATCCAATGACCGTCCAGTTTCGCACAGTGGAACAATCCACTCTGCGCTTCCCCAATGACGTCAGGAGACGCTCAGCGTCCGACTGTGTAAAAGCACCGTGGCGTTAATCATCAAAATTCGTCAGTGGTTGACAGACTCTGTCATGCTGAATCTTTCTCTCAGAGTCACAATTGCTTGTTTAGACTCATAGCTAGCTCTCTGGTTTTCATGTTGTTTTCAGCTCTAAATGCAGTCTGCACAGGCAAAACCTATCCTAACCAATTTGATACTGAGTGTAGACATTCAGTGCTGTTTACTGATTGAATAAGCAATGCAATAGGACACACCTGATGGCTGCAGGTAGACAAATCAGACAGTAATTTGCCTGATCAAATTTATCAACGAAAAAAAAATGTTCTGCCATGTTAATGTGAGCAAAATGCAAATGCTGTCCTGTCGGCGTCTTGAGATCTTGAGGTGAGGCTGAAGACGGTGGAGCCAGATTGAAAAGGACACATCTCCGGTGAGTAGAAGAGAAAGATGGCAGAGGTTGATGCAGAAAAATGAGCGTCGTGCTGTTCCCAGGTCAGACTCATCCTGAGCCATGCCTTCTGCTGTGACGACTGTCCTCCTGATGGGGGCGCTGATGCATGCATGTTTTATAAAAGAGCCCGATCGTTACATTGTTCCCAATTTGGGGTTGCTATGGCAACATGAGCTCTTGCAATTTGGAATTTTGTACAACTCCTCCTGCGTTCAAGACAGATTCACTCAAAACTGCACCAAACTTGACAGTTCTAGCATGAAGTCAAACCCGTAACCCACAAAACAAACATTTGGTTTTGTACATTTTGAACATTTTCGGCAACCTCAACTATTTATTCTCTTTGACACCTTTGTGATGGAGTGACAGGGAGTCACTAAAACCCAATCCAGTATGCCAAGAAACTTTGTTAAAGAACCAAAATATGCCAAAAGAACCAGAATATTGCCCTCTTGATTTTTAGGGTGCTCTGCGGCCAATAAAAAACTTCAGCTGTGGTCTCCAAGTGGCCTCTGAACCACACTTTGGACACGCCTAGTAAAATAATAAACAATGAGAACATGAATGATCCATTATTAAGGCCTGCTACAAGAATGAAAAAAACTTCACAGTTCACATTTGGCTTTGTTTCCGATGGACCATCGTTGCAAAAGACTGAGACTTGACGGACTGAGCGGTGTGCAGCTGTGCTTACGCATTATGCATTAACGCAGGCGGAAGCAAAGGTACACTCGTTCCCACCAACCGTGTGGGAACATGTCAATCATTTAGTCTACACTGGAAAGGGGGCCACAAAATATGGTCCTGCGAGTTTGAGACCTCTGATGCAGCAGGCGGGACGAGACTAATGCAAGTGGATGCAATTTACAAATAAAAAGAGAGCATAAAGAAGAGGATAAATATTGCAATTGTCATTTCCGGTGTGTGCAATGACAGTAAAGGATGTGGGACAGCACTACACTGGAAAGGGGGCCACAAAATATGGTCCTGCGAGTTTGAGACCTCTGATGCAGCAGGCGGGACGAGACTAATGCAAGTGGATGCAATTTACAAATAAAAAGAGAGCATAAAGAAGAGGATAAATATTGCAATTGTCATTTCCGGTGTGTGCAATGACAGTAAAGGATGTGGGACAGCACTACAAAATTCAAAATTCATCAGTGGCTGAATCGTTTTCTCTCAGAGTCGCAACTGCTTGTTTTGACTCATTGCTCGCTCTCTGCTTTTCATGTTGTTTTCACCTCTAAATGCAGTCTGCACAGGCAAAACCTATCCTAACCAATTTGATACCGAGTGCAGACATTCGGTGCTATTTACTGATTGAAGAAGCAATGCAATAGGACACACCAGATGGCCGCAGGTGGACAAATCAGACAGTTATTTGCCTGATCAAATTGAACAACAACAACAAAAAAAGTTCCGCCATGTTAATGTGACCAATATGCAAATGCTATCCTGTAAGCGTCTCGAGAGCTTGAGGTGAGGCTGAAGACGGTGGTGGCAGATTGAAAACAACACATCTCCGGTAAAGGCGGCAACCTGTAGCTATGGAAAGTACAGACATTCGGTGTATACGAGGAGTGCAACAATACATGGGTCTGTTTTGAACCATTCCATACACACTAGGAATCGAACAATACTGGAACCCATCTTGGGTTGTCAACTCCATCCATCCTTCCATTTTCTATGCCGCTTATCCTTACCAGGGGCGCGGGGGCATACTGGACCCTATCCCAGCTGACTTCGGGCGGACTGGTCGCCAGCCAATGGCAGGGCACAGGGTTGCCAACTCCCTGAAAAGTAAACAAGGGACACCCAGGTGGCAGGGCTGGCAAAATCGACCTCTGTTATTGGTGTGATACAATTGTTTTTATTTTTGGATTTGAACTTCAAGGACCATTTCTGTTCATAAAAGTAAAAAATAATCAGATATACCACAGCATGTGACGTCGCAGAAGCGCTGTGGGAAATATTTGCAAATAGAGGAAGTGACGTAGGTCTCGCGCATGTGCAGAACCGATCGTGTTTCCGGTACTGATCATGTAGTGACAGTGTAGTTGGCGGCAAGTCGAGCTAGAGTGACAGCTAGTGACGCGCAGATCGATACCAAAATAATCATACCTCCGATACCAGAGCTTCATGCTCTAAGATTGATTGTCAAATGAAACTATCAATACTTTGATACTTCAGTCATTTGAGGTCATGTACACTCCTGGTCCAAATCTTAAGACCAGTTGAAAAATTGCTAGAATTTGCATTTTGCACATTTGGATCTTAATGAGGTTTTAAGTAGAGCTATGCAAAAGCAAGGAGGGGGGGGTGAGACAAAAAGCACTTAGAAAAAGTAATTTACCGAAAACAACAATTAAACTGAAATAGGCTGTTTATCAGCTGATCAAAAGTTGAAGGCCATCGCTCAAAAAATAACAAAAAATGCTCTCAGTAGGACTCAATAATGAGGAGCTCCACCGTTCTTGTTCATCACTTCCAAAATGGCTTTGGGCATGCTTGATGCCAGTGTTTCCAGGAGGCTAGTGGGAACATTGCTCCAAGTGGTGAAGATGGCTTCACCAAGGGCATCAACTGTCTGGAACTGATGGCCATTTTTTAACACTTCCCTTGCCATCCACCCCCAAATGTTCTCTATGGGATTTAAATGAGGGGAACATGCAGGATGGTCCTAAAGGGTGATGTTATTCTCCCTGAAGAAGTCCTTGGTCAAGCCAGCATTGTGACCTGCAGCGTTGTCCTGTTGAAGAACCCAGCTGTTACCACACAGACGAGGGCCCTCGGTCATGAGGGATGCCCGCTGCAACATCTGCACGTAAGCGTCCGCCGTTTGACGACCCCGCACCACCTGAAGCTCCGGTGAATGAAAAAGCACCCCAGATCATGATGGACCCCCCTCCACTGTGCCGGGTAGAAAACATCTCAGGTGGGATCTCCTTGTCATGCCAGTAACGTTGGAAGCCATCTGGACCGTCAAGGTTACATTTTTTCTCATCAGAGAATAAAACTTTTTCCACCTTTCAATGTCCCATGTTTGATGCTCCCTGGCAAAATCTACACGGGCACTTTTGTGGCGTTGAAGGAGACTAGGTCTTTGAATTTCTTTTTTTGTTTTTAAACCCTTTTCCTGCAGATACCTTCTGATGGTTACTGCGCTGCAGTCTGCACCAGTAAGGCCTTAATGTGGGTGGAAGACCGCCCTGTGTCTTGATGACAGCCAATCGGATCCTCCGGCTCAGCGCAGGTGTGATTTTTTTGGGTCTACCACTTGACTTTTTTGTTCCATAATGCTCAGGATCTTCCAAACAATGTAGAATGACCGATTTACTGCTCCCAACCTCAGCAGCCATGGCACGCTGCGAGAGGCCTTGCTTATGCAGCTCCACAATCCCACCACGTTGAAAAAGAGAAAGCTTCTTAGCTTTACCATCACAAGGGCATGACAGTGTGAATGCCTGACACTAAATCAACATTTGGAGCACATTTTGGCTTTTATCACCTGTGGTCTTAAACTTTTGATCAGCTGATAAACAACCTATTGCATTTTTTTGTTTGTTTTCTTTAAATTACAAATTCCAAATGTTTTTTGTCTCACTCCCCCTTCTTACTTTTGCATGTTGTTGCTCTACTTAAAACCTCATTAAGGTTCAAATGTGCAAAATGCAAATTCTCGCAATTTTTCAACTGGTTTTAAGATTTTGATCAGGAGTGTAAATGTCTACACTGGAAAGGGGGCCACAAAATATGGTCCTGCAAGATTGAGACCTCAGACGTCACAGAAGAGGAGAGCCGAACTCAAGTGGTTGCAATTCACAATTAAAAAGGAGAGGATAAGGCCCTCTACAAGAAGAGCCAGAGTCGCCTCCACCTGCTGAGGAGACTGAGGTCCTTTTGTGTGTGCAGGACTCTTCTACGGACCTTTTATGACTCTGTGGTGGCCTCAGCCATCTTCTATGCTGTCTGCTGCTGGAGAGGGGGCAGCACGGACAGGGACAGGAGCAGGATCAATAGACTGATCAGGAGAGCGAGCTCTGTCCTGGACGGTCCTCTGGACTCCGTGGAGGAAGTGGGGGAGAGAAGGATGTTGGCTAAGCTGACATCCATCATGAACAACACCTCTCACCCGCTACATGACACTGTGGTTTCCCTTAGCAGCTCCTTCAGCAGCAGACTGTTACACCCACGGTGTAAGAAGGAGAGGTTCCGCAGGTCCTTCATACCGACCGCTGTCAGGCTCTACAACACCTGCACCACCTGAACCATGTTGTAGTCACTATGTATTCTTTACTTGCGTATCTTGCTTGCTGCTGTAACAAGTGAATTTCCCCGCTGTGGGATAAATAAAGTACAAATACAAATACAAAATACAATACAATACAATAAAGAAGAAGGTAAATATTGCAATTGGCATTTCTGGTAAGTGTGCACTAACAGTAATGGATGTGGGACAGCACTACACTGTCAAAATTCACACCCTCAGCAACTAAGTGCGCAGTGAACACAGTATACTTATCAAAGTGTACTGACAAAAGTATTCCAACTGAGACAGCCAATGGCTGGTCAGTGATTGACGGACTTCCTCGTGCTGAATCTTCTTCTGTCAGATTCACAAGGTTTTCACGTTGTTTTCACCTCGAAATGCAATCCGCAAAACCTATCCTAACCAATTTGATACTGAGTGTAGACATTCAGTGCTATTTACTGAGTGAATAAGCAATGCGATAGGACACACCAGATGGCTGCAGGTAGGATATGTTATTTTCCAAGCAGACAAATCAGACAGGTATTTGCCTGATCAAATTTACCACAGAAAAAAAAGGTGACACCACGTTAATGTGACCAGTCTGCAAATGCTGGCCTGCAGGCGTCATTGAAGGTATTTAAGAGCCCAGATCTTGAGGTGAGGCTGAAGACGGTGGAGCCAGATTGAAAAGGACACATCTCCGGTGAGTAGAAGAGAAACATGGCAGAGGTTGATCAGAAAAATGAGTGATGTGCTGTTCCCAGGTCAGACTCATCCTGAGCCATGCCTTCTGCTGTGACGACTGTCCTCCTGATGGGGGCGCTGATGGTCACGTCTGCCATTGCTCAATCTTGTAAGAAGCAAAACGTCAGCGATACTGATTCTGACGAGCGGCAGACAAAGACTGACAGTGTTTGTGTGTCACAGACACCGATGAAGAGTTGACAACCATGTGTGCCAACATCGTGCTGGAACCATGTCGTTTAAGTATACCTGGCGCTTACCAACTGAATCAAAACACCTGTGTCGAGATATCAACCACGGAAAAGGATTTTGAAGGCGCATGGGTGAAACATCAGCAAACACAATCAGCAGCCATTAACGCCTTCTAGTTGTAAACTTCTTCATTGTCCACCTATCAGGCGCAGTGTGAGAGTTGGCGCTTTCTCGGTCATTTGGTAGTAGTGAGAAATGCCGAGGAGCAAAAGAAGCTGCTGTGTATGATGAAACAGGCGTCCCCGCAGCGACTCCACTACTGGTTGGGTGTTAAAAAAGTAAGTAAGCAGCCAATGACGATGATGGTGGTAAGCGGATGAAGAGATCACAATGGATGTCTTTGTTTCAGGATGGTAAAAGATACTTCTGGATTGATGAAGGTGAAGAAGTGACCTATGCTGTATGGGCCGAAGGTCAGCCCAACAACGCTAACGGCCAAGAGGGCTGCGTGTGGATAAACACTGACAGTAAGTTCAACTAAACATCTCGCTGGACGTCTGTCTCAGCCTGACACTGAATGTTGTCTCCTGTCCTTGTCCAGCCTGGGGCCTGTGGGATGACGTCCGCTGTACTGAAACAGCTGGTGTGGTGTGTGCGGTTAGAGTGTGATTGTTTGCATCTCCAAGAGTCAACAAGAGCGGCCGCTCAGTTTGTCTCCTCGTGAGCACAAACAGGCTTTTACAGTCATTGCAATAAACTTCAAGCATCAATTTGTTCCTGCTTCTGGTTTTATCGTGCATCCATCTCAACTGGTGATCCGCCGATTATAAGATTCTGACACATACCGTCATCTGTTTTTTTTTTTTTAAATGTATTTTATCCGACAGCCAATAAGAGATCAATTTAAAACGGGGTTATTGTGGCTCTGATGCAGCCGAGCATCTCTGTCTGCTGTTCTCGGTCTCCAGCATCGTCCCACCCACAACGCCATCTGATTACGCGACCATTCCATGCACGATGCTCACAGACACGCTGGAAAATGAGAAAAACGTTTACGGGTGCAGAAGCTCAGTAGAGCACAGTGGCAGGTGCTGGTCATTCAAGGAGGGGTGAAAAACGGAAGGAAAAACTTGGAAAATGCTCCAGTGAAGGTTTATACTTCAAGATCGCTGATTCAAGATCATTTCCCTGTCAATCAAAAATTGATTCCTCCTCCGACACATCATCCAATCGTCATGCAGAAGCTGAGCGTCCGGGCCAGCCCACTGCCCCGTAAACCCCCCAGAGATGCTGAGTGTCCGATGGGCAGGACAAAGCCCAGCATTTATCCAATGACCGTCCAGTTTCGCACAGTGGAACAATCCACTCTACGCTTCCCCAATGACGTCAGGAGACGCTCAGCGTCCGACTGTGTAAAAGCACCGTGGCGTTAATCATCAAAATTCGTCAGTGGTTGACAGACTCTGTCATGCTGAATCTTTCTCTCAGAGTCACAATTGCTTGTTTAGACTCATAGCTAGCTCTCTGGTTTTCATGTTGTTTTCACCTCTAAATGCAGTCTGCACAGGCAAAACCTATCCTAACCAATTTGATACTGAGTGTAGACATTCAGTGCTGTTTACTGATTGAATAAGCAATGCAATAGGACACACCTGATGGCTGCAGGTAGACAAATCAGACAGTAATTTGCCTGATCAAATTTATCAACGAAAAAAAATGTTCTGCCATGTTAATGTGAGCAAAATGCAAATGCTGTCCTGTCGGCGTCTTGAGATCTTGAGGTGAGGCTGAAGACGGTGGAGCCAGATTGAAAAGGACACATCTCCGGTGAGTAGAAGAGAAAGATGGCAGAGGTTGATGCAGAAAAATGAGCGTCGTGCTGTTCCCAGGTCAGACTCATCCTGAGCCATGCCTTCTGCTGTGACGACTGTCCTCCTGATGGGGGCGCTGATGCATGCATGTTTTATAAAAGAGCCCGATCGTTACATTGTTCCCAATTTGGGGTTGCTATGGCAACATGAGCTCTTGCAATTTGGAATTTTGTACAACTCCTCCTGAGTTCAAGACAGATTCACTCAAAACTGCACCAAACTTGACAGTTCTAGCATGAAGTCAAACCCGTAACCCACAAAACAAACATTTGGTTTTGTACATTTTGAACATTTTCGGCACCCTCAACTATTTATTCTCTTTGACACCTTTGTGATGGAGTGACAGGGAGTCACTAAAACCCAATCCAGTATGCCAAGAAACTTTGTTAAAGAACCAAAAATATGCCAAAAGAACCAGAATATTGCCCTCTTGATTTTTAGGGTGCTCTGCGGCCAATAAAAAACTTCAGCTGTGGTCTCCAAGTGGCCTCTGAACCACACTTTGGACACGCCTATTAAAATAATAAACAATGCGAACATGAATGATCCATTATTAAGACCTGCTACAAAAATGAAAAGAACTTCACAGATCACACTTGGCTTTGTTTTCGATGGACCATCGTTGCAAAAGACTGAGACTTGACGGACTGAGCGGTGTGCAGCTGCGCTTACGCATTACGCATTAACGCAGGCGGAAGCAAAGGTACACTCGTTCTCACCAACCGTGTGGGAACATGTCAATCATTTAGTCTACGCTGGAAAGGGGGCCACAAAATATGGTCCTGCGAGTTTGAGACCTCTGATGTAGCAGGCGGGACGAGACTAATGCAAGTGGTTGCAATTTACAAATACAAAGAGAGCATAAAGAAGAGGATAAATATTGCAATTGTCATTTCCGGTGTGTGCAATGACAGTAAAGGATGTGGGACAGCACTACAAAATTCAAAATTCATCAGTGGCTGAATCGTTTTCTCTCAGAGTCGCAACTGCTTGTTTTGACTCATTGCTCGCTCTCTGCTTTTCATGTTGTTTTCACCTCTAAATGCAGTCTGCACAGGCAAAACCTATCCTAACCAATTTGATACCGAGTGCAGACATTCGGTGCTATTTACTGATTGAAGAAGCAATGCAATAGGACACACCAGATGGCCGCAGGTGGACAAATCAGACAGTTATTTGCCTGATCAAATTGAACAACAACAAAAAAAAAAGTTCCGCCATGTTAATGTGACCAATATGCAAATGCTATCCTGTAAGCGTCTCGAGAGCTTGAGGTGAGGCTGAAGACGGTGGTGGCAGATTGAAAACAACACATCTCCGGTAAAGGCGGCAACCTGTAGCTATGGAAAGTACAGACATTCGGTGTATACGAGGAGTGCAACAATACATGGGTCTGTTTTGAACCATTCCATACACACTAGGAATCGAACAATACTGGAACCCATCTTAAGTTGTCAACTCCATCCATCCTTCCATTTTCTATGCCGCTTATCCTTACCAGGGGCGCGGGGGCATGCTGGAGCCTATCCCAGCTGACTTCGGGCGGACTGGTCGCCAGCCAATGGCAGGGCACAAGGTTGCCAACTCCCTGAAAAGTAAACAAGGGACACCCAGGTGGCAGGGCTGGCAAAATCGACCTCTGTTATTGGTGTGATAGAATTGTTTTTATTTTTTTATTTGAACTTCAAGGACCATTTCTGTTCATAAAAGTAAAAAATAATCAGATATACCACAGCATGTGACGTCGCAGAAGCGCTGTGGGAAATATTTGCAAATAGAGGAAGTGACGTAGGTCTCGCGCATGTGCAGAACCGATCGTGTTTCCGGTACTGATCGTGTAGTGACAGTGTAGTTGGCGGCAAGTCGAGCTAGACCGTGGCGTTAATCATCAAAATTCGTCAGTGGTTGACAGACTCTCTCATGCTGAATCTTTCTCTCAGAGTCACAATTGCTTGGTTTCACTAATAGCTAGCTCTCTGGTTTTCATGTTGTTTTCACCTCTAAATGCAGTCTGCATAGGCAAAACCTATCCTAACCAATTTGATACTGAGTGTAGACATTCAGTGCTATTTACTGAGTGAATAAGCAATGCAATAGGACACACCAGATGGCCGCAGGTAGGATATGTTATTTCCCAAGCAGACAAATCAGACAGGTATTTGCCTGATCAAATTTACCAAAGAAAAAAAAGGTGCCGCCATGTTAATGTGACCAGTCAGCAAATGCTGGCCTCAGCCTCACTGAAGGTATTTAAGAGCCCAGATCTTGAGGTGAGGCTGAAGACGGTAGTGCCAGATTGAAAAGGACACATCTCCGGTGAGTAGAAGAGAAACATGGCAGAGGTTGATCAGAAAAATGAGTAATGTGCTGTTCCCAGGTCAGACTCATCCTGAGCCATGCCTTCTGCTGTGACGACTGTCCTCCTGATGGGGGCGCTGATGGTCCCGTCTGCCATTGCTCAATCTTGTAAGAAGCAAAACGTCAGCGATACTGATTCTGACGTGCGGAAGACAAAAACTGACAGTTTTTGTGTGTCACAAACACCGATGAAGAGTTGACAGCCGTGTGTGCCAACATCGCGGTGGAATCTTGTCGTGAAAACGTACCTGGGGCGTACCAGCTGAGTCCAACAAGCTGTGTCACGCAAAACCACGCAAAAGGATTTAAACGCCGCATGGGTGAGTCACTAGCAAACACAATCAGCAGCAATGAACACCTTCTAGTTGTAAACGACTTCACTGTCCACCTATCAGGCGGTGTGTCAAAGTGTGCGCGCAGGCAGTGACTTTGCAACAGTGAAGAATGACGAGGAGCAAAAGAAGCTGCTGTGTATTATGAAACAGGTGGCCCCGCAGCGATTCAACTACTGGGTCGGTGTTTTCAGAGTAAGTACGCAGCCAACAAACTGATGATGATGATAAGTGGATGAAGAGATCACAATGGATGTCTTTTGTTTCAGGATAGTAATCAATTCTACTTGAATGCTGGATCTGGATTAGTGACCTATGCTCTGTGGGCCCAAGGTCAGCCCCACAACACTTGTGGCCAAGAGAACTGTGTGTGGATGAACGCCGGCTGTAATTTTGATGCAACATCTTGCTGGACACTGAATGTTGTCTCCTGTCCTTGTCCAGCCTGGAGCCCGTGGGAGAACGTCCGCATCTGGTTTTATTTGTTTATCGTGCATCCATCTACCGCTGTCAGGTTCTACAACACCTGAACGATGTTGTAGTCACTATGTATTCTTCACACTGTATTCTTTACTTGCGTATCTTGCTTGCTGCTGTAACAAGTGAATTTCCCCGCTGTGGGATAAATAAAGTACAAATACAAATACATCGCCGATTATAGGAGGCGATATTAGGCATTCTGACACATACCATCATCTGTTTTTTTTCTTTAATTTATTTTATCCGACAGCCGATAAGAGATCAATATAAAACAGGGTTATTGTGGCATCTCTGTCTGCCGTTCTCGGTCTCCAGCATTGTCCCACCCACAGCGCCATCTGATTGGTTCCAGCCAGCAACAGTGAAAGCTGTGCATGCATGATGCTCACAGACGTCGAGCACAGTGACGGCTGCTGGTTGTTCAAGGAGGGGAAGCTCATTTTTTTCTGGCCTACATCATAAATATGTTCATTTATTGAAATGTAAATTCTAGCATCTCCCATGAGCAGTGAGTGTGAGTGCTTGTTGAGAGTGAGGGAAGAAGGTTGCCAAACACAACGCTAGTCGTTTTTAACACAGACAAAGTCGCTGGGGATTGGTAAAGTCTCCGGATTGGTTCAGAACAGCGGAATGAAAAACTTGGAAAATGCTCTGTTGGAGGTTTATACTTGAAGATCGCTGATTCGCTCATTTCACTGTCAATCAAAATGGGACAGATCATCCAATCACCATGCAGAAGCCGAGCGCCCCACAGACTACCCAGGGACGCTGAGCGTCCGATGGGCCGGACAAAGCCCAGCATTTATCCAATGACTGTCCAGTTTTGCGCAGTGGAACAACCCACTCTACGCTCCCCCCCGAAGTCAGTAGACACTCAGCCTCCAACTGTGTGAAACTGTGTGGGGATGAACGAGAAGGAAGTCGTGTCAATTACCTGTGATAAGTAGCTGATTCTGAACAAAAGATGAAGGTATTCTAGCGCATGAAATGTACACACAGCAGTACATATTTCACCACTGGACATTTTAGGGGAAGCTGAGCTTCCCTTGCAGTCTAAAGCAATCGCCACTGGTAGCACAGATACAGTATACAGTATGTCTGGAAGGGAAGTTAAGGCAGCAGATGCTCTTGAAATTGCAATAAACATCCCAGGCATCTACAATTCACAACTACTGGCCATGTTACCGCGTTCTTTGTACCGTTAGCACCAATTTCATAACCCGTACAAGAGATCCGTGCTGACAATTTAGTGACAAGGGCCCGTATTCACGAAGCTTCCTGTCAGAAAGCTGCAAACTTAGCCTGAAAATTCCGAGCAAGGAATTTTAGCGTAACAGTGATTCGGGAAGTTCATGGGAGCAACTTTGAACAAGGATGGGACAGGAACTTTTATCTCAGTGAGCAGGGGTGGTTGACCCCGTTGCTAGGTGTGGCGCAGTCTTCTAAGAGATGTGATTGGTTGCTACAAAAAGGGGGAAAGACCAAAAAAGAAAGAAAGAAAATGAATGGACAGTGAAATTAACCCATCACTTATAACTCGGACTATATTAATAAATGTATAATCATGACGTAAATTTTATGCCATGATGATAAAACACAGCAAAATTAAATTAACTATGACTCAGCTTGGACGTACATCACTCACATGCCCATTATATTGTTACGTTTACTGTCCATGCTGGTGATTTTGCTGCTAAGTATATTTGATATTAAGCGGCTGAAATGAGTTTTCTCCGTAGGGTGGCTGGGCTCTCCCTTAGAGATAAGGTGAGAACCACTGTCATCCGGGAGAAACTCAGAGTAGAACCGCTACTCCTCCGCATTAATAGGAGCCAGATGAGGTGGCTTGGGCATCTGGTCAGGATGCCTCCCGGACGCCTTCCTGGGGAGGTGTTCAGGGCGAGTCCGACCGGTGGAGGACTCGGGGAAGACCCAGGACACGTTGGAGAGACTATGTCTCCCAACTGGCCTGGGAACGCCTTGGGATCCGCCGGGAGGAGCTGGACGAAGTGGTCGGGGAGAGGAAAACCTGGGCCTCCCTGCTTAGGCTGCTGCCCCCGCGACTTGATCTCGGATAAGCGGTAGAAGATGGATGGATGGATGGATATATTTGATAATAAGGGTGGACGCAGACTCAGCTGTCAGCCATTTCTGTGATTGCTAACAATATGAGGCTGTGAAAGGGCCTGCTGACAGACCCAAGTCATCGATGCTGCATTTTACCTGTGGCCAGGTATGGCAGTGCTGTTACCACGCTGGGTGGGACTAGTGAGCTCATCCCTTATGAGGTCCGCCACAAACATTATCCCTGCACGATCGAGCCGGTTGCGTGTTATTAAGAATATCCCTCCTTTCTCTGCGTCTTTCCGTTATCTTGTCTGTTTACGCCTCTCTTAGGCTTCTTAAAAGTCCTCCTCACCACTCCTAAAATTTTGCCGCCTTAGGAGCTCTGTTAAGGCCTCAGACGCTTTGTGAATAACTTTTATTTTAGCAAGTAAAAATTTTACAATCCAGGAAATTCTAAGATTTTTCGAAGAGTGACGTCACCAAGGGCTATTTTTAGCCTTAGGATGCTTTGTGAATATGAGCCATGCAAGTCGGGGTGTGTAACAACACATTACGTAATAGTGGTGCATCATGTAAGACACTGTTTCCTCGTTTATTGCGGGGGATAGGTTCCCAAAATAACCCGCAATAAGTGAAATCCGCGAATTACAATGCTACTATATGTTTTAGGGCTGTAAAAGGCCTCACCATACACTTTATACACTTTTCTCAGACATCCATTAACATTTTCTCTCATTTCTCTCTTGTTTAAACACTCAAAAAAATCCAAACCTTAATTTGAATTTTAATGACCAACCTTTAGATTGGATACAAGAAATGATTAAGTCGCTCATGTTACAGGTCTCAGTATGAGATCCCATGAACGAGATTATAGTTCAGCTGATTGTGGAGGGTGTAATGGCCTGGGCAACACAGTTAGAATGGCCATATGGTCGTTTATTCTTTGATTCTCGACCCTGACGCTGTTTATTGGCACACTGACAGGTGGACTGGGAGTTTGGCCTTGGAGCAGGAATTGTCGCTTTAGGTGTGGCTCTTGTTGTCTGCATGGAGTTTAGGACTTCTGTCAGTGCTTGGACTTGAGCATTCAGCTGATGTATGAGCTCATCTCTAGCCTTTGTGTCTGCATCAGGTTTCTCTTTGTTCAACTCACTTGTGGTGACTTCATTGCTGTGAGCTTCAACCATTTTGGGACGAGTGCTACAACCAAAATGCCTTCTCCTTTCACATTCCTCACTGGTTGTCTTCTTCACTTGTCTTAGAAGTGTATCATCTGTCACGGTCAGGTCTGAGAGCAAGGGCTTGAGCTCCCGCCTGATGTCGTCATGCTTCTCATCGAAGCCCTGATGGGACAGTGCAGAGGAAAACGTTCTGAACTGTTTGCGGCTCAGACTTGATGTCAGCATCGGTTTGCTCTGACATGAATATTATTTTCTGTTTGAGTCCCATCATCCTGTAGAGGAACTGCTGCGGCGGTTCATGCTCGTGCTGTTTAGCGTGAATCAGTTCCTGGAACGGCTCAGTGCTACTTTTCTCTCGTAGGTGGGATTGTAAAAAGCTCTTCATCTCTGCAATGGTCATGTCATCTTTGCTAGAAAGCATATCTTTGAAGCTGCCAGGTTTGGTAATGCGAAACACTGCTCAGATGATTTCGCCCTCTCTATGCATCTCTTTCAGGCCTTGATCAATCTGCTTGCTGATATTGCTATATGTAATATCGGATGTGTTGTCGCCAATCTGTCCACTGTGAATCTTGAATTCCTTCTTCTGGAGAAAGGGGATGTCTTTAAGAGCAATACACTTTCAGCACAGTAAGTGGAATTCTGGTTGCTGGGAGAATGGGGTGTTAGTTGTGGACTGTGGGACTGAAAAAAGTGAGTGTGTTGTTGGTCAGACGAAGTTTGTGAGGTACGTGAAGCAGCACCCTGGATTACTTGTTGTGATAACGTCTCATCATCTAACGTTAGCGAAC
This sequence comes from Dunckerocampus dactyliophorus, assembly GCF_027744805.1. Classification (NCBI taxonomy): domain Eukaryota; kingdom Metazoa; phylum Chordata; class Actinopteri; order Syngnathiformes; family Syngnathidae; genus Dunckerocampus; species Dunckerocampus dactyliophorus. Next base: position 1,223,446 of record NC_072821.1, on the reverse strand, counting down.
CGATTTGATCAGAATCAGTTTGAGCATTAAATGTACCATAGGTGGCTGTGTGAACACCCTGCGGTGGTAAGTATGGTGAACCATCAACATGGTACAACAGATGTAACATCATAACACTTGTTATGTTTAGCAATCATGTTATCAATAATGTCTTGCAGTTCTAGTAACTGTGACATACCCTCATCTTCTAAGTTCAGCAAAGCAGAACTTCCTATATGTGCATATACATAATCAGTACAGCTTTCGTCATCATGTTTGTCCAACTTAGCTTGCTGCGAGGTGTGTGGGATGACCGTCACCAGCTGTAGCAGCTCTGCTGAAGATCGTTGCAACAGCTTCCTTCTGATTGTCCACGTCAGCTCCTTCCTCTCATTGTCTGCCATTATGAACACCAGCCAGACGCCCTTGCAGTCACTCACTCTGTCAACAGTCAGACACCCTTGACTCTCGTAGCTCCTCGCTCTGGTGCTGCAATACGTTGGCGCACTGGTTCAGTAATCACTGGATCGACGTTCCACTCCAACCATGAGATGGCGCCGATCCCGGACGAGCTCCCAAAAATCTGTTACAGGTCTCAGTATGAGATCCCATGAACGAGATTATAGTTCCGCTGGTTGTGGAGGGTGTAATGGCCTGTTAAAACAGGGATAAATAAGTGAGACGTGCAAGCGGTGTCTTCTCCATTAAGCCTCCTCAGCAGAATTTATTTCCATTCCATTAATAAACATTGACATGCAATAGTGGGTTCTTCTGAGTCCTCACCACATATCATATCAAATTTCTCCAAAATAAACTCAATATTTCTCTTGTAAAAATAAGACAATTGCATTAATAAAGAAATTTTCTTTCATAGTGCATATTCAACTATATATTAAACAGGCTAGCATATCGCCACTAATGTATTGGGCACTGAGTGAATATCTATGTGCATGAAATGGCAGGCTTAGAAACAGACATTTTTTTCCCAAAGTGCTTAACAGCACCTTATATGTGCGTGTTATGGAGCCAAAAGGATCATTTCTGTTCATTAGCGACACCAACGAGCGGGATCCGCCATTTTACACAAAGAACAGACAGAAAAAAACGGAAATACTGGAGTGTTCAAAGATGGCTACAAAACCACTTAAATCTTTCCCAAATGTCACAAAAGTACACCTTAGTTGTCCCTAAGCATATTAATAATGTGTACATGTCGTTTGTGACACTTTAAATGGACACCCACCTGTTAAAACAGGGATAAATAAGTGATACGTACAAGCGGTGTCTTCTCCATTAAGCCTCCTCAGCAGAATGAGGAAGTCACGTCAGTCCTTGCGCGAGAGAGAATTGCTGCACTGCCCCCTAGTGACGAAACTAGGAATGTCCCATTAATTATGAGGTATTTGACAAAAACAAGTTGCTCCAACGGAAGTGCAATTTTGCTTTTAAGAATAATGACCCAAAACAATTACAATCTCTTTTGTACTCAAACAAAATAAAATACATCTCACAAAAGTGACCGTACATTTTATGTGCGTCACACTCAAACGTATTTCACTCTTGTGACCATGCCTTTTCGTCCTGGTGCCGTTAAAACATACTGCTGCAGACTTCCGGTCGACGGTTGCATGGAGTAGACGCAAGAGCGAGAGCTCCACTTCTATTTTATCATTTTCACTCTTTCACTCCTCATTCCGACGTTTCTTTTTGCTCTTTTTTGGAGAGTTTACATCTACTTTACCCGGGCTTGTTTCAAATGGCATCACAGCGGGGCAAACTAGCGGCAAAAAAAGACTTGCCTACTAGCCTGACGATGGAAGCGATCTCCGAGCTACTTGACCGTCACAGACAGTCGCTAGCAGGAGACTTTAAAGAATCGTTTAATCAGCTGGAAAACAAATTTGACCAAGTTTGTGCCACCGTGAGTGAACATGGCCAGCGGCTGTCTTCCCTTGAGTTGGCAGCAGATGACCTGAGCCAGCGTGTGCGGGAATTGGAAAATATTTGCTCTGGCCTGCAGGAGAGCAATACCAAGCTCTCGGCTAAAGTCGTTGACCTCGAAGGCCGAAGTAGAAGACAAAATATTCGAATCTTGGGCTTACCCGAGTCTGTGGAAGGTGGTCGACCTACAACCTTTTTCGCTGACTTGCTGGTCGAGGTCTTTGGAGAGGAGACTCTACCGTCTTCGCCGGAGATTGACAGAGCCCACCGGTCGCTAATGGCTAAGCCAGCTCAGGGGCAGAGGCCGCGACCTGTTATTATTCGTCTACACCGCTACCAAACCAAGGACCTTTTGGTCCGTGAGGCACGACGCAGAGGGAAGCTCGAGTACCGTGGCCAGCAAATTCGAGTGGTGGAGGATTACTGTCCTGAAGTTCTGGGCCAGCGAGCCGAGTACAGGGATGTCATGGCGGAGCTCTACAACAGAGGCCTCAGACCATCGCTTCTGTATCCTGCACGGCTCCGTATTACACTTCCCGGTGGAGACAAAAAGTGGTTACCTTCGGTTAACGAGGCGCAGAAATACCTTGATGGACTTCCTAAGTCATCTTAAAATGTACTTTTTTTGTGGACGGTGCCCTACGTGTGATTGGTAGCGACGTAACCGTTACCGGGCTATTCACAGGACATTTTTTTTTTCATAGCTCTTGTTATACTTGATGTCACTGTAATGTGAGTATGTCCCACTATTTTGTTTCAGGGAATTTCCCCTTTCGCACTTGGTTATGAAGGAAACATCTTAGTGCCTTGTTTCACGTTGGAAGTTTCTACCTCAAGTTCCAGTATTACCTTGTTTACATACCGCTACAATTCTATAGGTACACAAGACGGTTTTCAGGGACCCGGCTCCTAGGAGTGTTGAGTGCTGTTTAATAATTTACAGAGGAGCTGAAGATTCGTGAGTGACAGGAAGATTGTATTGGAATAAGTATGGTTGTTTTGAAGAGCTTGCTGCTTTGTTTTTGGGCAGCCGTGTTGGGGGAGGTGGGGTGGGATTTTTGTTTTACTTTGAAGAGGTTAACTTGCATATGCCACACACAGCCAGTTTTTGTTTTAATTCACCTTGTATGTTCCAAGTATTGCACTTTTTATACTAACCACCTTGCACCTTTGATTGACAATGGATAGTTCACTAAATTTTGTTAGCTGGAACGTCAAGGGTTTAAATCATCCCGTTAAAAGGAGGAGGGTATTTGCACATATAAAGCAACTTAAAGCAGCATTTGTGTTTTTGCAGGAGACTCATATTCGTGGTTCTGACAGTTCACGTTTAATGGCACAGTGGAGGGGCCAGCATTTTCATTCTTCATTTCAAGCAAAGGCCAGGGGGGTCTCAATCCTTGTTGACCAAAACATTCCTTTTGTGCATCACAATGTTATATCAGATGTGAATGGTCGTTTCGTTATCGTCTCAGGGAAGGTTTATAACAAAATGTTAGTGCTAGCCAATGTTTATGCTCCGAATGTGGATGACGTGAATTTTTTTGAACAATTTTTTTCCTTTCTTCCGGACCTGGGCTCACACGCTCTCATACTAGGTGGGGATTTTAATTGTTTTTTGGATCCAGTGCTGGATCGTTCTTCTCCTAACCCGGTTTCAAACAGTAGATCGGCCTCATATATTCAGTCCTTTTTATCAAATTCTGGTGTCTCTGATGTCTGGCGTCTCCTCCACCCAAACAAAAGGGAGTATTCATTCTTCTCTCACGTTCACCATACCTTCACCAGGATTGACTATTTCTTCCTTGATAATGATCTTTTGCAATGTGTTCGCTCATGTACCTACCAGGGTACAGTGATATCAGATCATGCCCCAGTTGTACTCTCCCGTGCTCTCCCAAATCGCCCTTGGATTAACAAGCACTGGCGCTTCAATTCAACTCTTCTTTCTGAGAGCGATTTTGTGAAATTTATCGAAGAGCAAATATTGTTTTTTTTCCAGACAAATTCCTCCCCAGATATATCTAGCTTAGTACTTTGGGATACTTTTAAGGCTTATATAAGGGGTCAAATTATCTCTTACTCTGTTAAAATGAAAAAGGAGGCCCACCAAGAGCGACTAGAATTGGCAGATAAGATTAAGAAATTGGATCATCAGTATTCTCAATCTACGAATCCCGATTTATACAAAAGGCGTGTAGAACTCCAAACTCAATTTAATCTGGCTTCAATTTACATCGCTGAGCGTCAACTTTCTGCAAGTAAGACTCTGTTTTATGTTCTTGGTGAGAAAGCAGGGAAGCTATTGGCAAACCAGTTGAGAGGTGCTAAAGTTAAGGGACACACTGTAAAGATCAAAATGGAGGATGGTAATTTTACTTCAGATTATGAAAGAATAAATCAAACATTCAGAAATTACTTTTCTCAGCTTTATGCCTCTGAATCAAATAACTCGGCACTCATGAACGTTTTTCTGAACCAATTAGACATCCCCAAGATTCCTTTCGATAGTAAAAGTAGACTTGACAGACCTATAACAAAGGAGGAGATTGCACAAGCTATTTCCTCACTCCAGTCTGGGAAGTCTCCAGGTCCCGATGGTTTTCCTGCAGAATTTTTTAAGGCTTTTTCCCAATCTCTCTCCGTACAGTTGAGCACTGTGCTGTCCGACTCATTCAGGCGCGGTACCTTTCCAGCTTCATTTTATGAAGCATGTATCACCCTTATTGGGAAAAAAGACAAGGACCCTTCAGAGTGCTCCTCATATAGGCCAATTTCATTACTAAACGTGGATGCTAAAATTCTGGCCAAGATACTGGCCAAAAGATTGGAGGACATTTTACCCCTGGTTATATCAGATGACCAAACGGGCTTTGTAAAAAATCGATATTCTAATTTCAATATGCGCCGGTTGTTTGACATCTTGTACCTCCCTTCTGATGGGTCCATGGAGTGTGTGCTATCTTTAGACGCGGAGAAGGCCTTTGACCGTATAGAGTGGCCATATTTATTTGCGGTCTTACACAAATTCGGCTTTGGTCCAAATTTCATTACCTGGATAAAATTACTCTACTTATGTCCCACTGCTTCCGTCCTCACTAATTCTCAGGTGTCACAACCATTTAATCTTTACCGGGGAACTAGACAAGGGTGTCCTTTAAGTCCCTTATTGTTTGATTTGGCTATAGAACCCCTTGCCATAGCAATTCGCAGCTGTGACAACATATCTGGCATTTGGAGGAATGGAGTACAGCACAAGGTGGCGCTACATGCAGATGACTTATTAAGCTTCATTTCACATCCAGACAGATCTTTACCTGCTTTGCTACTGCTTCTGAAGAATTTCGGTCAGTTCTCAGGATATAAACTTAATCTGAATAAATCTGAAATTTTACCTGTCAATGAGGGGGCGCCGGCATCAGTGTACGCATTGTTTCCTTTTAAGATTGTGGAAAATAAATTTACTTATTTGGGCATCACAGTTACAAAAAAACATAAGAGTCTTTTCAAAGAAAATTTTTTGAGTCTATTAAACCACACGAGGCAGTGTCTGACGCAGTGGTCGCCACTTTCCACTACTTCGGCCGGTCGAACCATTAAAATGACCATTCTTCCCAAATTTCTATATTTTTTTCAATCCATCCCAATCTTCATCCCAAAGTCTTTTTTTGATACTTTGGACTCGGTCATATCTTCCTATATTTGGAAGGGCAAGCGTCCTAGGTTGAATAAAATCCATCTTCAAAAACCTAAGCTAGAGGGTGGGATGGCGTTGCCTAATTTTCGCTGTTATTATTGGGCAGCCAATATTCGATGGGTCATATTCTGGTCATACTATCAGTACCGTCCAGACCGGCCTTTATGGGTGGAGATGGAGTTGAATGTGGCTAAAAATGTTTCTATTCCAGCGTTACTTGGATCTGCACTCCCTTTTCCGTCAAGCAAACGTATTGATAATCCGGTGGTCTGGCATACGTTGAGGGTGTGGGCCCAGTTTAGGAGACATTTTGGTTTTGAAGATCTCTGCCTTTTTAGCCCCATTTCAGACAATCATCTTTTCCAACCTTCCTTGCTGGATCTGGGGTTCCGGGAGTGGCGTAGACGAGGCATATTGTGTCTCCGAGACCTGTTTATCGATAATACGTTCATGTCATTACAGCAATTAACGGAACAATATAATCTTCCAAAGTCCCATCTCTTTTGGTACTTCCAGGTTAGGCACTATGTTTACAGTCGATTACCAAATTTCCCTGAGATTCCTGGTACGAACATTGTTGATGCACTTCTGGACTTGCAACCATCACGTAAGGGGTTAATTTCTACTGTTTATGTTAAACTGTTGGACATAAGACAGACCTCTCTGATTAACATCAAAACAGCATGGGAGCAAGACCTAAATATGTCTTTGACAGGTGACATGTGGCATACAATCTTTAAAATGATCAATTCAACCTCTATTTGTGCCCGCCATAGCTTGCTACAATTTAAAGTTGTACACAGGACTCATATGTCAAAATCCAAACTAGCCCGTATAATCCAGAGGTGGATCCCTGTTGTGACAAGTGTAAGAGGGAGGATGCCACACTTATGTTCTGGTCTTGTCCTAGTCTGGAGAAGTATTGGAGGGAAGTCTTTCAGACACTTTCTGTAATTAGCAATTTACCCTTGCAACCCAACCCTTTAATAGCACTGTTTGGCACCACAGGTGAACCCGACTTGCGTTTGACCCCCACACAGCAACGAAGTTTGTCCTTTGCCTCCCTCTTGGCCAGACGGGCAATTCTGTTAGGGGGAAGGATGCCGCTCCGCCCACCCACGCTCAGTGGCTGAGAGATGTCATGTCTTGTCTAAATTTGGAGAAAATTCATTACTCAATTTGTAATGCCAAAGAAAAATTCCAAAATGTCTGGGGACCTTTCTTAGTATATTTCCACAACTTTAAATTTACCTGAGTTCCCCAATAGCTTTCCCGCTCTGGCCTATTTGCTGTCATCCGTTGTTTAACTCACTTATGTATTTGCTTTGGTTGTTTTGCATTTGGTTGTCCTACCAAACTCGGACCTCTGTCTTTTTGGGCTGTGTGTGGCTTACGTTGTGGGTGTTTTTGTGTTGGGGTTTTTTGTTTGTTATTTTGCTGTTTTTGTTTTCTCACACTTTCGTTCTCTGCCTAAACTACCAGCAAACATTGTGTGCATTTGTTTTTTACTTTGTCAAAATTCAATAAAAATATTTCTGATAAAAAAAAAAACATACTGCTGCAGATGAGCCCAAGATTCATTTGCAAGCTAGCAAGCAAGCAAGCTAGCATGACACAGGAGACAGAGCAGGGAAGCACAAAGAAGATTGATTGACAATGATCTACAGCCAATCAGGACGCAGAAAACAATGGGCGGTCCAGACAGAGAGGGGCGAGAGAGAGAGAGAGAGAGAGAGAGAGAGAGAGAGAGAGAGAGATACTCAACTTCCCACAGTACAAATCTCTCCAGGTAGCCCCCACGACCACATGAGGTGCCCGCGCCTGCTTTTCATTCAGGTTTTCAGTTAATAATTAAAGAACAGTAGAAAGAAATGCATTCTGAAATACAAAATGTGAGTTGTTGACACCAGCATTTTGTTCATGTTCTGGTAAAACAAGCATATTCCCTTTGTTTGGGTTTAAAATAAGTGTCATGTTTCAGTGTCTGTCGCTCTGCTGCCCTCTCTCTGCTATGTGTTGCAGTACACTCTGACCTGATTACGCTGATGAGGCGCACCTGTAGCCAATGACCTACACCTTTATCAGACGCTGCCAGACAAGGAAGCAGCGCCAGTTATTCCTTCGTGCTCTGTATTTGCTACTGCTATTCCCGTCCCTCCGGGTTGCTAACTGCCAACTGGTCTACCCTTGCTCCTTGTACTCAGCTAAGTATTTGTACTGCTACCTTTTGCATCACAGATATTTTTTGTTAGCTCTAGCCTTTTTCCTGCTTCCCCGTTTTGCAGTGTTTTCAGTTTTTTCCTTGGCAGTTGCCCTGAGTATTTTTGTTACATTTTTGCACCCTTTGTTGTATTTTTTGTACCATTACCATTTTTGTAATAAATCCCTTCTTGTATGCACTCGTCTCAACTCTGCATATTGGAACCCAGAACGTGGACCTGCCGCAACGTGACAATAAGCTCTGACAATAAATGTTACAAAAATGAGTAGCTCTTGGCCATTTTCATTTTGTAAAAGTAGCTCTCACAAGGAAAAACGTTGGTGACTCCTGTCATACACTGTCATAACAAAAAAGAAGCACTAAAAAAATATGTGAAACAGTGAATCCACGAAAGGTGAACCGTGATAGAGCGAGGGAACACTGTACTATTCTTAAGTATATGAAATGTAGTTCATAAAAAGTCAACTTCAAGTACACGTCTTCAGTTTTAGTATAAAATAAGCGTAATTGTAACTCGCCCTGCTCGGCACTTGCCCCACCGGGGCTCTAGCACAGGACATTCGTAATGTGAGACGAGAGCGCTGACGGCCAAAAGCTCGGACGGTCGGGAGTGAGGTTTACCAACGTACACTTGCGCAGCCTCACAGGCTGGCATCCGTTACATACTTCTTTTGGCTAAGGGTACAGCATGGAGGTCTGCGCTGACCTTGTGCTTTTCTATTTAAATATTCATTGGACAAATGAGCACTCTGAGACATTAGGTAACTGGAACGCCAACACTTCAAAAGCTCTTGCCATAAGATAAGGCAACACTGCTAACTAGTGGTCATCACGAGGTACAGCAACATAGATTATGTAATTTAACAGCTAGGCTAATTAATGCTCCTGAACAAGCTTTGGTTTTGATGTTGACAATCCGAGATTTAAGATTAGAGATCGACTGATCGACAGTATGTGATATATAGTTAGTAGGGGTGTCACGAGACGGTATTATTGTAGTAGTTTGTACTTTTACTTATTATTTATGGTTTCACTAGTGTGTGCAGCACTTTGAAAACAGTGTTGATAGAATGTGCTATACAGATAAAGTGGATTGGATTGGATAGGCATATTCGCTGAAGGGAATAAAAAGCACTCTCTGGCAACTGCAATAAAACAAAGGCTTTATTTTAACAAAAATGTTGTTCGAAAGTTAAAAGTCCCCACAAAATACGTCAACACCGACACGTAGTGGTCACCACAAAGTACAGCATGTCTCATGACCACACTGATGCAACTCATCAGTCAGTCAAACGACTGTTTTTAGTAGTAGTGCCCGTTCTGGTCTTTCTGTCAAGTTAAGGTGTATCTAAATGTAGCTCAAAATTACTACGCCAGATGGGCACCTGAACGTGTCACGGCAGCCGCTTGGCTTTGGGAGGAGTTGTCGTCACACGGATCTTGTTTGACGTTTTAAGCAACAGTGTGCTTCTATAAACGTGAGTAACCTTTAATGTCAGACGCTGTTTGTACCGTGGTAATATTGTAATATCGTTGTGTGCCTATTACCTCCAGCCGCCAAGCTGTTTGCTAGCTGCTGGGCTAGTTAGCCTCGTTAGCGTTGGCGCAAAATGCCTCGTCAGCTTGTTTGGACTAAATATGCCACCTTTTGCTACGTGGCGCTGCCTGTAACCAATCAGATGGTGCTTTGGGTGAGACAATGCTGAAGACAGAACTGCAGACAGAGATGCTCGACTGCATCAGAGCAAAGATCTCTTCGTCCATCAGATGAAAAAAAGGCAGATGCTGATATGTGTGAAAATTCTGAATATTGGCGCCGATAATCGGCCAATCACCACTCGAGATGGATGCACGTGAAACAAATGAAACCAGAAACAGTCCAAATTGTTTGATACTTGTTTATTGCAATGACTGTAAACCCGTGTTTGTGCCCACGAGTAGACAAACCGAGCGGCTGCTCTTGTCGACTCTCTGAGAAGCAAACCATCACATTGCGATCTGACACGCCACAGAACTCGCCTCATAACACGCGCCGTCGTTCCATGGACCCCAGGCTGGACAACGACAGGAGGTAACGTTCAGTGTTATGCTGAGAGCGACGTCCAGCGAGATGTTTATTTGAACTTACTGCCAGAGATCATCCACACGCAGTCCTCTTCGCCGTCATAGTTGTCGGGCTGAAATTCACGCCATGGAGCAAACTTCACTGGCCCGCTTCCATCAAACCAGTAGAAATCACCATCCTGAAACAAAGACAACCGTTGTGATCTCTTCATCCACTTATCATCATCATCATCAGCGTGTTGGCTGCTTACTTCTCTTCTTACAGCACCGATCCAGTAGTGGAGTCGCCGCGGGAACACCCGTAACATCATACACAGCAGCTTCTTGTACTCCTCCTCATTTTGCACTTTTACCAATTCACCGCTTAAACCTTCACACTCCATCTGATAGGTGGACAATGAAGACGTTTACAACTTGAAGGCGTTTATTGCGGCTGATTGTGTTTGCTGATGTTTCACCTGCGCGCTGACGAAATCCATTTGCATGGTTAATATCTTGACACAGCTGTTTTCATTCAGGCGGTAAAACCCACACGACTCACTACCACATTGTTCCAGCTCGATGTCGGCACACATAGCTTTCACCCCTTCAGTGTCGTCTGTGACACACAAACAAACGCTGTCAGTCTTTGTCGACAGAGTCAGTATTGCTGACATTTTGCGTATTACAAGCAAAGGCCGACGCGACCACCAGCGCCCCCATCAGGAGGACAGTCGTCACAGCAGAAGGCATGGCTCAGGATGAGTCTGACCTGGGAACAGCACGACGCTCATTTTTCTGCATCAACCTCTGCCATCTTTCTCTTCTACTCATCGGAGATGTGTCCTTTTCAATCTGGCTCCACCGTCTTCAGCCTCACTTCAAGATCTGGGCTCTTAAATACCTTCAATGACGCCTGCAGGTGAACCGTTGCGTTTGAAGATTGGTCACATTAACATGACAGCACTGTTTTTTTATTAAATTTGATCAGGCAAATACATGTTAGCATCTGGTGGAGGCAAGGACTCAGAAGCCAGGAAAAATAATGTAGTTTACCTGCGGCCATCTGGTGTGTCCTATTTATTGCATCGCTTATTCAGTCAGTAAATAGCACTCGATGCCTATGCTCAGTGTCAAATTGGTTAGGATAGGTTTTGCCTGTGTAGACTGCATCTAGAGGTGAAAACAACATGAAAAGCAGAGATCTAGGGGCGACTCAAAACAAACAATTGTGAATATGAGAGAAGACAATTCAGCACGAGCAAGTCTGTCACCGACCAACGAGCCATTCAACATCTGATAATTTAGTTTCCACTGTTTTGCTTTACCATTACCGCAAATGACTGAAAAAAAGGATTTTACGTTTTTTTTTTTAAATCAGCAGTAGAACATACGTACGTTTTTGGGTGAAAAGATACATTTCAAGCATGAATTTCACTTATTTCACACAAATATTTTTTGCTTTTCTGGCAGCTAAATAGATAAACAACCATACCAACGTAAACAACACAACGTTTTTTTTTTTTTTAAATTTACATCAAAACAATTTATTTATAAATATAATGCCATGAACTATTCACAATTTTCACATTTGGAACTCAACTATGTGTCCGCACACGCGTGTTGTGTGCACGTATTTGCCTGCGTGTGCATGTGTAAAATTTTCCCTACAGTGGTAACTTTCTGCACCCTACACTAGGAGTGTGACAATACCTCGATAAGGCGATATGTCGTGATATTTTGTTATTATCGATATGCGCCAGCCAAGTATCAATAATTTTCATTTACACACGTTCGCTATAAACTGCCTCATGCATTATTAGTTCCTTTTGCGCAATTCCTTGGCGGTCCGCTAGGGGCCCGCCTCGTGGGAGCGGCAGAAAAGTCAAACCTCAAACCACCATTCCGATTCAATGATGGGTTCTGTTGTTTCACAAAAATAGCTTCCTTTACTCCTCTTTCAAACCATCTGTTTTCTTTGGCCAAAATCTTTACCTCGGTGGTTTGAGGTTTAATTTGGACCCTGTGTTCAGCAGGTTACTGAGACCAAAACCCACAGCTCTTAGTCTTGCAAATGAGGTGAAGCCAGGGCCGAGCCAGAACAATAGATGCTAACGAGCCAGTATCAGAGTTGTTCATACCCAACTCAGGGAGCGACACTTCCCTTTTATCGGAGGTGTTAATAGCAGGAGAGGATTATACCACTACTCCGCCCAGGCTTAGTGTAAGGAACCAATAGGAGGAGGGTGTTGGCACACCAATTCCGCCCACTCTTACTGTATTTAAGGCCTAGGCTACCAGCACTTATTAGTTCGCTGACGAAGCTCTTCGGATGAGGAGCGAAACGTCCGACACCTTCTTCACAGAAGTACAGATGACGTCTCAAGAAGCCTTTTCCTCGATGGACAACTCCTGTACGACTGAGAGCCTACACAGATGCATTTTACAGCAGTGTTACACAGAAATGGTGTCACTGTTTGTAAAATAAGCTGTAGGTTTGTTACTGAAATGCTGAACTACAATAGTGACTGTGTTAGAAAGACACTCATTTGTTTACAGGAATGTTGCAATAAAAGTGTCTTAAGAAGACATTTGTTTACAGAAATGCTGCACGAAAATATTCTCACTGTTAAGACAAGAAGTGTTAAAGTGATGGTGCCAAATAAACATTTCAAAATATCTTTTTTTCTCTTTAATAGTGGTATCGCAGATTATCGTAGATTGATTTCCTGACCAATATATCGATAATCGCTGTATCGCCATATCGTGAGATAATTGTTATTCAAGATTCAAGATTCAAGAGAGTTTTATTGTCATGTGCATGGTAAAACAGCAGTTATACCATGCAATGAAAATCTTATTCTGTTCATTCTCCCAAGAAAAGAAAGAAAAACACAAGAAAGAATAAGAACATAAGAAACATAAACACATAAACATATATACCAAGAAATTAAGCAACAACAACAGAAGAGACATTAATACAAGTAAATAATACAAATAAATAAATAAATAAATAAAGTGCTATGAGTGTGTGTTGCGTGTGGCGTGTCTGAGTGCTTCATTGAGAAGCCTGATGGCCTGTGGGTAAAAGCTGTTTGCCAGCCTTGTGGTCCTGGACTTCAAACTCCTGTAGCGTCTGCCTGACGGTAGGAGTGTGAATAATGAGTGTTGTGGATGTGTGCTGTCCTTGATGAGGTTGTGTGTTCTGCGTAGGACTCTAGATGTATAAATGTCTTGCAGTGAGGGGAGGGCTGCCCCAACAATGTTCTGTGAGGTCTTGATCACCCGCTGGAGTGCCTTCCTATCACGTGTTGTACAGTTACCGTACCAAACAGTGATGGAGGCGGTAAGGACACTTTCCATAGTGCATCTGTAGAAGCAACTCAGGATTGTGGTGGACATGCCAAATTTCCTCAGTCTTCTCAGGAAGTACAGTCTCCTTTGGGACTTCTTCAGAATTTGTTGGGTGTTGTGAGACCAGGTGAGGTCCTCGCTGATGTGTGTGCCAAGGAACTTGAAGGTTTTCACCCTCTCCACCTCAGTCTCATCAATAAACAGGGGTCTATGCGGCTCCTTTTCCCTTGTTCTTGGGTCGATGATCATCTCTTTAGTCTTATCTGTATTGAGAAGGAGATTGTTATCACGACACCAAGCTATGAGGTCCGCCACCTCTCTTCTGTATGATGTTTCAACACCACCAGTGATCAGTCCGATGACTGTAGTGTCATCCGCAAATTTAATGATGCTGGTGTTGTTCTGGGAGGCCACGCAATCGTAGGTGAAGAGCGTGTAGAGGAGTGGACTCAGCACACACCCCTGTGGGGTCCCAGTGCTCACAATTCTTGAGCTGGATGTGCGGTTGTGGACTCTGACCGACTGGGGTCTGCCCGTGAGAAAGTTAAACACCCAGTTACAGAGGGAGGGAGACAGGCCAAGTGTGAGGAGCTTATTTGTGAGTTTGTGGGGGCTGACTGTATTAAAAGCAGAGCTATAGTCTATAAATAGCATTCTGACGTATGTGTCCTGGCCCTGTAGGTGAGAAAGGGCTGTGTGGATGGCAGTGTTGACTGCATCATCTGTGGACCGGTTCTGGCGATATGCAAACTGTAGAGGGTCCACAGTTGCCGCCGGGATGCTCTTTTTGATGTGGGTCATGACTATTCTTTCAAAGCACTTCATAACAATAGGAGTGAGTGCTATAGGGCGATAGTCATTCAAGCAGGTCACGTTGCTCTTCTTGGGTACGGGCACTATGGTGGTGGACTTAAAGCAGGTCGGTACAGATGCTTGTGCAAGCGACAGGTTAAATATGTCAGCAAGCACATCAGCTAGCTCTGATGAGCAAACTCGAAGTGCACGTCCTGAGATGTTGTCTGGGCCTGCTGCTTTTCGTGGGTTTGTTTTGTTTAGAACCCTGCGCACATCAGCTGATGTCACCATGAGAGGTGAGTCCTGTGTGCTCCCCAAGTCCAGCCACCCTCTCTGCTCATCAGAAGTTTGGGTGTCAAAGCGGGCATAGAACTCGTTCAGCTCATCTGGAAGTGTGGTTTGGCTGGACGTGGCTACGCTACTCTGCTGTCGATAGTCTGTGATGTGCTGGAGCCCCGCCCACATGCGCCGAGGGTCTGAGGTGGAATAGTAGCCCTCCAGCTTCTGTCTGTACTGTCTTTTGGCCTCCCGTATGGACCTCCTCAGGTCATATCTGGCCTTTTTGTAGTCATCAGCGGTGCCCATGACAAATGCAGTCGAACGAGCACGTAGCTTAGCCCTTACATCACAGTTCATCCACTGTTTTTGGTTAGGGTATTTTCTGTAATACTTGGTGGTGGTAACAGTCTCTATACATGTGCTAATGTAGCCAGTAACAGCAGAAGCATATTCATCCAAATCAACAGTACAATCTTCCCTCCCCGCTGCAGTTTTAAACACATCCCAGTTTGTGCAGCCAAAGCAGTCCTGAAGTATTTGATCAGTTTCTTCATTCCACACTTTAACTGCTGTACGTACAGGGGGAGCTTGTTTAAGAAGTTGTCTGTATGTTGGATAAAGGAATATGGAGATGTGGTCAGCCTTTCCAAAGTGGGGTCTTGGAACAGCCTTCAAAGCACCTTTCATGTTGCAGTAGACTTGGTCCAGGATGTTATTTTCCCTTGTCGGAAAGCTCACATGCTGGTAATATTTGGGGAGGACAGTCCTGAGGTTACAGTGGTTGAAATCGCCAGATATAATGAATACAGCGTCTGGGTGTTTGGTCTCGTGTTTATCAATGATGTCATGCAGGAGGCCTAGTGCATTAGCAGTGTTAGCTCGTGGTGGGATGTAAACAGCAGTTAAATACACAGCGCTAAACTCACGAGGCAAATAAAAAGGTCTGCATTTCACCATCAGCAGCTCAATGTCCTGCGAGCAGTGCTTTTCCATCGTCTGTACGTCTGTGCACCACCGTTTGTTTACGTAAACACAGACGCCGCCACCTCTATGTTTACCAGACGCTAAAGTCCCATCTCCCCGGTAAGCAGCAAATGATTCCAACTGGATCGCCGAGTCCGGTATATCCTCCGTCAGCCAGGTTTCTGTGAAGGTGAGGACACAGCATTCCCTGATCTCACGTTGAGCTGTAATCCTTGCTCGTAGTTCGTCCATCTTGTTTTCAAGAGAGCGGACGTTGGCTAGCAGCAAGCTTGGTAGCGGTGGCCTAGTCGCTCTAGCTTTTAGCCTAGCATGCAGGCCGGCTCGCTTGCCTCGTTTACGCCTCGGATGCTTTGCTCGCCGGGTATTCAGCTCACCAGGCCCGCAGGCTGCTGCGTTCTCCCGGCGCAGAAGAAAGGCAAAGTCTGAGAGGCTAAATGAAAGTTCATGGTGAACCCTGCCGATGTTCAAAAGTGTCTCCCTGTTGTAATGTACTGCGTGAGTGTGTTGAATGTCCAAAATGAACAATAAAATAGCAAAAAATAGAAAAACACGGGAGAGTGTCACAGAGACGTCTGCCACGGAGGGCGCCATCTTTGATTGTTACTGCTCATCGTACAAATCGTGTTGCCTGATGCTTGCGATCCGTGACTGCCATGAAACAGAACGACAGATGACATAATTTACACACACGGAGTACAAATAGAGTTGCCTAACACGTGACTGCGCAAAATGGATGTAGACGCGTTCGGAGAACCGATGGTGGTTCCGATACGGATCATGTCTTGACAGCTGGCTAGCAAGCCGGAGTTATCCACCTAGCTTCTGGTCTTCAGACACCAAATGTGTCTTTTAAAAAGAGAAGCAATGGGGTTAGTTTTCAGTTCTCTTTTTTTGTCTGACGGGGAAGCCACAAGTGGCTACCGCATTCACGAGATACGTGCCAACTTAGCAGCAATGCTAGCTCACTTTTTGAAAAGTGTCATCTCACAACTCTGAAACAATGAAAGCAGAAGCAGGAACAAATGATCAGATGCTTGAAATTTATTGCAACGACTGTGAAAGTGTGTTTGTGATGACGTGGAGACAAACGAAGTGGCTGCTCTTGTTGACTCTTGGAGAAGCAAACAATCACATTGCCAACTGGCACGCCACAGAACTCATCGCACCACACGGGGTGTCGTTCCACGCACCCCAGGCTGGACAAAGACAGGAGAAGACATTCAGTGTCATGCTGAGACAGACGTCCAGATGTTTAGTTGAACTTACTGCCAGAATTCATCCACACGCAGTTCTCGCCATTGTTGTAGTTGTCGGGCTGACCTTTAGCCCACGGAGCAAACTCCACTGCTCCGCTTCCATCAGCCCTCTTGAAACTACCATCCTGAAACAAAGACAACCACTGGGATCTCTTCATCCGCTCATCATCACCAACATCATCATCAGTGTGTTGGCTGCTTACTGCTCCTCTTTCAGCGCCGACCCAGTAGTGGAGTCGTCGTGGGTACACCCGTAACATCATACACAGCAGCTTGTTGTGCTCCTCCTCATTTTGCACTTTGACCAAATGACCTCGGAATATTTGACACGTCATCTGATAGAAGGACAACGAACATGTTTAGAACCAGAAGATGTTTATTTCTGCTGCTTTTGTCTGCTGATGTTTCACCTCTGCGTTGGCGAAATCCTTTTCTATGGTCAATAATTTGACGCAGCTGTTTTCATTCAGGCGGTACACCCCACACACGTCACTTTCACATTCTTCCAGCTCAATGTTGGAACACAGAGTATTCAACCCATCAAAGTCGTCTGTGACACACAAACACCGTCAGTCTTTGTCTGCTGCTCGCCAGAGTCGGTATTGCTGACGCTTTGCTTATTACAAGATTAAGCAAAGGCCGACGCGACCATCAGCGCCCCCATCAGGAGGACAGTTGTCACAGCAGAAGGCATGGCTCAGGATGAGTCTGACCTGGGAACAGCACGACGCTCATTTTTCTGCATCAACCTCTGCCATGTTTCTCTTCTACTCACCGGAGATGTGTCCTTTTCAATCTGGCTCCACCGTCTTCAGCCTCACCTCAAGATCTGGGCTCTTAAATACCTTCAATGACGCCTGCAGGCCAACCGCTTGATTTGTCACATTAACATGGCAGCACCTTTTGTTTTTTTTTTCTTCTTTGTTAAATTTGATCAGGCAAATAACGTTAACGTCTGATTTGTCTACCTGGTGGAGTCAGTTCTCCGTTTGAAGGCAGGGACAATAAGGTAGCTTACCTGCAGCCATCTGGTGTGTCCTATTGTGTTGCTTATTTAATCAGTAAGTAGCACTGAATGTCTACACTCAATATCAAATTGGTTAGGATAGGTTTTGCCAGTGCAGACTGCATATAGAGGTGAAAACAACATCTTTCATTCTTTCAGACGTTCCCAGCACGCTCTCACCACACGTTTGGGTCTGCCCGGTCTGTCTGGTATCCTCCCCTGCTGTCTAATCCAACTCATCACCAGGTGGTGACAGTTGGCAACTCAGCCCCCTCTCTTTGGGTACAGAACATGCGGACGCAGATCTGATGATACGACTCCAAAGTCAGTCATAGACCTGCGGCCTAGGGTGTCCTAGTGACAGGTGCACCTATGGACATCCTTATGTTTGAACATGGTGTTCGTTATATCCAAACTGTGGTTCGCACAGAAGTCCAGTAACATTACACGTTCAGATTGGGGGGTGGGCCTGTCTCCCAATCACACCCGTCCAGGTCAAACTGTCATTGCCCATGTGGGCGTTGAGGTCCCACAGTAAAACTACAGAGTCACTAGCAGGTATGCCGAAGAGCATCTGATAGACTCCAAGAAGGATGGGTACTCTGAGCTGCCGTGTGGCGCGGAAGCGCAAACGACAGTCAGGACCCTTCCCCCAACCCAAAGGAATAGGGAAGTAACCCTCTCGTTCACTGAGGATGTCTCCAACACAGAGGCACCAAGACGGGGGGCTGTTAATAAGCCCACACCAGCTCGCCGCCTCTTCCCTGCAGCAACTCCAGTGTAGCGCAAGGTTCAGCTCCTCCCAAGAAGTTTGGTCGCTGAACCCAAACTGTGGGTCGATGTGAATCTGACTACGTTTAGCCGGAATGTCTCAACTTCTCACGCAAGCTTTGGCTCCTTCCCCACCAGAGAAGTGACGTTCCATGTCCCAAGAACCAGACCAGGTTGCCCAGTCACCCGCCCTCGACCTCTACCCAACACGGATTGAGCGGACCTTTATGCTTGCCCCCGCAGTTAGTGGGTCTGCGGAGGGGAGAGCCCGTGAGCTTCTTTGGCCTGGACACAGCCGGGCCCCATCTCAATCTTTATCGTTTTGCTTTCGTTTAAAACACCGTTTTCACGTATGATTTTTGTCCTCTGATTTTCTGTTGTTGTACACTCTTGATCAAAATTTTGAGACCAGTTGAAAAATTGCAAAAATGTACATTTTGTACTGTTGGATCTTAAAGGGTCCCTGATATGATTCATCACCTTTGCTTAAACATGTTATATTTTGTTTGTAATTGTGTTCTGCATTGTTCGAGTTTTGAAAGCGAATGGTAAATTTGCATAAATTACATTTATTTAGTTCATCGCGCCGGTCGTGACGAGCTCGATCTTGCAGTTCAGCCTCATTTCCGGAAGTGACGCCATCGGGGTACTATCACTACTATCACAAACATAGTGGTGTTCGACACGGAGGATGCGTACAGTGATCATAGCCAACATTTGAGCGATGTGTCGATAGTTTTTGAGGAGGAAGAACTTGCAAAAAAATGAATGTAATTCACCAATGCTTTGGTTGCATTATTTTTAATGCTTTGAAGAGCTATTTTCATAACCATATTCAATTCCACAAATTCATGTTTGAAACAAAAGCTTATTTAAAAAAAAGAAAAAAAAAAAGGATTGGTACCCTATCGGATGGGATCGGCAAGACTATAAAAAAAAAAAAATCAGATCTGATCCGAAGCAAAAAATGTGGATCGGGAAATCCCCGGTTAGTTCATTGCTCTTTTTTTGTCCAACTTGGAAGCTCAAAGTGGCTACCACGTTCACCAGGTACGTGCTAAGTTAGCAGTAATGCTGGCTCACTTTTTTAAAAGTGTCATTTCACAACTCTGCTTTCTTGTTGTCATTGTAACGATTATTTCTTGTCCTGAAAACACTAGTCGTGTTTAATTAACATAAACACAAGTAGGACTGAGGTCTATTTAAGAAAGGTATTTATTTTATTCTGTTAATTTTGTTATTTTGCACCAAACAAAAAATCAAATACATTTGAATGGGAATATTTGTTTCCCAAGCATCCCATGTAAATATGTGTCTAATTAAATTCAATTTTAGATAGCCATTATTACCAGTTAGTCCCTCCCCTTCCGCTACGTAGACTCTTGAGGATGGTACTGTAAGTGTCCAGCATTGCACACTCATCATTTGGCCATTGTGAGTGCTGCGTCTCAGTATGAACACACTTTTGCACTCAAACTGCCACGTGTAAGTAGAGAAAATGCGCAAATTGAGACACAGCCGGGAAGCTACGCTAACAAATGCTTGTGAAAAATGAGTGGTTTTGGTGTTGGATGCACGTTAAACAAATGAAACCAAAAGCAGGAACAAATTATCTGGTGCTTGAAGTTTATTGCAATGCTTGTAAAAGCATCGAGGAGACAAACTGTGCGGCTGCTCTTGGTGACTCTTGGAGAATCACATTGCGATCTGACACACCACAGAATTCATTGTACTACACGTGCCGTCGCACCATGCACCCCAGCCTGGACAACGACAGGAGACGACATTCAATGTCGTGCTGAGACAGACGTCCAGAGAGATGTTTTCGTCAAACTTACTGCCAGAGTTCATCCACACGCAGATCTCTTTGTTAAAGTTGTCGGGCTGACCTTCACGCCACGGCGCAAACTCCACTGGTCCGCTTCCATCAAACCAGTAGAAAACATCATCCTGAAACAAAGACAACCGTTTTGATCTCTTCATCCACTCATCATCTCCATCATCATCAGTGCGTTGACTGCTTACATCTCCCCTCACAGCGCTGACCCAGTAGTGGAGCCGGAAAGGGAACAGCCGGTACATCATACACAGCAGCTTGTTGTGCTCTTCCTCATTTTGCACTTTGACCAACTTGCCTTGGAAAGTTCGACACAATTGCTGATGGGAGGACAAAGAAGAAGTTCAGAACCAGAAGACATTTATTTATTGCTGCTGCTCTTGTTTGCTGATGACCTGTGCGTTGATGAAATCCCTTTCCATGGTCATTACTTTGACACAGCTGTTTTCATTCAGGCGGTACACCCCACACACGTCACTTTCACATTCCTCCAGCTCCATGTTGGAACACAGAGTATCCAACCCATCCATGTCGTCTGTGACACACAAACACCGTCAGTCTTTGTCTGCGTCTAGTCAGAGTCAGTATTGCTGACGCTTTGCTTATTACAAGATTGAGCAAAGGCCGAGGCGACCAAACGCAACATAGAGTACATATAAAAATGCAATCATATAAATATAATTTTACAATACTATAAAAGTAAAATCATGAAAAATATTGATTAAAAAAGTAGACAAAATCAATATTAATAACTAAATTACAATGTATATAGAAATATTTTTAAAAATAATATTAAAATAATTGTCCTTTTGACATGCATTATTTCAAGGCTTTCGCGGGCCACATAAAAATGATATGACAGGCCAAATCCGGCCCCCGGGCCTTGAGTTTGACACCTGTGTCATAACAAAATGGGAGCAAAAACAAAAGTATGGCATTTATATTTTTGTTGAGTGTATTTCATCTAATATGTCTATCCAAAATCGAGTCCTGACTAGAACCAGGAAATATGAGCATATTAGTCCAGTACTCAGGTCTCTGCTCTGGCTTCCTGTCGCTCAGAGAATAGACTTTAAAACAGCTCTCCTTGTGTACAACTCTTTTCATGGTCTTGCGCCAAAGTATGTCTCTGACATGTTAGAGGCACATGAACCACCTCGGGCTCTGAGAAGTTCAGGGAGGGGTGTCCTGTGGGTGCCCATAGTCAGGACTAAACACGGTGAGGCTGCGTTTCAGTTTTAGGCCACCAAAGTCTGGAACAATCTTCCAGAAGATGTGCGACTATCCTCACCTCGGCAATGTTCAAATCCTTTTTTTTTTGTTTTATGGAATAATTTATAGGATTTATAGGACTGTAAAGCACTTTGAATGACCTTGTGCATGAATTGTGCTCTAGAAATACTGTTTGCCTATGCTTTCCATCGCTACAGGTTGCGCCTTTAAAATTAATCCCTCCCCTTCCGCTGCGAACCCAAGATGGCGACTCTTGAGGGTGGAAAGTGTCCAGCACTGCACACTCATCATTTTGGCCATCATGAGTGCAACATCTCAGTGTGAACACACTTATGCACTCAAACTGCAAAGTGTAAGTACGAAAATCTGCAAATGGAGACACAGCAGTGAAGCTATGCTAACAAATGCCCATGAAAGAGCAGTGGTTTTGATGTTGGACGCACGTGAAACAAATGAAACCAGAAGCAGGAACAAATGATCAGAGCTTGACGTTTATTGCAATGCCTGTAAAAGTGTGTTTGTGATGACGTGGAGACAAACTGAGTGGCTGCTCTTGTTGACTCTTGGAGAAGCAAACGAATCACATTGCGATCTGGCACGCCACAGAAGCCATCGCACCACACGGGGTGTCGTTCCATGGACCCCAGGCTGGACAAAGACAGGAGAAGACATTCAGTGTCATGCTGAGACAGACGTCCAGACGTCCAAAGATGTTTAGTCAAACTTACCGCCAGAGTTCATCCACACACAGTGCTCTTCATTGTTAAATCTGTCGGGCTGACCTTCACGCCATGGAGCAAACTCCACTGGTCCGCTTCCGTCATCCCAGTGGAAACCACCATCCTGAAACAAAGACAACCACTGGGATCTCTTCATCCGCTCATCATCACCAACATCATCATCAGTGTGTTGGCTGCTTACTGCTCCTCTTTCAGCGCCGACCCAGTAGTGGAGTCGTCGTGGGTACACCCGTAACATCATACACAGCAGCTTGTTGTGCTCCTCCTCATTTTGCACTTTGACCAAATGACCTCGGAATATTTGACACGTCATCTGATAGAAGGACAACGAACATGTTTAGAACCAGAAGATGTTTATTTCTGCTGCTTTTGTCTGCTGATGTTTCACCTCTGCGTTGGCGAAATCCTTTTCTATGGTCAATAATTTGACGCAGCTGTTTTCATTCAGGCGGTACACCCCACACACGTCACTTTCACATTCTTCCAGCTCAATGTTGGTACACAGAGTATTCAACCCATCGAAGTCGTCTGTGACACACAAACACTGTCAGTCTTTGTCTGCTGCTCGCCAGAGTCGGTATTGCTGACGCTTTGCTTATTACAAGATTGAGCAATGGCACACGTGACCATCAGCGCCCCCATCAGGAGGACAGTCGTCACAGCAGAAGGCATGGCTCAGGATGAGTCTGACCTGGGAACAGCACATCACTCATTTTTCTGATCAACCTCTGCCATGTTTCTCTTCTACTCACCGGAGATGTGTCCTTTTCAATCTGGCTCCACCGTCTTCAGCCTCACCTCAAGATCTGGGCTCTTAAATACCTTCAATGACGCCTGCAGGCCCACCGCTTGATTTGTCACATTAACATGGTAGCACCTCTTTTTTTTTCCTTTGTTAAATTGATCAGGCAAATACCGTTAACGTCTGATTTGTCTACCCGTTGGAGCCAGGGACTCAGTTCTCCGTTTGAGGCCAGGAAAAATAACGCAGCTTACATGCGGCCATCAGATGTGTCCTATTGTGTTGCTTAATCAATCAGTAAATAGCACTGAATGTCTATGCTCAGTATTAATTTGGTTAATATATGCACGGGACTTCGTATAGAAAAAGCATACAGTCGGCAAGTCTGCCCTGTGCCAACAAGGTGCTGCAAGACACACAAAGACGCCGCATTCAGGAGTTTGCCTGACTTGGTGTGACTTAGGGGCTATCCACACTGAAACGTTTTCAGGTCAAGACGGCAAAGTATCGTATTTGGGCCACACGGAAACCGCATTCTGGGTGACCTGAAATTGTATTTTTTGGAAAACGGCTGCCAGAGTGGGAAAATCTGAGAGCGCATGCTTGTCATTTCCGTGTAGACAAGCAAACCGCTACTTTCTGAAAACGATGACGTCGTGGCCAGAAGTGAGCTTTGACGACAAGCCAACATAATATCTGATATCTATCTAATATCTATATATTGTCTTACGCTACAAAATCATTCGCAGAAGTCATTCCGCTTCGTCGTAAGTCTAGACAAGCCGGCCAAGCGGAAGACGGCAGATTTATGTGCACGCGTTCTTTTTTTGTTCTACAGTTTTGTGTGTCGCGTGGTTCTGTCCGTGTGTTTACAGCGCCACATGCAGGTGTTCCTTGCGTATTACATCGTTCTCACTCAGTGATCTGGTCTCATCTGGATGCAACTATTTACTAATCCAGCACAGGGTGGACGCAAATTGTTTTCAAACCGCCAAAATAAAATCTGAGGAACGTTTCCATGTGAACAGGGCCTTACTGTAGTCTTTTGTATGCTAATCTTGTCAGTGAAGGGCCAAACAGTGGATCTCAGTGGAAATATTGAGAGAACTGGTGGGGAAAAAAAAGTTGCATGACAGTGTTCCCTTGTTTATTGCGGGGGTTCCCAAAATAGCCCGCAGTAAGTGAGACCCGCGAAGCAGCCAACTTTATTTGTTTCCAATGATTCTATATGTTTTAAGGCTGTAAAACCCCTCACCATACACTTGATACACTTTTCTCAGACAGGCAATAACATTTTGTCACATTTGTCTCTGGTTTAAACAAGACAAGTTCAAATTTTAATGATCAACCTACGAGGTGGGCTGCACGGTGGTTAGCATGTTGGCCACACAGTCACAGTCTGGAGATGGGGAAGACCTGGTCTCCCTTGGGCATTTCTGTGTGGAGTTTGCATGTTCTCCCCGTGCGTGTGTGGGTTTTCTCCGGGTACTCCGGTTTCCTCCCACATTCCAAAAACATGCATGTTAGGCAAGTATGTAAATTTGATAAGCCCAACACATTCTGTACTGCACAGGAAGGCGCGGAGGAGTTTGATTGACAATGGTCTACTGTCCTTTAGCCCTTCAGGACGCAGAACACAATGCACGTTCATATGCTGTAGAAAAAAAAAAGCAGTAGTCGCTGGGGTTACACAAGTAAGGAGTTTGGCTTCTCAAAGCAATATGCAATCAGAAGAGTAATACATTTGCAGCACAAAAAGAACTTCTGGAAAAAATCTGACCTCACAAATCACCCTGCGTACTGTAACCCCTGCGCACTGTCGCCTGTCCATTCTTGTGTTTGTGACGAAGATGCTCGCATCTTCTTGTTTACGCGTGTGTTCCACAGAGGAAGAAGATGCGAGCATCTTCGTCACATACACAGCCTTACCGGAGCATCCTTGCTCGCCGCATTGATTTCACGTTGCAACGTCGTAGAAAGGAACGCCTACGCCTGGCGCTAGCTTTTCCAAACTCACAAATAAAAACAGCAGCGGTGGCAGCATGTCAAATATGTAGCCTTACCTTTCGGTAGTGTCTGAGGCGGTGAGAGCGCGACGCTGATGCGCTACGGGCGAGTCTGTGGTGACGCTAGCCGATGTAGTATGGCTAAGTGTCAATACGCCAGTAATGTAGTTCGTCATAACAATGTTAATAATAATAACAATGTCTCTAGCTTTGTTAATATGCACCTCACGTCATATCTAAAAACACAAATATCTCACCTCTTCTTTCTTTTTTGTCAACGTAGTTTCAAGAGTGTTGGAAGTTTGATACGCCTGCGCTATCATAAACCTGGACACTGAATTTATACTGTTTGATACTGTCCTGTTTAAGCAGGGCAAGTGGCCAGCACTGCACACTGACCATTTTTGGTGCAACATCCGGGGACTGACCTCCTGGACTTCCAAGTGTGAACACACTTATACACTAAAACTGCTGAGTTTAAGTACGGAAATGGGCAAATGGAGACACGGCCATGAAGCTAAGCTAACAAGTGTTCATGCAAGAGCAGTGGTTTTGATGTTGGATGCACGTGAAACAAAATGACACCAGAAGCAGGAACAAATCTGATGCTTGAAATTTATTGCAATGACTGTAAACGTGTGTTTGTGCTCACAAGTAGACCAACTGAGCGACGATCACACTAGGACCTGACACGCCACAGAACTCGCCTCATAACACGCGCCGTCGTTCCACGCACCCCAGGCTGGACAAAGACAGGAGACAAGGTTCAGTGTCATGCTGGGACAGACGTCTAGCGAGAGGTTTCATCCAACTTACTGCCAGAGTTCATCCACACGCAGTCCTCTTCGCCCTCATAGTTGTCGGGCTGTCCTTCACGCCATGGAGCAAACTCCACTGGCCCGCTTCCATCAAACCAGTAGAAATAACCATCCTGAAACAAAGACAACCGTTGTGATGTCTTCATCAACTTATCGTCATCATCAGCGTGTTGGCTGCTTACTTCTCTTCTTACAGCACCGATCCAGTAGTGGATTCGCCTCGGGAACACCCGTATCATCATACATAGCAGCTTCTTGTGCTCCTCCTCAGTTTGCACTTTTACCAAATTACCATTGATGAGTTCACACCCCATCTGATAGGTGGACAGTGAAGACGTTTACAACCAGAAGGTGTTTATTTCTGCTGATTGTGTTTGCTGATGTTTCACCTGTGCGTTTTCGAAATCCCTTTCCAAGGTTAATACTTTGACACAGCTGAACTCGTTCAGGCGGTAAAACCCGCACGGCTCATCACCGCATTCTTCCAGCTCCACGTCGGCACACATAGCTCTCACCCCTTGAGAGTCGTCTGTGACACACAAACACCGTCACTTTCTGTCTGCGCTCGTCAGAGTCGGTATTGTTTGAGTTTTGCTTCTCACAAGATTGAGCAAAGGCAGACGCGACCATCAGCGCCCCCATCAGGAGGACAGTCGTCACAGCAGAAGGCATGTCTCAGGATGAGTCTGACCTGGGAACAGCACGACGCTCATTTTTCTGATCAACCTCTGCCATGTTTCTCTTCTACTAACCGGAGATGTGTCCTTTTCAATCTGGCTCCACCGTCTTCAGCCTCACCTCAAGATCTGGGCTCTTAAATACCTTCAAAAAAAAAAAAAAAAAAAAAAAAAAAAAAAAATACCTTCAATGACGCCTGCAGGCCAGCATTTGCATTTGAAGATTGGTCACATTAACATGGCAGCACCTTTTTTTTACTCTTTGGTAAATTTGATCAGGCAAATAACGTTAACGTCTGATTTGTCTTCCTGGTGGAGTCAAGCACTCAGTTCTCCGTTTGAGGCCAGGAAAAATAACATCCAGTAGCTTACACGCAACCATCTGGTGTGTTGCTTATTCAATCAGTAAATAGCACTGAACACACACATTTAGAGGTGAAAACAACATGAACAACATACACCAGAGAGCTAGCTACGGGTGAAAACATGCAATTGTGAATCTGAAAGAAGATTCAGCATGAGGATGTCTGTCAACCACTGATGAGCCACTGGCTGTGTCTCAATGGGAATTCTTCCGTCAGTACACTTCAGTAACACTCGTTTATCGCAGTTAATTGGTTCAAGACTTGACGGCGATAAGTACATTTCCCTGAAGTACGATTCGATATTAATAAATTAAATATTTTTGTAGTTATGGTATAGTAAACCTTCTTAATACAGTTTTGAACATTGTTAGAGACTTCTAGACATGAAATAACACCAATTTAGTTACCTTTACATTTGTTTTACCCAACATAGACGATATAATCAGAGAAAATAAGACAAATTAAAGATAAATAGAAGAACATAGACCTTTGCAGGTCCTTGTTTTTTTTCTGGACAGCGTGCTTCCTGCTGTTGTCTAACCAATATAATGATTAGACTGCTTTAATGGGTCCCTGACAGGATACATCAACTTTGCTTAAATATGTTTTATATTGTTTATAATTATGTTCTACATTGTTCAATTTTTTTTTTTTCAGCGAACAGTAAATGAGCAAAAAGTACATTCAGAGTTCATGACCCCAGCCATGACGGACTAGTGCTCGCAGTTCAGCCTCATTTCCAGAAGTGACATCATCGGGGACTATCACACAGGTAAACAAACATGGCGGTGTACGAGACAGAGGGTGTTTACAGTGATTACAGCGAAGATTTCAGCGATGTGTCAATCGTTTTCGGGGAGGAAAAAACATTTGGAGATGAAATAGAGAACTTGCAGCGCATGGACTTAAGCCTTAATGTGAGGATATGTCTGGATCCCAGTATGCAGAGAGGTACACCAGTCGTGATTGAAATGGTCTTTTTAATGCTACTGCACGACAGTTCAGAAACAAAAAACTACGATGCCATGGAAGGGAAAAGGCATTGCGAAAAAATGGAAACGTATGCAACAGAAAAGAACACCAAAGCTGGTCAGGCGGAGCTACGAACAAAGCCGTGGAGGAAAAACCAGACAGGACTGGCTTGGGGGTTCTGCCACGAGGAATCACCGAGTGCCATCCAGTTGCCACAGGTGAGCTAAAAAGGAGTGACAATGAGGCACAGCTGTGCCTGTTCTGTAGCTCCGCCCAACTAGAGATCACCTGGGTCTGTGTGATGACACAAAAGCAGAAAAATGAACAAGGGAAAGGAAATAAGCCACAAATAATCACCTGAACCCAAAATGTAACGCTGGTGCCTAGCCAGGCGTGACACTTAAGACATGGAGATGAAGATTGGTCGCCTTCAAAACCCAGGATGGTAAGTACATTCCTCTGGAGTTGTGTATCCTCAATCATTGTTTTAAATTGGCTTGTTCGTGAGCGTAAAGGGGCTTTTATAGCCTGTTTTCATGGCTATACATGTGGCCTCACGTCAACGAATGTTTGCCGTCGCCGCTGCCTCCCACAGTAAACACATCGCTGTGAAAAGATGTTTATATATTATGTATAAAGCTTTGCAGCCTTGTCGCTATTGTGGAATAATGTTTACAAGACGTTAGGTAAACAAGACATGACTCACTCTCTTGTGCCACCTTTGACTTTGACCAACTTTTTTTTGTCTTGTTTTTTTCCTGCAGAATAGCATCATCAACTTTATTTCAGACACATGCATTGTCCATAGAACAATATACACTATATAAAACAAACAAACAAAAAAATCCACACAATTAAAAATGGCTATCTCTTGCTATATAGATTAAGGCGCCAGTGTTTCCACAAACTAGAAAAGAACCTGAATGACCTTTGTTCAGGGTTGGTCAGTACACATATGATGCTGTTTGCAGAGGATGTTAGCCTACACATTCATCTGTACATGAGGTTCCGTAACACAGCAGCACAAGTTGGTACAGCAGCCTGGACAAACATTTGACTGGCACTAGTCCAGCGGGGCACCTTAAGCAGCATCCTCATGCCATCCTTGTATGCCACCTGAAGCTTATGTATACTGCTTTTTTTATAATGCTGCCACAAGTGGGCAGTATACATAGGAGTACAATATGCTTTAAAAAGTGCCGTTTTAACAGATACTGAGCACATAGAAAACTTACAACAAGCATGTTAGCTTGTGCATACTGCATACAACATTCTCTGTAAACGTCTCTATCATCTGTCAGGTCAGTGGATATGTAATGGCCCAAATATTTCACCTCATCATAGACTTTTAGGATGTTATCTGCCAGTGAGAAGTCAGGGAAAGTTAATTTAATGTCCTCTTTACTCCTGACAATCATAATATTGCTCTTTTCTGAATTATATTTAATATCAAAGCGTAGGCCATAGTGTGAACAAACCCTTAACCGCTGCTGTAGACCAGCACTGTATGGACAGAAGATCACCAGATGGTCAGCATACATCAGGTGGTTTATGGGAGTATCACCAACACGGCAGCCAGTCCTACATTCATTCAGCAGCTTAGATAGATCATCCATATCCGTGTTAAAAAGACAGGGAGACAAAATGCTGCCTTGTCGCACCCCATTCCCAACATGAAAGGGAGATGATGCTAAGTTTCCCCATTTAACAAAAACAGACTGCTGAGCAGACCAAAACTAACATTCTTATTTAATATTTTGGGACACCCCTATTATACAATTTATGAAATAACTTGTCATGATTTATATGGTCAAAAGCCTTTGAGGCGTCAATAAAGCAAATAAACGTGGTAGTATTGTGCCTGTTGTACAGATCCATCATCTCCTTTAAGGCAAAAATGCACATATCTGTGCCAAGCTTGGATTTGAAGCCAAACTGATTATTGTATTGTATTGTATTGTATGTACTTTATTTATCCCACAGCGGGGAAATGTACTTGTTACAGCAGCAAGCAAGCAAGACAAGTAAGGAGAACAGTAAAGTAAAGTAAAGTAAAGCATCGTGACTACAACATTCTCCATTCTATTCAACATAGCCCTTTCCAAGACCTTTGATAAGGTACTTGCCAGAGTTAATGGACGATAATTATCTTTACTATTTATTTTTCCAGCTTTATTTTTCACAATGGGCACTAAAATAATAGACAATATAGACTTTGGTAAGGTACCATGAATTAAAAACCCAGTAAAACAGTAAACCCCACCCCATGATATGATTATATTCCACATTGTAAGAGAGGTTGAGGAGGTCAGGGGCACAGCTCCGCCTTCAGCATGAGCATACACAATAAACAACAATGAACAAACACTTCATCTCTTTGAAATATGGAAGAGTGGAAGGGAGCCGATGAGGAGGATTTGTGTATCAAAGGAGTTTTAGCTTGAAGTGAATTCAACATGATTAGAAAGCACACATTCAGCACTCTTTGTTTTGGCAAAGCTCTTCAAATGGCTTTTCAAAATATCCCCACATTTGGTGTCATTTCATCATTTCTGTGAAAATGTTCCCATTGAAAACGAATGCATTTAAAAGATGCCCTCTGCTGGTGAAAAATCATATTACATTTTCATTTTATTCTACGTTACTGAATCGCTCTGCTGCTTCTGCAGTGGTCACATGGCTCGGTTGACGGAGTGTGTGCTTCCCACCTGAACGGTACCAGGTTCAATTCCTGTGTATGCCTCCATCACGTATAAAATTAGATTACAGAAGTCTGATTCAGGTTTGGAGTTGATCCAAAATGTAACCCTTTTCCGAAATTCATCCTTTTCCCTCCAACTAATTATTATTACCTGCTACTCCTGACACGTTTCTCAAGCCATTGCGACATCAAACTGTTCAACACGTGCAGGATATTCATGCTATTAGCCACGCACAAAAATTCCTTTCTGTAGATATACTTTCTGTGTGTGAGTGCATTCTTGAATTTAGAATGTTTAGGAACTCATTTTATTTTGAATTTCATCCAAATATACATTAATCTGTTGTGGAAGAGTGATCAAATTAAGGTTTTTAGCTCGTTATTAGAAAAAAGAATTCAGAATTGGCTAGCTACTTTCTTAGTATGAGATTATTTTTCTCAAGTGTCAAGATATTTTTTTCTTTTTGGGAAAAAAGTAAGAAAGGACGTGTTTACTTTCTTCAAATGTAGTTTTTGTCTTCCTGACAGAGGTGGCGTAGCTCAGTCAGGTTTGGAAGCCATCTTGCTCGCACACACCTTTACAAATTTTCGATAGGCTTGAAATCGGGACGCTGTGATGGCCACTCCAAAACACCGACTTTGTCGTCCTTCAGCCACTTTGAGACTTCGGGTCATTGTCCGAGAAAGCTTCAACTTCCTGGCTGATGGCTGGAGATGTCACATTGCTATTTGCACATAATGTTCTTTCTTCATGACACCATTTATTTTCTGAAGTGCTGCCACCCCCATACTTCACAGGTGACTGTATGTCTATGCTTTGCTCCTCGGCCACCATTGTTTTAAATTGCATAGCCAGGATGGTGACTGCTGAGGGTGTGTCCCGCACACTGAACTCTATACTGGAATGGCCCCGATCGCTTGCTGCGCATTGGAGGTTTGAAGCAACTGGAAGTATAGAAGTCGCCCAAAACAAGAAAGCCTAACAACTAAGAGGAGTTGGAGATGCCGTCTTGTGCTGCTATTAATTGCACAAATCGTGATACTCGTGAAAATCGCGAGAAGGGACTTACATTTCACAGGTAGGTAAATGCTTATAATAATAAAAACAGATACTTTAAATCTGTAAGCATCTTTTCATCTAAGTAGTTGTAAATGAGCCCTTATTCTCCTTTAGATTTCCACACTGCAATGTTCAACTTCTAAAGCAATGGGTAGTAAATATACGGAGAGACAGGTGGATTCCTGCAGCCAGATCGCAACTCTGTTCAAGTCATTTCACCGAGGAGAACTTGGACAGGACCGGCCAGACTGTTAGATTACGACAAAATGCAGTTCCAACATTTGACTTTCCTGATCATCTTCTAAAGGCATGCTAGCATTTACCTTTGATACTACGTAGATCCTTATCGTAACAAATACCTTGTGAACACTGAAATTGACTTGTTATGCATTGTAATTTCACACCATAGAGGTAGGCCATGTTTCTCTTCTACTCACCGGAGATGTGTCCTTTTCAATCCATCTTCAGCCTCACCTCAATATCCATCCATTTTCTATACCGCTTCTTCCTCATTAGGGTCGCGGGGGCATGCTGGAGCCTAGCTGACTTCGGGCAACAGGCGGGGTCACCCTGGACTGGTCGCCAGCCAATGGCAGGGCACATATAGACAAACAACCATTCACACTCACATTCATACCTATGGACAATTTAGTGTCACCAATTAACCTCACCTGCATGTTTTTGGAATGTGGGAGGAAGCTGGAGTACCCGGAGAAAACCCACACACACGGGGAGAACATGCAAACTCCACACAGAAATGGGGAGAATCGAAACCAGGTCTTCCCGATCTCCAAGCTGTTACTGTGTTGGCCAACATGCTAACCACTAGACCACCGTGCAGCCCACCTCAATATCTCAATATCCACCTCAGCTTCATTTGAGGGTCAAGAAATTTTGGTCGCCGAATACTCCCATCATGAGACGCATGAAGCTGGCTGGACTGTTGCACAGGCCCCGGGGGAGTCGGTTGAACTCATTGGTGCCCCATTGGTGTGGTGAAGGCCATCAGTTTTTTGTCCTCTTCTGCCATGGCGATGTTGTAAAAGCCAGAGGTGAGGTCCATTGCACTGAAAATTGCACTTCCTCCCAACGCTGCAAGACAATCGGCCTGATGGGGAAGAGGGTGTGCGTCCTTGATTGTGCGTGCGGTTAACCATCGATAGTCCACACATGTCCTGAGATCACCGTTCTTCTTCCAGACAAGCACTAACGGGGATGCCCATTCACTTTTTTGACTTAGTGATGATTTCACACTCTTCCATCTCTGAGAGGACTTGTCTGAGCTTGTGGTAGTCGCCTGGTGGGACACGACGATAGGGGAGCCTGAAAGGTCGCTCATCAGATAAATGAATGCGGTGGACAAAGTCCTTTGCGAGCCCGCAATCAAGATTGTCTCTTGAAAAAACATCATCATATTTATGAATGAGTTTGGACAGTTTTTCTTTCCAAAGATCAGACACTTCGCATGAGTCAATATCTAGATCATCTAGTCCCAGTTTATGCATGCTATCACGGAAGCAGTGATCAGGAGTGGCATCAGATTTACTGGTCATTTCATCACTTACTGCTTGACTTTGCACACACAACATTGTGGCGTTCCCCTTCTCAGTAGGCATATCCAAATCCTCAATGGCAATGCAGGTGGAGACGTCTGCCATTTTCATGTTGCGTTTCAGAGTGACAGGCTTATCAGCAGTGTTCAAAACCCGGACTGGGACACACCTCTCACCGTTCATGGTAGCAACAGACCTGCAGACAATGATGTTTTTCTGGTGAATATGTGTCTTCACTGGTTCAATTATGATGGCACTCCCTTCTGAAAGAGGTGAAACTGAGGGCAGTTTAGCCCAAACGAGGTGTTCTTGCTGTGGGGAGAGAGTCACAGATTTCACAAGTTTCGCCGTCCCAATTAAGTCTGGCATAGTGTCACCATTCCATCTGTTAATGCCTGCTAACATGTTCAGGAACTGCATTATTTCAGGTGCCTTTGTGGGCTCGGGCTTGCTCAGGACTTGCCAGAAACGGGGTGATTGTTTAAACTGTCTTAGTAGGTGCTTGATGACGTTTGTGCCGAGAATGAGCTGATCTTTCTGCCCAGAAACTACTAGAATGGGCACAACAAATGTGCATCCATACACTTCCATTTTTAAATCACAGATGTTTTTGGGTTTGACTTGAACTCCACCACACCCAACTAGCATGATGTCCTTGTGGGCGTGGCTTGACTCTAATGCTAAACCAGCATCTTTGAGCAATTGTGCAGCTTCTTCACTAATGGTGCAGGCCATGGAGCCAGTATCTAACAGAGCTTTTAATGGCACCTTACCACCCATCTGTGCGTTTACATAAAACAGGCTGTCAGCTTTATCAAGAGTACTTATGTTCTGAAAAAGTGCAGTAACACCGGGGGCAACACGCTTTAAGCTCTCCATGTACACTGACTGTATGTCATCATCGGGCGTGAGGGTTTCATCACTGTCACTCACACTGTCCCCTCCCGGGTGTGAGTGGCCTGGACAGGTGGGCGGCTGCCTTGCTGGACAACAGCGGTGCAGTTTCTTCGTTGGTGACCTGCTTTGAAACAGCCGAAACACCTTCTCTCTCTCATACAGTGTGCTCGTGTGGAGTGAGTCTCACTGCCACAGATTTGACATGGACCGAAGCGAACTGGAGGAGAAGGATGGGAACGAGCAGTGTAAGTGGACCGGTTATTCTGTTCTAAGACTCTTTCGAGCATGTTCAGCACATGCTCCAAGGCGCTTGGATCTGAAGGAGATTCTGCACTTAGCTTGGGTGGATTAGTTACAGTAAGCTTGGCCGCGTTAACGTGAGCATGATCAGTTTCGGGTGAACAGATGTTACAGCTGTAGCTACTTGAAGGACATTTACTCTGGCTGTGCTTGTTTTCTTCATTTGCTGTTCTCTCTGGTGCTCATCAATGACCTCCTGCACCTCCGTGAGTGACCACTTAGCAATGGGTTTGCACTTAAACACACAAGCTAGGCTAGGATCAGGACAGTTCTTGATGAACATGACAGCTATTTCTGCATCCATGTTATCCATCCTGCCTCCTTGCTGTCTCAAACATCTGTCTGCTGTTTCTGCCGCTGTGTTCAACCTAACCCAGTAGTCTACAGGTGTCTCCTTGGATCTTGGCTGGGTGGCATAGAAATCTGCCAAGGGCAAGCATGACCCGGGGGTTTCGCTAAAGTAGCGTCTCAGTATACTGTAGATTGTCTCGGGATTAGCAGTTTCACTAGTCTTCAGCCCTACCTTGACGATGTTTTTTGCTTTGCCGAGAAGATGATTCAGGATCTCACACCTCTGTTCCGTGAGCGACAGACTCCTCTTCTGCAAATACACTTCCATCATGTCAATCCACTCATGGATGGAATACTTGTCATTGCCTTCACCACGAAACATGGGCGGCTCTCTGATGTCAGATCTGACTATCAGGCTCACTTTTGACAGGTCAATGGCTTGGTCTGACATTGTTGTTATATTGGCAGCATCACATGAGGGCTGTTTAGGGGTAGCTGGTCGTTGACTGGTTAGCAAGCGACTAGCAATTGACTCTCCTATCTGCATCCCTAACTCACCAATAAAGTCACGCAGCTGCTGGGTGGTGTTCTCACCGCTCACGACTGGGGTGGAAAACTGGGGCTCAAGACAAGGGATAGAGTCTATTCCCAGTGACTCTTCATCTGCAAAATCTACAGTTTTACTTTGAAAAACCCCATCTGTGCCTATCAAACTCCTACCCCTCCCAACTACAAGTGTAAACAGTGTGAATTTGCCAAGACCCCTGCCTGTCATGTCTTAGTTATGTTTACACAGATTGTACAGTTTTATCCAAAAACAAAATATGATACAGGTTCACAGGACTGTGCAGATTGTACAGATATTATTCACGTGTGTGTTCAATATTCTAGAAACTCTTAATTCCAGGATACCATTATGAACTTCAGCTACCAACAAGGATCACAGGTCTACCAACTTTACAACACGGGCGTCACACGCTCACAGCTGAACCTCGGCGATCGGCAGCGGCTGACCAGATGATCCGGGTCACGGCACCAGTTTT
Source organism: Dunckerocampus dactyliophorus (assembly GCF_027744805.1). NCBI lineage: Eukaryota > Metazoa > Chordata > Actinopteri > Syngnathiformes > Syngnathidae > Dunckerocampus > Dunckerocampus dactyliophorus. Next base: position 1,187,885 of record NC_072821.1, on the reverse strand, counting down.
ATGTAGCAGACTTGTAATGGCATCCGGATTGAAGAACACACACCAGGTCAGGATCTGTACATTTATTTTCTGTGGAACAATGGCAAGGATGGCACAATATTAGCGGGCACACACAGCAGCATTCCGTGACTTCAGCTGCTCAAACGTCCACCTTATGGCAGCAGACACGCCTTTCTCCCTGTGTGCGTCGCTATAAAGGGTCCCCCTTGCAACAGCAACCGCAACAAAAATAAGTTTCATCAAAACATAAATGCAGGTTTTGAGAATGTTCACAACAAAAAGCACAGTATTTTAAATCAAAGATTTCACTCGGCTACATATATACTATGTAGTAGTATGATATATATGCGGTATATATACTATATAGTAGTATGATATATATGCGGTATATATACTATTTAGTAGTATTGTGTATATATATACACTATATAGTAGCATGGTATATATGCGGTATACATACTATATAGTAGTATGATATATATGCGGTATATATACTATTTAGTAGTATTGTATATATATACTATATAGTAGCATGGTATATATGCGGTATACATACTATATAGTAGTATGATATACAGTATATGCGGTATATATACTATTTAGTAGTATTGTATATATATACTATATAGTAGCATGGTATATATGCGGTATACATACTATATAGTAGTATGATATATATGCGGTATATATATATATATATATATAGAAATAATATATATATATACTTTCAGTATACTATATAGTAGTATGGTATATATATATATATATATACACTATATAGTAGCATGGTATATATACTACATAGTAGTATTGTATACGCCCAAAGTCAGCTGGGATAGGCTCCAGCATGGCCCCATGACCCTAATGAGGATGAAGCAGTATAGAAAATGGATGGATGGATGCATAGAATGGTATATATATATATATATATATATATAGTATATAGCAGTATGGTATATATGCGGTATATATACTATATAGTCGTATGATATAGTTTGAAAAATATTTGTTATATTTTCTGCAGGTTAAGGAAAACTGCACTTTTTTGGAATTTCTTGTGTAAGACGTGGACACTTACTGTATGTCTTTCTCTCTTCTATGCCTTCGAAAGATATGAAAACAGATAAAAAGAGACAGCTCATGACTTATTACTTACTTCATTTAAAGATATCAAAGCTATTTTGTAGTTGGATTAACATGTAAAATAATACAATCATAAACAGTGTTCCCAAAGTAGCCTGCAACAAGTGATTAACATCCACCAAGTAGCCAACTTCATTTGTTTCCAATGATTCTATACTGTATGTGTTAAGGCTGTAAAAGCCCCCACCATACACATTTTCTCACATTCCTCTCTTGTTTAAACACTCGCAAAGTTCACATTTTGTTTGAGTTTTAATGATCAACCTACGAGGTTGGACACGAGTAATTATGAAGAGACTCACGCCAGTGGCGGAGCCAGAAATCTTTCATTGGGGTGGCCAAGGTGAGACCATTTCTCCACCCATCAAAGTTAAAGTATGAACTTTGATGGGTGGTTTTGCAAGAATTTTCTAGTTACACCTTCCTGTAACAACTAGGCCTTTTTTTGGTGCCTAGCCTAGCAATCAATGATAAAATTATTTCTATGCAGTTTTTTACAGTAGGCTTTGAGTATTTGCACTTATCTAATGTCTTTTTGTACCAAAAAACAGCTTTTTTAAAAGCTACCACAACTACCAAGTTACATTCATTCTGATACCACACATGATTCGCGCAAAGGTAGAAGACATGTGACAAAATTTCTGCTTTCTTCCTGCCTTAACCTTATCCTGAGATAAAAAAAAATAATGGTTTACCGTAGGAAAATAATTAGACAAAGATAGACTTTAAATTCCGTACGTAAACAATGTTTGCAGGCTGCCACACAGCCAATTTTTCGTCCGTCTCGAAGCTAAAATACATCTTACGAGCTTGATAAATGACACAAAAGCGTATAAATCTGAGTAGTTATAACCTTTAGCAGTTGATTTTGGTGGCTATACGATCAATCGAAGTTTTACCAGTGCGTTGCCATACTGTTGTCTCACAGCAAAGTGGTCTCACCAAGATGGCCGCCGCAAATTTCCATTGGCTTCAAAAATAAAACAATAGAAGCTCGATCCAGTCTTTTTTTTATATCAGTGGACTTAGCTCATTGGCAAGCAAGTCTGTGGAAGAGCAGTCATTAGTCTTAGTGGGAGGAGTTAGTCTGTGTGACAGGAAGTAGTGTGTCTGTGAAAAAGGAGTAAGTTAGTCTTTGTGGGAGGAGTGACTTTGTGAGAAAAGTAATTCAGTATGTGGGACGAGTTCACAAGTCTTGTGGGTTGAGTTAGTCTGCATGTCAGGAGTTAATTGGCCTCTGTGGGAGGAGCCAGCCTAAGGAAGAGTAGTTGGTCAGTCTGTGGGAAATGTCAGCTTGTGTGTGGGACGAGTTCATCTTGTGGGAGGAATGAATTCAAGTTGTGTGGGAGGAATTCGTCTGTGATGTCATCAAGGAACGCTCACCTTCATTTTCTCAATTTTTATTTAAGTTTTAGCAAAATAAACACAAACGTAAAACAAAAAACAATAAAAAAACTGCTGCATGCTGACGTGCACTCACATGCACTCGCATGCACACGCTGCAGCGGCGCGTGAATAAATTATACTCATATGTACATTTCCCGGCGGTGGGCGTGGTCACTCGGCGGCATTGGAGCCGGAATCTGAAGAAGGAAAAAAAGGGTTTGATGGAGACAAGCAGCGCCAGGGACACGGTGACGACACGCACTTACTCTTGCCGTCGCACGCCACGATCTTGACCTTGTCCACCTTGACGAGATCGGTGACCTCTCTGAACTCCACGTCGTTCAGAACAAACGTCCAGACGTTGTCACAGAAGCGATACGTGTTCAAAGAACCCTGAGAGACAAACAAACAAACGTGGCCGTCACGAGCGAAGCCACGGGGATTGACTTGGCGCAAACGCTGACAGTGCTCCGTGGGGTCAGGGGTCACCTTGAAGTTGACTCTGTTGCGGACTCTGTTGGCCAGCGCTGTGTTGATGGCTTTGTCAAACTGGAGCAGGACCTGCAGGGCCAGCTGGGGGGTTATCTGCTGGGTCTTAAAACACACACACAGGTACGTTACACGATTGTTTCACATGCATTTGTCTCTCGCTAGCCTACTTATTAATATAAATACAAATATATAAAGTGAACGTGTGGTCTGTACGGCTGGCTTGCTTATATTAATATTTTCCCATGATCACGTTGTAAGATACTGTAAGTATTTCCTGATAATATAAGTACAGCGTGTTAAAAGTGTCCATTTGTTGTAAACGTGACGACGAGAGAAGTTCCCGACCGATGTTTTGCTAAACTAATGGAAGCTAAATAGCATTAGCAATGGAGCCACCTGGATGAGCTCGTCCAGGCTCTCCTGTAGGCTGTTTCCCAGGGTGGTGTTCCTGTACAACTGGTACGCCATGCCGGAAGCTTCGGGAGCCCCCCCAAAAAACGAAATAAATAAACGGGAACGTTAGGCGAACGACGATAAGCAGCCAATTCGTTGCCCTGCACACTAAGCTAGCAAACAAGTAGGCGGAGCTTATCTTTTTCTCTTCTTCTATCGCCACTCACCGCATTCAAGTAGCGCCCCCTAGGGCACAGGACTGTTGTAGTAGACGTACAGTCACAGCACGACAGCAGTTTGACGTTTAAATGCTGCTTCTCTTCGAGCGGCGCGAAAAGCGCTTTTACCTGAATTTTAAATCTAAACATCATCATGGAAAAAATAAAGCCGTTTGAACGAGTACTTTTTGCTATGTTCGTTGTGCTTGTGCAGTTAACACAATGTCCACCAGGTGCCAGCAAACAGCAACCAATGAAACAGTTTCAACTTAGCTGTGAAAAAATATATTATTGCACGGGATATCAGCGGCGGTGCTACGGGGGGTGACACGGCTGGGGATCCTGCAGCACACACCTTTCCGCGTGGAGGAGCTGTCAATGAAAGCGCGTCTTACATGAACTGCACGCAAGTTTTCCATGATGACTTTGGTCGGTTTGGTCCGGTCAAATTTTCTTACAGTGTTGACTTTGACTTAAATTCCTGAAGCGTGATTCAGCACATAAATACATCTGTAGCAAGCATGAGTGGGTATGTAAACCAAGGAGTTCAGAGTTCAAACAGGAGTGCCCATCGGCATCTACTTCCGTATTATGGCCTGCGCGGGTTTGGCCGCCATGATGGTGAGCAAAATCCAGACAACATGTCCTCCACTGTTAATTGCTCTAATAGACGCTCCACATGTTATTACGTCAAAAAAGCCTTAACCTATCGTACCGATTTTGTCAACCGGAAGAGGCGGGAGTGTTCTCTATGTCGTTTATGGTGACATTTGAGAGTATTCACAGTCTTCAGTAAACCAAACATGCATCTTTTTGTCATTTTTAAACACAAGTGAGTCGTCAGTGAAGCCAACGTGATAATAATGCAAGTAGCTAATCTAATCCTCAATTCGATGCCTTACAAATGGCGCGTCCAATGTGGGTATGAGTCGCGAAGCTTAGCAAGACGTCTATTGATTCCTAAATGAATGAACAACAAAAGTTTATGGAGGATTTGAAGCCACTTTTGCTACTCGTGCTCAGATCATTCTTGCTGAGCTGGCAGAAGCTCGAGATGAGCTGATTATTCCCGCCGTGTGCGCCGGGAAGCCGTGGAGATTCCAGGTCATCCCGTGTGATACAACTCAATTCACTTTGTTGTGACTGGGATTTATCGGACTCGCCGGGAGGAATAATACGGAGTCCCGGAGGGGACATGGAAAAAAAATATGATGGGTAAAAAAAAAAAAAGAATGAACTATTGCGAGATAACGCAAAATAGTATTGCGTTTCTTCGCAAAACAGTTTTGCGTTATCTCGCAAAAGTTCATTCTTTTTTTTTTTTTTTACCCATCACATTTTTTTTCCTCCATGTCCCCTCCGGGGCTCCGTAGAATAAGACGATAGAAGATTCCTGCGGCTCCGTGAAAGACCGCAGCAACGATAAGCTTCCACTAATGAGCTTGTTAGCTGGCTAATGAACTTTTGCAAATGGAAGCACCGCGCACGCTTTCTTTGTTTGGTGTTGCTTTGTGCGCAAACAAAATCAAAGACTTCAAGCTTGTCAGTGTTTATGGCAAGTAACCGTTATCGTGGTCGGTCATGGTAACCATGGAAACGAAATACAACTAAACGCCTGTCAATGTCACGGATGACACATAGCAACTAGTTAAGGAACTCAGTGAAGCTAACCTACTGAACGAACTAGTCTCAGTGATACCTAACTAGTTTCCAATGCTGCAAATCAATTAACTAACAAGTCTTAGCTGAAGCTAACTTGCTAAACTAACTAGTCTAACCTACTTAACTGACTAACTTAGTGAACTATGATAACCTATTTATCTAACTTGTTTTTCGTTAAGATAGCCTATTTGACTAGTTCTGTAAGTCTAACCTATTGAACTAGTCCAAAGTGAAACTCAGCTGTTGAAGCTAATCTAATGTAGTTAACTAAGTAATGAAGGTAACATATGCAAGTAAGCTAACCTATTGAATTTACTAGTTTTAATGAAGCTAACCTGTTAAACTAACTCGTTTTCAATGAAGCTAACCTTTTGAACTAAGCTAACCTACTGAATTTACTAGTTTTCAATGAAGCTAACCTATTGAACTAAGTGGTTATCAATGAAGCTAACCTTTTGAACGAGCTAGACTTGAATGACGCTACGCTGCGTGTGAGGAAGTCGTTGGGAGAAAAGCCTCACAGAAAGTTCCAGGAGCTTTTTTGTTGTGTCAAAGATCATTAATGTTGTCAAAGATCATTAATGCAAGTGTTTGGATGGTCAAGCGGTCACATGATTGCCGGGCCTCGTTAGCGTCATTAACAGAGAAAGCGGCTTCTTTAATGATGCCGCCATTAGCCGGTCAGTGATGCGAGCGACATGGTTATTATTTAGGTCGTTATGCTAATTAGGTACGTCAAACATTGCATCCATCGCTCTTACTTTTAGAAAGCGTCTCCATCTCCAGTCTGGTCTACACAACTTAACGTTTTAACGACAAAGAGACGCGGCAACGCAACAAAACCAGCCTGCGGCCGGCCGGCTGGCGACGCCGATCTGTCGAGCCGTGTTTGCCCGAAGAGAGAAGAAGATTTAAAAGGTCAGAGTTCGTTTTAAATGGAAATCAAACAAATTTTGGAGATGATGAAGTCCAAATCCTCCGCAAACACGTTCACAGCCTTCGTGGGATTAAAGCACACGCGTCTGGAATCCATGAGTTGCAAAATAAAACAATTGGACCAGAATGATGTACATATTATACAGTGTATATACGGTATACTAGCATATATTATACCGTATATACTGTATACTAGTATATACTAGCATATGTTATAGCGTATATGGCTGTACACAGTATATGCACATATATACTGTATACTAGCATATGGTATACTGTACATACGGTATACTATCATATATTATAGCGTATATACTGTATACTAGGATAGTATACAGTATATGACTATACACAGTATATGCATGTATATACTGTATACTAGCATATAGTACACAGTATATGCATGTATATACTGTATGCTAGCATATAGTACACATTATATACATGTATATACTGTATCCTAGCATATAGTAGACATTATATACATGTATATACTGTATACTAGCATATAGTACACAGTATATGCATGTATATACTGTGTACTAGCATATAGTACACAGTATATGCATGTATATACTGTGTACTAGCATATAGTAAACATTATATGCATGTATATGCTGTATACTAGCATATAGTACACAGTACATGCATGTATATACTGTGTACTAGCATATAGTACACAGTATATGCATGTATATGCTGTATCCTAGCATATAGTACACAGTATATGCATGTATATACTGTGTACTAGCATATAGTACACATTATATGCATGTATATGCTGTATCCTAGCATATAGTACACAGTATATGCATGTATATACTGTGTACTAGCATATAGTACACAGTATATGCATGTATATGCTGTATCCTAGCATATAGTACACAGTATATGCATGTATATACTGTGTACTAGCATATAGTACACAGTATATGCATGTATATGCTGTATCCTAGCATATAGTACACATTATATGCATGTATATGCTGTATACTAGCATATAGTACACATTATATGCATGTATATACTGTATACTTGCATATAGTACACAGTACTGTATATGCATGTACACTGCGTAACATCAGGGTGATGACAAAGCGTCCAGTAGACTCCCAGTGATCAGTGATTGACAGGCGACACGCGCACGCTGCTCCTCTTCGTCTAACCCCGCCCCTCCTTCCATGGGCCTATGAGTGGCCAAGTCAACCCGCCCCCCTCCTCCCTTGCCACCCTCCCAACTTGATGACTTCCAGAGGCGCGCCTCTCTTGGCACAGTCTTCCCGCCAAGTGAGCCCGGGTAGGGGGCTCTGGAGGGGGGGCGGCGTCGGTCGCCATGCCCCGGCCATGCAGGAGCGCGTACGGCGAGCACAAGCCCCCCTACTCGTACATCAGCCTGACGGCCATGGCCATCCAGAGCAGCCCGGAGAAGATGCTCCCGCTGAGCGCCATCTACCGGTTCATCATGGACCACTTCCCCTTCTACCGCAGCAACACGCGGCGCTGGCAGAACTCCCTGCGCCACAACCTGTCCTTCAACGACTGCTTCGTCAAGATGCCTCGCCGGGCCGAGCAGCCCGGCAAGGGCGGCCTGTGGGCTCTGCACCCCCTCTGCGGGGACATGTTCCACAACGGCAGCTTCCTGCGCCGCCGGAAGCGCTTCAAGGCAGCCCAGCCCGTCGCGGCCGTGCGCGCGCAGCCGCCCTTCAGGCACCCCTTCGCCATCGACAGCCTCATCCGGACGCCCGTTCCGCCACCGCTGCCGCAGCGCCGCTCCAACTGGCCACCCCGCATGCCGCACGCCACCCCCTCGACGCCCGGGAACGTCCTCCTTCCACGCACTCACAGCGGCCACGTGCTTCCTGCCGTCCCGGTGCCCGTTAAAGCGACGCACACACTGCTGCATGTGCCCGCTTTCCTGGGGGGTGGTCCCCCGCAGCCCCCCTTCAGCCGAGGTGGCCCACCTGCGTGCACGCTGCAGGTGGACGTGCACTAGATGACTCCTTCACTGGACGGCGGGTTGACCTCTGACCTTGCTCACTCCAACATGAACTTTTACTTCCCTTGTGCGTGTGTGCGTGTGTGCGTGTGTGTGTGTGTGTGTGTGTGTGTGCGTGCGTGTGTGTGTGCGTGTGTGTGTGTGCGTGCGTGTGTGTGTGCGTGTGTGCTGCAAGTGTCTGCTTTGCTCCGCTGCTGTCATGTTTCCACCAACCTTTACTCTTGTATTCTTTGTATTGGATCACTTGTGTACTAATATTACACTTGGAATCATAATGACGCTGATATCGTGATAACAATGAATAAATGAACGGACGTTCTAATTATCTTTGCATATATTTCTGTAAAAATGATTAGAATGATAAAAGTCATCACAATTGGAATTGCAAGCTCGTTCATTTGTCCGCTCTTTTTTGTTTGACAGGCAAACGAATGAGTTCTAATTCAAATTTGTGGTCATTTTTCTAGTAATTTCTATAAATATTGGAAAATAATTATGATTGTTTTTCAGCGTTCACAAAAATGATTAGAATTACAAAAATTGTAATCACAGTTCTAGCATTTTAAAAAATATTTTAAAGTAATTATAGAATCATTTTTCAATATTTATTAAAAAAATATTAGAATTACACAAATTATCCAATTTGAATTGCAATTCATTCATTCATTCGTTTGTCCGTTTTGTCATTCAAGCACAAACTGTAATATGTTTTCTAGTAATGTTTTTAATATCTTAAAACAATTATATATAGAATATATATTAAAAAATCACAATGAACGGACAAACTAATGCATGAGTGAACTGCAATTCAGTTCACTCATGCATTAGTTTGTCCGTTCATTCATTCGTTCGTTCATTCATTTGTTTGCTTGCAGCTCGTTTGATGAGACGGTGAATTGAACGCACCGCGGTGTCGCTTTGTTGTCCAAGTGTCGTCGTGCTCGTCATGATGGACTACGGTGGCCTTCTAGGTTCAAAAGGCATGTTGTTGTAAAAGGCGTATGATAATAAAATGATGTCAACACCTGTATTGTTTTCAATGTTACTAATGTTCTTCCTGTCAAATAAAGCCCAAACAATGTGTTTCATGAGTAACTATTGATTGGTGGAAATCAGTATACAAAATAAAAGTGATGAACAGCGGCGGCTTTGGTGCAGAACGTTTGTTCAGCGTCGCCGCTGTTCCCGCTTGGATGCATTTCACTGCAGCACACAACGTTCCCGTGCGGAGGAGCTGTCAATAAAAACGCGCCTTGCGTGAACTGCAAGCGGTAAGTAAGTTTTCCATGATTACTTTGGTCAAGTTTTCTCACTAGTGGGCGTGTAAGACAAGGATTGGAGAGTCAAAACAAGATTGCCGATCGGCATCCACTTCTCTATTATGGCCGCCATGATGGTGAGCACAAGCCAAAAACTACAGTATCATACTGTAGTTTTTGCCCGGCTATTAATTGTTCTTATTGGTCCAAGAACGTTTGATTGACACAGACATCCACCAATAAAACGCAAACCCTGCTTGTTTCCATCACAACAAGACGATAAGATGCGTTGACGAGTCGGGATGGACGTGAAAGCGATACTGTGATCAGCTGGTGTCGGCAAAGTCTCGTTGACTCACACGATCGTCATTTACGTCACGTTTGACCGAACAAAGAACTTAATAATAATAATTATAATAAGAGCTGCTGCTGGAGTTAATGGTGAAATAAATCCTGCCTGCGGGCGACCTTCACGCTTCACAACTTCACAACATCATAAAGCAACACACACACACGCACACACCTCGCCAACAAACAGCGTCACGTTTTTCACTGTAATTTAACAAATATGTCAGTCCAATTTTAAAGATCTTCTTCGCTTTTTTATTGAACAGTGCAACAAAAGTACAGTGGAAGGCGCGTATGTCTGCTTCATTTGCTTACTTTGTGGTCATTTTGATGATTTGCCTGATTTTGCTTGGAAAATCACTGCAGATTTTTCCATTTTTGCTCTTTTCATTTTAGAACGTGCCCTTAAAACAAGAAGGGCTGGTTTGTGCAGCTTTGGTCAACATTGACGAATCCTGTTCCTGGTTATGAAAACCCCGCCTCCTCTGTGTCAGCCAATGAGCTTCTTGTTTACTTTTTGACTTGAGGGCGATCCATGAGCTCAACTTGGTGACCGTTTGTGATGAGATGGGTTTTTGTCTCCAAGTGGACGTCCTTTGTTGTCTTTGGAGTTTAATGAACAATTTGATTTCATTAAGCGCGCACGCACACACGCACACACACGCACACACACGCACACTGGTCATAACGGCTGTGCACAGCAAAGCACATATTAGCATTAGCGATAGCATGGAAGCGTGGATCATTAGTCGTGAGTCCAATTATTGTGAGGAGACGGTCGTAAAGGGAAGTGGGCGGTGACCTCTGTTTGACCTCTCACTGACTGATGAACATGTTAGCATGACATCGCTGCTAGCTAAGCAAATAAACCTTTCATGGTTGCACTCCAATCACGCATCAGCATTTTGTTCTTTTGTCACAGCGATGCTTTTCATCCACCTCACCTTCGACGCACTGCAGCGTCCTCGCCGCCATCGCGTCCACCAGAGCACCACTGAGACTAACTTAAGTGGGAATTCAACATGGATCCACCTCACAGGGAAAAAAGGACTCGTCAACGTCACACAGTCCTTGTCCTAACAGTCTATGTCCTAGCAGTCATTGTCCTAGCAGTCTATGTCCTATCAGTCTATGTCCTAACAGTCTATGTCCTAACAGTCCTTGTCCTAGCAGTCTATGTCCTAACAGTCCTTGTCCTAACAGTCTATGTCCTAACAGTCCTTGTCCTAACAGTCCTTGTCCTAACAGTCTATGTCCTAACAGTCCTTGTCCTAACAGTCCTTGTCCTAACAGTCCTTGTCCTAGCAGTCTATGTCATAACAGTCCTTGTCCTAACAGTCTATGTCCTAACAGTCCTTGTCCTAACAGTCTATGTCCTAACAGTCTATGTCCTAGCAGTCTATGTCCTAACAGTCCTTGTCCTAACAGTCCTTGTCCTAGCAGTCTATGTCATAACAGTCCTTGTCCTAACAGTCTATGTCCTAACAGTCCTTGTCCTAACAGTCTATGTCCTAACAGTCTATGTCCTAGCAGTCTATGTCCTAACAGTCCTTGTCCTAACAGTCCTTGTCCTAACAGTCCTTGTCCTAGCAGTCTATGTCCTAACAGTCTATGTCCTAACAGTCTATGTCCTAACAGTCCTTGTCCTAACAGTCCTTGTCCTAGCAGTCTATGTCCTAACAGTCCTTGTCCTAACAGTCCTTGTGGTAACCGTCCTGGTCATAAGACCTAACAGTCGTGTAATCTAAGAGTTGTTGGTGTCCTAAGAGTCCCAGCAAGGGTTTTGGTCCAAACAGTGTGAATGCTAATAAAATAAGTTTTCTTGTGAGAGTTGTTGTTGTTTGTGTGAAACGCTAATAAAAGTACAAGTTTTCTAGTTAGAGCTGATGTTTGTGTGAAATGTCAAATAAACATGAAAACGTTCCCAACGTCTGCTGTCAGGATGAAAGTGCAACACGTGGTGGAGCTCCTGCGTTTCTTTGCCGTTTGCCGCGCGGAAGAAAGGTTTGCGCTCGAGCGAAGCGCCAAAACCAAGCAGGCCGCGCGACTCCGCCATCAGAGCTCCACGCCGCGGGCCGAGCGACTCGGCAGCTAGCGAGTCGTGATTGGCAGACGTTCACGCGGCGCCTCATTTGCATATTGTTTGTGCTGCACGCCGACGTGCGGCGGAAACAAAACTTCTGATGACGCCTGAACAGAAAGCTTCTTTTGTTCGTCGAGACTTCCCGCCAGCGCTTTGCTGCTTTTACGAATGCTGCTCGTTTGAGTCCCGTTTCTGTCGACATCACACACACGCGCGCACACACGACAAGGCGAAGTAAAACTTTAGTGACTGTCTCTGCTGCCCCCTGGTGGTCACGTGCTGCTACCGACCAAGAGGCAAGAAAAGCTTTTACTTTGTTTTATTGATTCAAGCCGCTCACGAAGCACGGAGGCATCGTGGCTGATGACGTCACAGCGTGGCGAACGTCTGGATAGGCCGCTTATGACGTCTGCTGGCCGTCCAATCAGGGTTCAGTCGTCTCCTCCACACAAACTCAGCAGAGCCGCCTGGTAGTCTCCCTTGGTGTGCTCCTGAAAGCACCACCAGGATGAGATGAGAATGGCTATAAGGATGATGAGGTAGGTGAGAATGACAATGATAGTGATGAGGATGAGAGGAATGAGAGAATGAGGATGCAGATGAGAATGATGAGTGGATGGGATGAGGAGAATGAGTACAAGGATGACGATTAGGATGATAATGAGCATGAGGAGGAGGATGATAGTGATGAGAATGAGACTAAAACAGGAGTCAAGATGAGGATGATGGGATGGGGAGAATGGGCATAAGAACGATGAGGCGGATGAGAATGAAGACAATGAGGAGGATAGTGATGAGGATGACGGTGGGAATGAGGATGCAGATGAGAATGAATATGATAATCACGAGGATGATGATAGTGATGAGAAATGAGAGTGAGGGTAAGAATGATGATGAGGAAGGGGATGAAGAGGGTGAGTGTTACAATGATGTGAATGAGAGTCAAGTCACATTGAAAAAGACCTTATTTCAAATTGATAAAAGGAAAGGGAAAACAACTTAAATAATAAATAAAATCAGTATATATATTTCTAGCCTTAAGTAAATAAGATTTCGTTAGTGTAGTTGTTAAACTATTTTTAGTTGCTACGGAAGATCTGGTTGGGACCGGAAGTTAGACTCCCCGTGCGCCAAACACATGCAACTTCCTTTTAGGCAGGCAAGGTGCCGACACGTGCGCTAACTCGGTGTGACTGTGCAAGTGGAGCTACGAGTCTGAAGAGGCAGCCGGTAAGAAAGTGAAATCTTCTTTAGAAAGTCTTGACTTTCCTTCATGCCGCCGATCGTTTGTGGCACACGTGGGCATGCGGGGGTCCGTGTTTGGTTAATTGACTGTAATTTTGCCAAGGCACGAGCAGCGTGTTTAGGGCATGAAATACAAACGATGAATATTTAACGTACTTGTTGAAATGTTAGTTAAATCGTGGGCTTTATTTCATAGATTTGTATTTAATCCCCCAGTCGGAGGAAACAAGTTGAACACGAATGTTGAATTGTAAAAATAGTTCTAATATTCTAATATCCTGTTGCCTTGATCTTACATGTTTGTCCTCGTGAAGGTTTCAGCTCCTGATTTCAACCACATTGAATCAACTTCAGGAAACAAAGCGTGCAGTGGATCACGTTTCTTCAGCGTAGCAACTGAAGCCCTTTCGTCAAGTTGGAGGATGCACAAAGTGGAGAAGAACTTGACAATGAGAATCAATGAGGAGGATGAGGATGAGGAGGAAATGGATGAGGAGAATGAGTGTAAGGATGATAGGGGTGAGAAGGAGGATGATGTGGATGAGGATAATAGGGATGAGAATGTGGATTAGAATGATGTGATGAGGATGTTGACCATGATGAGAATGAGGATGAGGTGTGTGTGCGTACTATGATGGTCTGGTACAGAGAGCGTCTGTGTTGCTTCTTGAAGACGCTTCTGATCTTCATGAGGTCCACTTGGCAGCGAGACACGAGGATGCGAGTCAGCACCTTCTCCTTGGCACCTTTACCCTGGGCTCACACAAAGGTCACACGAAGGTCACACACAGGAGAGGCCACCCGGGTGCGACAGACGTCAGGCGTTACCTTCATGGCCTCGTTGAGTCTGTTGGCGAAGTACAGCTGCTTGTTCTCCAAACACTCCACTGTCAACACAGTTCACCTTTGACCTCCTGTGGCCCAAAGCCCACCCCTGTCCCTGTGCATGACATGCTAACCGCTAACTACGCTAACCTGTTTCTGGGGGAATAAGACAACGCCATGCTAACATGCTATCAACTAACTGGCTAACCAATGCAAGCAATGCTAAGCTAACATGCTAAGGAGTGATGGCGTACCGAGTGTCAGGAAAGACTTTTCCAGGTCGCCTTTGACTTCCTTCCTGATGCTCTCCTTCAGGTCGTACGGACTGTAGCTGTTGTAGCGCTCAAAGACTAACACACACACACACACACACACACACACACACGTCACATTAATGATCTGTAGCGTGTGTTTCCTGTGGGGGTGTCGTTCACCTCTCTGCAGGTGGGGGACGCTCCTCTGAGTCAGGATGGAAATCCAAACGGACACGTCAGTTCCTTTGCGCTTCACGCCGGCTTCGTAGAGACTCTGAGTGTCACCAAGAGGTTGTGAACGAGTGGATTGTTGGTTGATCGATGAGCGAATGAAAACAAACCCACTTTGGCGTCGTCGTCAATCTTCTGATAATCGACCACGTTGGACGGTTCGTCTCGTCTCGTCTGAGGAGCAAAGGTTGTGTCAGATCGCATGTTTCGGAGCATCATTACGTCGTAAGAGTTAGCCGGCGTCATTCGGAACCTGCACGAGAGCCAGCAGCAGCTTAGCGAAGTCTCCCGACGTGTCTCCTGCCACGTCTTTGTCCAGCTCCTTCTTAAACGCTGTCGACACAGCAACACGTGTCCAATTGATGCTAGTTGCTTCTATAAATGCTAGCTGATGTTAAGTGACGTTAATCACTGCTAGCAGCTTCTATCAATGCTTGCTGATGCCAACTGAGCGCTAGCAGCTTCTATCAATGCTAGCTGATGCTAACGGAGCGCTAGCAGCTTTTACCAGTGCTAGCTGATGTAAACAAACGTCAGTGTTGTATTTAGCATTACGCTACACACTTTCTCTGTAAACTTTCTTGATCTGGGCGAGTTCTTCGTTGTTTCTGGAGCAGACAATCTCGATGAGAGTCTCCTCGTCGGTTCCGAGACCCTGCAGGAGAAAAACAAGTGTCAGTGTTTGGTGTTTCTCCTTTTCTTTCCGGTGGTCCGGCCGCCAGTAACGCCCAGGGCGACCTTCATGGAGGCTTTGAGCTCGAAGGCGTCGTACTGGGTGGGGCTCTTCATCAGGCCCAGCATCAGCGCCTCCAAAGATCCGGACAGCGCCCCCTTCAGGGCCACCACGAGGTCCTATAACGCAAATCACCATGACTGTGATGATGATGTCGCACGTATGAAGGGAGAACCATCGGAGACGTCTGCAACCTTCTTGGCAAGTCGCTCGTAGTCGAAGGCGATCTCTCGGCGCTGCTCATACGTTCTCCTGGTCAGGATGTCAATGATGGTTTGCTCGTCCACTCCTGCGGACAAGACGGCGTTGTCATCTTGGTGGACGTATCGAGTGTTTCTGTGACATTCCAGCACCTTCTCATCCCACCTTTGACTCTGAGGGCCGCGTCCAAGCGCGCCGCGTCTTTGGCCGGGTCAAAGTCCCTGAGCGGAACCACGGTGGGAAAGGTGGGCTCGGCCTCCTGCGGAGACGCGGCAGAACATTCTAGAAAGCATGTGGCACGTCGGTGGGAATGCGGCCCCGTGCGGCGCCATTACTCACCCCGCTGTGCGCCAGCGTCAGCTGACCCAGGAACTCAGACACCAGCGCCATGTGACCTGTGGGGAGGAAGCGATCACGTAACCCATGATGCGTTGCGTAGCGTAGTGCTTCATGTAGCACGTCGTCCCGCTCCCGATGGCCCAGTGATTGACAGGTCATCTCAGATAGGCTCCGCCCCATCAGCAGACATTCCAGAAAATGTCAGCTCTGGGAGCAGTTCTACCACGCTAACATATGCAGTTTTACCATGCTAACATATGCAGTTCCACCACGCTAACATATGCAGTTTTACCATGCTAACATATGCAGTTCCACCACGCTAACATATGCAGTTCCACCACGCTAACATATGCAGTTCCACCACGCTAACATATGCAGTTCTACCACGCTAACATATGCAGTTCTACCACGCTAACATATGCAGTTTTACCATGCTAACATATGCAGTTCCACCACGCTAACATATGCAGTTCCACCACGCTAACATATGCAGTTCTACCACGCTAACATGTGCAGTTCCACCACGCTAACATATGCAGTTCCACCACGCTAACATATGCAGTTCCACCACGCTAACATATGCAGTTCTACCACGCTAACATATGCAGTTCTACCACGCTAACATATGCAGTTCCACCACGCTAACATATGCAGTTCTACCACGCTAACATATGCAGTTCCACCACGCTAACATATGCAGTTCTACCACGCTAACATATGCAGTTACACCACGCTAACATATGCAGTTCTACCACGCTAACATATGCAGTTCTACCACGCTAACATATGCAGTTCTACCACGCTAACATATGCAGTTCCACCACACTAACATATGCAGTTCTACCACGCTAACATATGCAGTTCCACCACGCTAACATATGCAGTTCCACCACGCTAACATATGCAGTTCTACCACGCTAACATATGCAGTTCCACCACGCTAACATATGCAGTTTTACCATGCTAACATATGCAGTTCCACCACGCTAACATATGCAGTTCCACCACGCTAACATATGCAGTTCCACCACGCTAACATATGCAGTTCTACCACGCTAACATATGCAGTTCTACCACGCTAACATATGCAGTTTTACCATGCTAACATATGCAGTTCCACCACGCTAACATATGCAGTTCCACCACGCTAACATATGCAGTTCTACCACGCTAACATGTGCAGTTCCACCACGCTAACATATGCAGTTCCACCACGCTAACATATGCAGTTCCACCACGCTAACATATGCAGTTCTACCACGCTAACATATGCAGTTCTACCACGCTAACATATGCAGTTCCACCACGCTAACATATGCAGTTCTACCACGCTAACATATGCAGTTCCACCACGCTAACATATGCAGTTCTACCACGCTAACATATGCAGTTACACCACGCTAACATATGCAGTTCTACCACGCTAACATATGCAGTTCTACCACGCTAACATATGCAGTTCTACCACGCTAACATATGCAGTTCCACCACACTAACATATGCAGTTCTACCACGCTAACATATGCAGTTCCACCACGCTAACATATGCAGTTCCACCACGCTAACATATGCAGTTCTACCACGCTAACATGTGCAGTTCCACCACGCTAACATATGCAGTTCCACCACGCTAACATATGCAGTTCCACCACGCTAACATATGCAGTTCTACCACGCTAACATATGCAGTTCTACCACGCTAACATATGCAGTTCCACCACGCTAACATATGCAGTTCTACCACGCTAACATATGCAGTTCCACCACGCTAACATATGCAGTTCTACCACGCTAACATATGCAGTTCTACCACGCTAACATATGCAGTTCCACCACGCTAACATATGCAGTTCTACCACGCTAACATGTGCAGTTCCACCACGCTAACATATGCAGTTCCACCACGCTAACATATGCAGTTCCACCACGCTAACATATGCAGTTCCACCACGCTAACATATGCAGTTCTACCACGCTAACATATGCAGTTCCACCACGCTAACATATGCAGTTCTACCACGCTAACATATGCAGTTCCACCACGCTAACATATGCAGTTCTACCACGCTAACATATGCAGTTACACCACGCTAACATATGCAGTTCTACCACGCTAACATATGCAGTTCTACCACGCTAACATATGCAGTTCTACCACGCTAACATATGCAGTTCTACCACGCTAACATATGCAGTTCCACCACACTAACATATGCAGTTCTACCACGCTAACATATGCAGTTCCACCACGCTAACATATGCAGTTCCACCACGCTAACATATGCAGTTCTACCACGCTAACATATGTAGTTCCACCACGCTAACATATGCAGTTCCACCACGCTAACATATGCAGTTCCACCACGCTAACATATGCAGTTCCACCACGCTAACATATGCAGTTCTACCACGCTAACATATGCAGTTCCACCACGCTAACATATGCAGTTCTACCACGCTAACATATGCAGTTACACCACGCTAACATATGCAGTTCTACCACGCTAACATATGCAGTTCCACCACGCTAACATATGCAGTTCCACCACGCTAACATATGCAGTTCCACCACGCTAACATATGCAGTTCTACGACGCTAACATATGCAGTTCCACCACGCTAACATATGCAGTTCTACCACGCTAACTGTTGGGTGTGTCGGGTTTCTGGAGCTGGACATGCCAACGGTGGGTGTGGCAGCTGATAAGACTCGCAGCCTTCAGAATAAAAGCACCTAATGGACGGACCTTTGAGCCGCCAAGAAAAGGTGAGCAGGTGCCTAGCAAGCGTTCATCAGGACAGAAACCAGCAGCGAGCTCGTAGCAGCTAGCCGTTAGCATCTAGTGCTAGTTCTTAGCTTTTAGCACTGAGCTCTTAGTGTCCAGCTCTTTGCTTCTCTCGGTTGTCGTCGTCGTGTCGCCTGTAACGGCCGCCGTGTTGTCTAGAAACATCAAGCTTCGGCCCGGTTTAGGCACCGCCCCCTCGCCAGTGTTAAAGAAAGTGAGGATCACTGCTGAGAAGACGTGCTCTTACCTTCACGTCCGCAAGCACTCCAAGGAGAGCTAAGGTGTGTGTGTGCTCTTTAAATACTACACACACACACACACACACACACACACACACACACACACACCTACATGAGACTTTGACACCTGGACGCTTATTGGCAACCCCCCCGCTCGCCCCCGAGTATCACTCCGGGCAGCCAATCGGCTGCTGCGCTGCGCTGCGTTACCACGGAAACACAACCTTTGTTTTTCAGGCTCATCAAAACACTTTTGCTGTAATCTGGTGACCCTTGACCTGCGACCCCGCCTGCTGGTGATAGTGGCATATTGTTAGTGCGATGATGTCATCCTCTACTTCCTGTTTTACCTTTTGTGGAGGATGCTCGCCACGCCTCCTAGCCGCTAATCCTCAGTGATCCTCATGTAAGCCCCCTACGGGTCTCCATGCGCGTCCAAAGTCTACGTAGTCCTCCAGGGGTCACATAGACTCCTCAACACCAGGTGGGTTTCAAAAGTCCAGGTAAGGCTGTAAGATCCGACTTGCTCGGGCGCCGTCTCGGGAGGATGCTGTAGGAGGACGACTGAGGGACTCAGGTGAGACCAGACTCACATCCTAGTCCAGAACTGGATGGTCTTCCTGTTCTTGTGTCCACTTGTGATCACGCATGCTTGCAAAGGTTAGCACATCTATGCGAACACATGCTCTCAACGTTAGCATTACGCTGTTAGCGTCAGGTACTGTACTGCATGAACACGGCGAGTCATCATGAAAGTATCGGCAAAGCGACAGCTGCTAGCATGCTAGCGCTCAGAGGAAAGTGAAGACGAGGATTAATGTGAAGATGAAAGAGATTAGGATGAGGGTGATGAAGGCTAATTGGATGTGACGTGATCTAAATAGTGTTCAACGCGCACAAGAACACGCCAAGCATGCAGCTTAAAACGGTTATTTCCAAATGCCCGCAAGGCATGCCGGGTAGGGTAGTCCAGCTGCAACAGCAATGTAAGCTAGCAACAGTAACAAATTGGCTATCGAGCACGTTAGCTCCTCCTCCATCTCTCTGACGACCTCCTCGACATGTTTTGCCATCGAGCAAACACGACAAAATGCTGGGAGAACGAGTGGCGCAAGCTACCCAGCATGCCTTGCGGTGGGACTATATGGGCGGGTTTTTCTCGGCGTGGGTGTTGCACGTAGATGTGAGTTTGCAGCAGGTAGGCTACTTTGTTCGGCGTGTGTTGCGTGGAGGGCTTTTTTCGACATTTTGACCATTTTGGCGGCTCAAGCGTTGCTGCCTGCAGTTTTGATGTTAAAGGTAAAAAAAAGACATTTGGAAACGCCCCAGGGGGCCGGACGTGCCCACCCCAGGCGCTAAACACCCCCTGCTTTCACATGTAATGTGTGTTTGATTGACAGCATGTTAAAAAACAAAACATGTAAGCCCCGCCTCCTTGGATGTGGACAGGCACGCGATGATGCCGCTTGTGCTTGTTGACTTTCAGAGTAAAAGCCTTCGCTATGATCAACTGGATGCTCAAAATCGCTCCTCGGCCCCCTGAGCCGCACCCTCAGCGGCCCCAGGAGCAGGAATGTGCCGCTGCCCCGCCCCCTGTTGCTGCGGTCCCTGGAACGGTCAGCCACACCTGTGCACGTGTGTGTGAGAATGCGTGCGTGTGCGTGTGAGAGTGAGAGACTCCCCCAGATAACGTGCAACCCTCCCCAAGATGAAAGTTGGTGTGTGTTTGGTCAGGAGAAGAAGGCGAGCGTCCAGGAAGTGGAGTCGTCAGGCAGCAGGTGAGGACCAGCGGTCACCCAACTGCAACTCGGTTAGCAGACCGCGTGCTACGCTAAGCTAACCTGGTGGCTGCGTGTGACAGGGTGATGTCGTGGATCAAAGACAGCGTGGAGAAGGTCGTTCCTCAACCCGAGGCGCACGCCGCCTCCAAGATGGCCGCCCCGGAAACGACGGAAGCCGCTCCTTCCGGTAAGCGTAAAAACCCGACTCGATTTAAGGACAACCGCTACGTCACAACGCTCATGTCCCTTCCCGGCCCCGCCCCTCAGCCAAAGTGCCACCCACTGACGCCGCACAGTAAGTTTCACATGACTTCTCACGTCGTAACGCCGACGCAACATGAACTCACGTGACGCTGTCACCTGACAGGACACCCCAGCGTGAGACGGAGACGCCGCCAAAGTACGTAAAGCGCACGTGTGGCCGAGCGATGATGTCATCGCTCCCACTAAGCGTCCCTGCTCTCCTCCTGACAGGGTGATGGGATGGATCGTGGGCGGGCTGGGTCGCATGCTGCCTCGCCCGGCGCACCAGCAGGTAGCCACCGTGCTCGTGTTGCTTAGCAGTTTCACTCTGTATGACGTCATCACGCCTCGTGTCCTCTTGCCTCACGCAGGACGCCGATGATGACGCCTGCCAGCGTGAGTCAAACGTCTGCTGTTCGTCTTTTATGTTGTTACAGTTAGCGGCTAACGAGCTAGGATTAGACCAGGGCTCGGCTCGGGAACCTTTTAGGCTCATGACCCGGGTGGGCTACCGCACGCATTATCCCGTAATCGTGGCGTTTTGGCGCCGGCCACCCGCACTGCGGTAGAAAATGGACGTATGGATTCAAACATAAGGAAGTTTTACATTTGGAACGTTCCTTTTACCGCTGCGACCTTTTACGTTAAAACGTCAGCTCATCGTGTCAAGAAACGTCTGAGCCGAAGGTTCCCCGCGCCCGAGCAGCTAACGAGCACGGTTAGCAACTCGCTGGCGAACGCGGGATTATCTGCGTTTATCAGACATGAGGGATACTTTCATCTTGATCGACAGGTGTTGCTGCCACTGGACTCTAACCGGGCTGCTCTTCTCCTTCTCCTTCTGTTTCAGGGGGAAAGTCCAGCAGAACCCCTTAAATAAAAGGAGAAGGAGGCCCGGGACGGTGACGAGCACGACAACAACACCTTAGCATGTTAAAGCAGGGGTGTCCAAACTTTTTCCTGCGAGGGCCACAAAGTGAAAACTGAAAGGACGCAAGGGCCGCTTTGATACTTATTAAAGCAACACGTATGAGACGTTACAGTGCATGCATTTCACCTCTGGAACGCACGTGAAACGCTACGGAAAATGACGTCATAATACCAGCTTACTCTTGGAAAATTGACACTTTTGTTCTTCATTCGATTACGACTTCTTTTTTTCTTCATATTTGGACTTTATTCCCATGAAATTACATCTTTTTTTTCCCCCATTTCCATTTCGGCTTTCCTCTTGTAAATGTTCTTCTTGTAATTCTAACTTTATTCCCATAATATTGAGTATCTTTTAAAACAGTGTTTTATTTCAACATTGTTACTAAAATGATATTTTTCCTCATTTTACAAATTTATTCTAAAAAAATTGCAACTTTATTCTCATTAAAGTCTTTTTTTCTCTTCATATTTTGACTTTACTCTGGTCAAATTTTCTGCTGTTGATTTAAAAAAAAATCCATATAGGTCAGCTGTCTTCTTGTGTATTTTCTTCTCTTAATCTTTGGACTTTATTCCCTTTTATAAACATTTTTCCCCCAACCGCAGTTTCCAAAAATGACAACTTTATTGATTGTTTTTGACAATAAAACGTGAATATTTCAGCTTCATGCTACTAAAATGAAATCTGTGCTCACACTGTGACGTTATTCTTTGAACTGATGGCTTTATTTTCCTTGCAAGATGACAAACTCTTCTCTTCATATTTGGACTTTTGATTGATTTTCCCATTTTTGCCAAGTTTCCTTGTTAAATGACATTTTTAGACTGTGGTGCGGGCCGATTAAAATCGCGGCCGCGGGCCGCACATGGCCCCCAGGCTGCACTTTGGACACCCCTGTATGAAGTGAACACCAAATAAATCAAGTAACAGCACACAAGTTGTGTTTGTGTCTGTCTTAAGAAACACGTAACTTTCGTTGTGTTAGCTGGATCGAGTACGAGCATAAACGTGTTTTACCGTTTGGGATATTGGACCTCAGCCAGGGCAACACGGTTGCCGAGTGATTGGCACGTCAGCCAAAAGCCAAACAGAAGAAGCGCTAGCTATTAAGTCCCGAGACACGAGTGCTTCCTCCCTGAAGACACGTGGAACATCGGTCAAGTGTGGTTTAACCCAGGAGAACGCAGGAAGAAGTCGTGCTCCTGTCCATGTTGAGGAACATACAGTATCCCACATCCGCTCCTCCCATCGTGTGACTTGCAGCCACTCAGGAGAAGAGCGAGCTGGTACTGCTGGACCTGGAGGAGCAGGCGGAGAATCAAACCGGCAGGGAGAACCACAAGCGTTTGGACGTAAACCAGGTGAGCCGCTTGAGATCTTCAGAGACTTGTTGGACTTGTTCGTTCCGGGCAGGCAGGAAGAACCCCGAACGCGACCACGGTTGTCGGCTGTGGTCGCTAACTCCCGGTGCGCCGGTTCGACAAATGAACCATCCATTTGTTTGTTACGTCTTTTTTTCATTCATTCCTTTGTTCAATGAGCAGACCGAAGCAGAACAGGTAAATTAGATGAACAAGAAGACTCAGACTAGATAACCAGTAGAAGTGGACGTAGTCTGGGCTAGACTAGCAAATAGACTCGATAACGAGTAGACGTAGACCAGATTAACAGGTAGTCTTGCCTTGAAATGAACTAAAGGGCCACGGTGGGGGTCATGATCACAAAGACTGAAACGGTCTCGCAGGTCGGAGACGAGCATCTGATTCCGCTGATGGAGGACATCAAGAAGGAAGCGGGCCAAGTGGTCCTGGCTCACATGGAGGGAAGGTCGGTCCTCGTTTGCGTTTTACTGTCTTTGTAGCGCTGCTCAAATGCGGGACGCCACCAGGCTGCAGCAGCAGCGTCTGGAAGCGGCGCGCTTGGCGGAGGAGATGGCGAGGAGGGCGGCGCAGGAGGCAGTCCGGCAGCTCGAGGTGGAGCATTCAGCCAAGATTGTCATCGAGTCGCTGCCCGAGTCCATTGAGCAGTGAGTCGTAACGTGTCCTAAACGGGCACAGAAGCGTCGTGTGATCGTCACCGTTCCCTTTTGTCTTTGTCTTGTCGACAGACTTCCAAACATCCTGGAGGAGGAAAACGAGGACGAGCCAGAGTGAGTAGACTAGACTCGCTACCAAGGTCATGTGACCTGGATCAATCATTCTTTGAAGCCATCCATCCATTTTCCTACGCATATCCGGGTCTGGGTTGCGGGGGCAGCAGTCTCAGTAGTCCAGACTTCCCGGTCCCCGGCCACCTCCTCCAGCTCCACCGGGAGGACACCAAGGCGTTCCCAGGCCAGCTGTGAGACATAATCCCTCCAGCGTGTCCTCGGTCTGCAACGGGGACTCCTCCCGGGTGGGCATGCCCGGAACACCTCACCAGGGAGGCATCCGGACTAGATACCCGAGCCACCTCAACTGGCACCTCTCCATGTGAAGGAGCAGCAGGTCTCCCGGATAAGCGAGCTCCTCCTCCTATCTCTTAGGGGGAGTCCAGCCACGCTACGAAGGGACCTCATTTCGGCCGCTTGTATCCACCATCTCCTTCTTTCGGTCACGACCCAAAGCTCATGACCGTAGGTGAGGGTGGGAACATTGATGGGGGGGGGGTAAAATGAGAGCTTTGCCTTCTGACTCAGCTCCCTTTTCACCACGACGCTCCGGTACAGCGACCGCATGACTATAGACTGTCAACCTCACGCTCCAACCTTCCCTTCCCAACAAGCCAACCTTTTCCCACTGAGAGCCATGGCCTCGCATTTGGAGGTGCTGAGTCTCCCAGAAGCTTCAAACCGCCCCAGTAAATGCTGAAGGCCACAGCCCGATGAGGCCATCAGGACCACATCAGGTCCTAAGACCTCGGAACTGGACTCCCTTGATGCCTTAGCTGCATCTAGAAATTCCATGAAAAAATAGTTTATCGTAACACCGTGTGTGTGTGTGTGTGCGCGTGCGTGCGTAATAACGGTAATAACAGTTCCTACGTGGTGCTCGGCAGGTGTCTGCCTGAAGGTGGCGCTCTAAGCCCAGTCGGGCCCCAGGAAGCTTCTTTGCTGACAGACAGGAAAAAGAGTCACAGACAAGCGCACACATCGTCCAATCAGGTAAAGACCAAGACGATCCTGATTGGCTCTTGTCCTCCTAAAGGAATCAAGCTACAGCGCCTCCTGCTGGTCCTAACAGAACAAGATGACTTTTTTTTTTTTGCAGCTTCCAACCGGGATAGAAGTTGCAAATGAAGGTGACAACAATCTTTAAATTAGGAACGCGTGAATGAGCCACATGGTGTAAAGTACAGTGAAATTGTAGACGCTTTGTTTCCGTAGCAACACTCCACATGCTTCCTGCTCTCCCCACCGAACTGTATTAAGTTGCTTCCAGGTCACATGATCTCGCCCAACTAATGCTCAGCAGCCTCGAGTCTCCTATAGACTGACCTAATAAATGTTCAACTATCTCCCATCATGCACCACTGCATGCTTCCAGAGTTAGTCACATGACCTTCTGTTGCCCTCTCTGATCCAGCAGGTCTGCTCCTGCAAGGGGGAAAATGTTTAACACTCCCTGAGATTATCACGCCACTGAGCGATGCCCCCGCATCTGAGCTCAGGTAACAGTGCTGATTGGAAGAGCCATCAGGCAGCATTGAAAAGACCTGTCTTTGTTCAGAGGGACAGTTGGTCACTCAGACGACGAGGACGACCGGGTGAAGGGTGGACTCAAGTCCTGGACCAGTCAAGGCGACCTGCTGACTGCGGAGTGAGTGGGATTGTCTTCACAGGAGACGCGTCTCTCCACGTGTTCATTTCTCGTTTGTCCTCCCGCAGCGCACGTCCTCCATCAGCAGCCAGCGTTGGCAGCGTGGTGGTCCAGGACCGCCTGAGTGAGCTCGTGCGGCTCTTCAAAGGTCGGACAGAACGCCACAAAGACCGCCTGATTGACCCAGATGAGTCGGAGCAGGAAAGCCCCACCGCCTGTAGGTCTGGAACAAGGGGAGCCGCCATCGTACCGGAATGAAAACGCCATCCCTTTAACCTTGTAATCTGACCTCCAGCTCCTAGCAAAGCTCCTCCTCCTCCTCCACCCCCACCCGGAGAAGACAAGATGTCTTCCCTTGCCACAGGCACAGAGGAAGAAGACACAGGGTTCCAGTTTGAACTTCTAGGATATCCTGTTAAAATTCCCAAACCTCCCCCAGTGCCCAAGTGGCTTCGAGCCATGGCGGCATTCCGCTTCCCTTCGAGCATCGACCCGTTCACCGGTGAGCACGGATGTCCTTGAACGGCAGACGTCTGAAGAGCCATCCCGGTACAACTTCCTCTCTCCATTTGCAGATCTGATCTATGTGGTGTGGCTGTTCTTCGTGGTGGCGGCGTGGAACTGGAATGTGTGGTTAATCCCCGTCCGCTGGGCCTTTCCCTACCAAAGCGCAGAGAACATCCACCTGTGGCTGCTGGCGGACTACATCTGTGACCTCATCTACATCACAGATATCCTGGTCTTCCAGCCCCGCCTGCAGTTCGTGCGCGGGGGTGACATTGTGGTCAGTGACTCCAAACGACAACGTGTCTTCTTCCTGCTACGTCTACTGAAGCCTCATCGGGAATGTTCTGTTTCAGTGCGATAAAAAAGCCATGAGAGAAAACTACATGACCACAGAGCGATTCAAGGTACATTCTTAGGCCGCCCCAGGACCTCTTTAGAACCACCCTGAAACCAGTGTAGAAGAGTTCTAGAACCAATGTAGCTCCAGTCTTCCGTGTTCTCCAGATGGATGTCATCAGTCTGTTCCCCATGGAGGTCTTCTACTACTTTACGGGAGTCAACTCTCTGCTAAGATTCCCTCGCCTGCTCAAGGTTTCCTTTCAACTTTTCATGTATTTGAGTTTGACCCCGGACTGTCATTTGGGTCGCTGACATGAGACGTGTCCTTCTCAGTACCAGGTGTTCTTCGAGTTCAACGACAGAATGGAGGCGGTGATGAAGAAGGCCTATATCTACAGGTTAGCTACAAAGTCACCAGGACTGTGGCTCTTCTGGCCAGAGGGCGTAAATGTGACCAATAATGTTGACCTTAAAGTCGTCAACACAACAATCAGGACATAGCTTTGACGGGTGTAGGCTAATATTGGTAGCAAGGTAAGCTGTGTCAGAGCCGCTCGCGTTAGCATTATCTGGATTAAAAGTCTTGGCCCGTCAGGGTGATCCGGACCTCCACCTACCTGCTGTACTCGCTGCACATCAACGCATGTCTCTTCTACTGGGGCTCTGACTACGAAGGACTGGGCTCCACCAAGTGGGTCTACGACGGACAAGGAAACGCGTGAGAAAATAGCGCCACACGTGCAGCTAGTTTTAGCTGTTAGCATGTAGCTTCACCTCCATGTGTGTCCAGTTACATCCGCTGTTACTACTTCGCCGTCAAGACCTTGATCACCATCGGAGGGCTGCCGGACCCGACCACCGTCTTCGAGATCTGCTTCCAGCTCATCAACTACTTTGTTGGCGTCTTCGCTTTCTCCATCATGATCGGACAAGTGAGTCAAACAGAACCCCCCCCCTCGTCTCCCCGGTCGGGACAGACTTGACTCCGTGGATGTGTTTCAGATGAGAGACGTGGTCGGAGCGGCCACGGCCGGGGAGAACTACTACCGAGCCTGCATGGACAGCACCGTCAAGTACATGAACTCCTATAACATCCCCCAGGAGGTCCAGAACCGCATTAAAACCTGGTACGACTACACCTGGAAGAGCCAAGGGATGCTGGGTAAGAAACAGCCAGACAGAAATACAAAGAGTTTATGTGCCTCACATTGTGTGTGTGTGTGTGTGTGTGTGTGTGTGTGTCTGTCTGTAGATGAGCAGGAACTGCTGGTGCAGCTTCCCGCCAAAATGAGATTGGACATTGCTGTGGATGTCAATTATGCAATCGTCAGCAAGGTGGCGCTGTTCCAGGTAAGACACACACACACACACACACACACACACACAGGAAGTGGCTGTGTTTCTTAACTGTGTGCATCTGTCAGGGTTGTGATCGTCAGATGGTGTTTGACATGCTGACAAGACTCAAATCTGTCGTCTACTTGCCAGGAGACTTTGTGTGCAAGAAGGTGAGTGTGCACGTGTGGATAGAAATACTGTACTTTTATTACTCGTCGTGTTTACTACTACTTTTTGTCTTAGTACTTTTTTCTTTCTTTTGCACTTTGTCAAACTGCACCCTCATCTTCATTGTTTTCATTGGATATGCCACCACCGCAGTTTCACCTGTGTGTGTGTGTGTGTGTGTGTGTGTGTGTGTGTGTGTGTGTGCTCTGCAGGGCGAGATCGGCAGGGAGATGTACATCATTAAACAGGGGGAGGTCCAAGTGGTGGGTGGTCCAGACCTTCAGACGGTTTTTGTCACCATCAGAGCTGGTTCTGTCTTTGGAGAGATCAGGTTCATCAACAGCACATCAATACTAGACTACACAAACACTCTCTGGGTTGGCCGGACAGCGACAACAGGAAGTACAGTAGGATGACAACAGAAAGTACAGGTGCACATAAACACAAAGTAGCAAGGATAACAGGAATTACATGTGCACATAGACAGGAAGTAGCAAGGATAACAGGAAGTACATGTGCCCATAGGCAGGAAGTAGCAAGGATAACAGGAAGTACATGTGCCCATAGACAGGAAGTAGCAAGGATAACAGGAAGTACAGGTGCACATAGACAGGAAATAGCAAGGATAACAGGAAGTACAGGTGCACATAAACAGGAAGTAGCAAGGATAACGAAGTACAGGTGCACATAAACAGGAAGTAGCAAGGATAACAAAGTACAGGTGCACATAAACAGGAAGTAGCAAGGATAACAAAGTACAGGTGCACATAAACAGGAAGTAGCAAGGATAACAAAGTACAGGTGCACTTAAACAGAAAGTACCAAGGATAACAGGAAGCACAGGTGCACATAAACAGGAAGTACCAAGGATAACAGGGTGCACATCAACAGGAAGTATAATAGGTTGACAACAGGATGTACACGTGCACATAAACAGGAAGTACCAAAGATAACAGGAAGTACAGGTGCACGTCAACAGGAAGTAAAATAGGATAACAGGAAGTCCAGGTGCATGCCAGTAGGAAATCCAGTAAGATGACAACAGGAAGTAGAATAGGATGACAACAGGAAGTACAGGTGCATGCCAATAGGAAGTACAGTAAGATGACAACCGGAAGTACAATGGTATGCCAACAGGAAGCACAGGTGCATGCAACAGGAAGTACAGTAGAATAACAGGAAGTACAGGAGGATGTCGACGTCTAATTTCTTTGGAACCTCGATTGGCTAGTTTGTTGGCGGGGGGCGGAGGAAACAGACGCACTGCCAATGTGAAGGCGCACGGATTCGCCAACCTGTTCATTCTGGATAAAAAGGACCTAGCGGAGATCCTGGTCCACTATCCAGAATCCCAGAAACTTCTTCGGAAGAAGGCCAAGTAAGTGTCCGTGTTGTGTGTGAAATGCTGCCGTCCAGCAGGTGAGCTCCATTAGCCGCCACACTGACCACGGCTGGATGGCGTTTGCTTCTGTCTTCTGGCGGCCATGATCCCTGCAGGACCATGCTGACCAAGGACAAGAAGCCCGATGAAAAGGAACAAGGCCAAGACGAGGCCGAGGTCATCCCAGCCCGACCCGACACTCCCAAAATGTTCAAGGCAGCGTTGAGGGTGACGGAGCAGGCGGGAATGGAGGGAACCTTCGCCAAGCTGAAGAAGAGCTACAAGGATTCTGAGGGCGAGGTAGGACATGATGGATGCGCAGCAGGGGACAGCACGCACACATTCACACACTTTGTTGCTTGCAGACTCTGCCTGCATCCTCTCCATTGCATCAGAACCTAGCAGAGCCTGCTGACACCTCGCCGATCATCACAGTGACACAACAAAGGGAAGAGGAGGAGCTTCTCTCAGTAGAGGTGCCGCCCTCGGAGGGTCAGGAAGTGGATGGGAAGAAGACGGTGGAGGAGGGTGGAGTGCACAGGAAGTAAAAGCCTTCCCATAATTCCTTTCAAATTCCTCCAGACAAGATCAGTCTGCGACCACATAATTCTTCTTTAAGGGAAAAACGTTTGTAGCAGCTGACATTCAATTTTAAAGTTGTTAAAAGCTACTTATGTGCACGTTAGATGTGCACATTTCACATTTCCATTAACCAGTAAAGTAACCCCCTTTGCTTTGCTTTGATTTGATACCAAGATCATTCATCCTCATAGATGCAGAGAAACCTTTGTTTTGGGCTAGCCTTAAACACACAATCTTAGCCACACTGCCAGTCACCTTGGCAGAATGCTGATAATGATGAGCTATTTTAGTCAATGTGCTAATAAACACAATGCTAGCCATGTTAGAAAAATGCTAATAAACATCTAGATGTTTTAAAGATATAGACAAATTAAGTTAAAGAGGTACATTAGCAGCTAATGCTAATGCTTTTCAAGACATTGAAACATACTTTAATCGGGGATGAATAAAACTAATGAATAAAATAGTTGATTTTGTTTCTTAGCACTTTAGTGGTCTTGTTTGTCAACAATGACTCCATCCCTCCACTGTAATAAACTTGAATTTCCTTCAAAAAGTTCACTCTGACTGCTGATTGTGTGTCAATTATTGTGAATAAGAGCGTTTACATTGTTATTGACCCCGCCTGTGTGGCGTCATAGTCTCCCTCTTTAAGTGTGTGTGTGTGACAGTGTCATTGTCTTGGAGTGCTCTTATGAGTGTCTACACTCTTTACACAAAAAGCAGATTGTACATCCATGTTTCACATTCACACGAGCGCATTCCCACACGTTTGCATGCCACATGCCCGTACTGCGTTTTTTCCCCACATGTCAGCAGTCCCTGAAAGCAGCAGCAGCGGCGAGCCACCGGAAAAGCAACAATGGCGCCAAGTTCTCTCCACTGACTATCGTCACAAGGCGTCAACGTCAACGTTTCCACAGTGACGACGAGGAAGAAGGAGCAAAAGAAGTGGAAGCGGAGGACGGCATACGAGTCGTTGTTTGCGACCGAAGGTACGACAAGAAAAGTTTGTCCTCGTCCGACGTTTCGATGTCGTATAACGCGCTGCGCTTTAATAGTTTAGTCGTAGTCTGTTCTTTTTGTCATTCAAGAGGTTGTTGTGCCAGGAAGTCGTCATTTTAGAAGTTTCCACCGTCGTTCGCTCTTTTTGCTTGTACCATCGTTCGTTGCTTTTGTTTGCCATTCTAGAGGTTTCGCGTCACAAAAGCCAGGGTGGCCTCACCTGGCTGCACGTGTTCGTGTCTCCATGACGACAGGGCAAGGGGGGGCTGCTGAAAGCTGTCTGATTGACAGCTGGCGGTCACGCCAACGTTACGTCACACGCGATTGAAAATAAGCTTTGCTCGTGCCGTGGCAGCCATGGTGACCCCCGTGTGCTTCTATTCGATGGAAACATCTCTAATTAACATGAAAATGGTTTAATTGTTCATAAATTGGCCCAGACACTCTCTGTGTAATTACATCGCTCACCGCAGGGAGGCGCCCTGACACGTCCTGTTTGTGGAAACTTGACCGTCTCGTGACGTCAGTGCATGTGAAACTAGTGTGGAAAGTCACGTAAGTTTAAATTCAGACTGATGTAAACTATCAGCAGTCGTGAGGCTGAGAGCAGCTACTGACTTCTTGCGGTAACATCTGGAAGACGTGTGGTTTGTGTGTGTCAGGGTGTGTCGCTCCTTCATATAAATAGACGGTGTGTGTGTATGTTGAGTCTGGACTGAGCATTTTGTGACGTATTGTGCATCGCGCACGTTTTAGATAATTAAGTGACGTCATTGTGCAGTGTCTTTGTAATTATTTTGTTTTTATATCGGTTTTTTTATGTTGTGAGAATTGACGCACAGGCTGCAGAGTGACAGTTGTCCAGCAGGTGGAGCTGTTTACCAAGTGCCTGCTAATACATGCTAGCAGTCAGCATTAACATGACTACGCTAATGATGACCTCTATAGTCACGTGTTCCACACTTCTAGAATTCTTTTGTTTATACCGTAATTGTTTTTTGTTTTTTTTAATGTGAGAATTGACACACTGGCTGCTGAGTGACAGTTGTCCAGCAGGTGGAGCTGTATACCAAGTGCCCGCTAATACATGCTAACAGCCTGTCACTAACTTGTCCTGTATAGTCACGTGACCATGTTCCACGCTGCAAATCAGCTTGTTACCCGTTTTTGACTCATGAAAACGTGTCAGTTGGGGTCAGGTAAACATCCGAGACCACATTCGAGTCCAAGGTGGCCATGGCAACAGCTTTTAGGTTTATTGTTGCTTTGAAATCAAATGACTTTCCAGAAGGAAGAGGATGTTCATGTCAAACTTTATTGTAACGTCTTCAGTGAACACTGACAACGCTTCCATTGATTGGTCGTCACAGAGTGGCTTCACTGAGGCCCGCCCCCTCATTACAGCCCTCAAAGTCATCAGTGGACTTGATAGGCTTCTGTTGATGCGGCGCATGGGTCA
The DNA here is from genome assembly GCF_027744805.1 of Dunckerocampus dactyliophorus. NCBI lineage: Eukaryota > Metazoa > Chordata > Actinopteri > Syngnathiformes > Syngnathidae > Dunckerocampus > Dunckerocampus dactyliophorus. The sequence continues at coordinate 1,155,582 of NC_072821.1, read as the reverse complement.
GCTCTGTGTCCTGCAAGATTGAATGTCTCTGTAGGTCATACAGCGTCCCACAAGCCGCCGCTCCTGTCACATGGCCAGAGAGGTGGGGGTGCTTGATATCGGTAAAGTTGACTTTGACTTGGAGCATTTGCATGAGATGCCTAAGGTGGTCAAAGTATTGGGTACAAGAACAACAATAAAGCCAGTTGTGTGCCTAATGAAGCGACCACGTGATGTTAGCATGGCATTATCTGTCACCACCGTGTTACATCATCATCCTGAGCAACAGATGGCCATGGGGAGGGTGGAGGGGAGGGGAGGGCAGCAGGGGTGGTCTGAGCTCGAGGACGTGCGAGCGTGATGAAGGTGAAGCATTAATTCACTAGTGCACCGTCCTCCTCGTCCAATCCCGCAAATCTAACCACAAACGTGAGGACGTCTTTCTTCCATTTGGACTGCAAACTCCCAACTTTTTTTTTTCTCACATTTTCACCTTCTCTTCAAACGTTTCATTAGGAAGACACTTGGTTTAGTCTCGTCCCCCCCACCACCACTGGACAGCCTCCAGAGCTTTGGCCACCATGCAGCTGGAAGGAGGACTGGCGGTGTCCCGCAGGGATCCAGTGATGCTGATGTAAATTAAGACAGAGTGGGGGGGGGCGGGGTCATGTACGTACTGTGTCCCTTGGTGGTCCTGGCGCTGCACGGCTTCTTCAAGAGTTGCCGCCAAAAAGACGTGAGCGCTGACTGTGGCGAGGTCACAGGGCGGGCCCCCGATGGTGGACTCTTGGTGGTGGGAGGGGGGCCTCAAAGGAAGTGCACAAGGATGAAGGGCAGGTGTGGCGGCGTCCGGAGGAAGCGAGTCCAGGTGAGCGACGTGTCTCCGTACGGGTGCCGTTACCGTGACTACCCCCCAAGACTAGCGGGTTTGGGTGCTCAGCATGTCCGGCTAATGTGGCTGTGTTCATTTGGAGGTGTGATGTCTTTTGGTCATATGGTCGGCCCGCTGTCCTGTTACGTGAGCACACTTGGTCAGATTAGAAATGTTATGTAATCTCCCTTTCGTATGTCGTGCTACGGAAAGTGGAACCCTTGTCGACCAACTGTACGCTGAGCCCCAAACCAGCGCCATGTAGGACACGTCTGCTGTGGGGTGCAACCGTACTGACAGCTTCTAATATTTAGCTTACATCATCAAACAAAGAAGCTCTGATGGCGTCAAACCAAACTCACTGTGTGACCTACAGCGAGGTCAAGTGAACTGTGGGGTGATGATCAGTACCCCGTATCACGCCGAGGATGCCCCGTGGGATACAAGGTGGCTGTCTGCAACCGCATTCCAACTTGCATGGTGGTCATTGTGGTGATGTCGGGGGAGGGGCCGCTCCTCCTGCTTCACTGGATGCTGAAATATTTATCTGTATGGGTGGGGGGGTGAGATGAGAGGCGGAGCTAAAGGTGTAATGCTGTCGCTGCTGTTGCTGGGGAAACGAAGCGTGTGTGTGTGTGTGTGTGTGTGTGTGTGTGTTAAGGGGGTCGGTGGGTGGCGTTGACACACATCCTGCTGCCGTGTGTCACTGTGAGGCTGCAGTGAGGAGGATGAAGATGATGATGATGATGATGGAGGGATGATGGCTCCACCGAGGTAAGAAGAAATGGAACAAAGATGGAGGCAGCACACATGCACACAAGGTCAGACATGTTGTATGGGGCGTGTTAGCTTGGATCAAATCATGTTTTCATGACGATGCAGCGTGTATTTTTCTACTTTTGCCTTTTGTTCTTGCACATGTATGCAAATGAGCTCATGTATCGGTTGACCCATTATATACTTCTTTTTTTTCATATTGTTTGCACCTGCAAATTCTTGGTCAGGATATCGGGAGCAGAAAAATTGTTTTACCATTTTGTTCTTGTACAACTGTTGCTAATGCTGTTAGCATGTTGATAGAATGGGCTGGCTGGCTAAGGGTGTTAGCATGTTGATTACAATGCAATGGGTGAGCTGACTAATGCTGTTAGCATGTTGACAGAATGGGCTAGTTGGAGAAGGGTGTTAGCATGTTGATAGAATGGACTATCTGGAGAAGGGTGTTAGCATGTTGATAGATTAGATCAGCTGGCTAAAGCTGCAGACCTGCCAATGTGTACACATTTTTTGTACTCTGCACGCACTTTGACGCTTTATTACGCATCTACACTTCGCTGCCTTCTAAGTCTGCTGTTCGATAATTGTGCTACCTGTGCTACCCATTATCATCGATAATTGATGTTAGCCACATTTTTTGAGACGATTTTTTTCATGATTGTCATGAGAGGTGTAATTCACATTCACATTAGTGTTTGCAGTTAGCCTTGTTAGCCAGCTTATGCTAGCATGAATGAAGGCACAGGAGCGATGATTTTTTAAGGTGAATGCCACATCGTCGATGTGGGAATATTTCCGCTTTAAACAGGATAAACAAGATGAGCACATGAACACGGAGGAAGAGATATATCGCACCACCTCGGGAGAAAGTGCCAGCCAGGCTTTGAGCTTCACAAGCCTCCCACCCCGTGTCCCCCTCCGTCTACGCTTTCCAGGGAAGCAACGGCTCCAACGCAGCAGGAACTTCGGGATGTCAGCCAGATAAGAGGGGCGCGGTTTGTTTGGGCCCCCGTGTTCTTGCTTCGCACAGGCGGCCACAATGTCCTGGATTTTAAGTCATTCTTGACGATTTGTCGTCAGTGACATCACCTGCAGTTGTTGTCTTCATTGCTGGACCGATGCTCAGCAGCATTGGCCAGCGAGCTTTAATGCCACGCTGTCAGGTCACGTGACATGCCCGGCCATCTGCCGGCCGCCAAGATGATCAGATTACTTTCATTGAGTCCTTCCTGGCAGCCTGCATGTCGGCATGCTGGGCTGGGTGGGAATGCTCATCAACAAGAGCTGGTCGGACCACGACCGACGGGACCGCTCGACCCGCCGCGCACATGCGCAGGTGAGCAGCCGGGCCGGTGGCTAGGTGCTGGTTCAGTGGCGGGATCAGTGGGAATGGGGCGGAGGAATGGGAGTGTGTCGGTGAGTATGTTTCTTGTGAGGAGCTTTCAAGAGTTTCTTTGAGTCAACAGGAAACTTTGGCTTTCATTTTCAATAGTTAAGGCGTTGCTACATTTAAAAACTAGACTGTTATTCACACACTCCTTCAGCTTCCGTCTGATGGCGTGTTCCGCTCCAGCCGCGTATGTGGCACTAATGCTCATCACACGCTTTGTTCCTGCCGGCTCTCCGGGGTCGTCATTAGCAAGCTGCTGTTTGTGGGTGTATTTGTATGACTCCTCACTAACTAACTCACTTAGTACCGTCTGTTGTTGTCCATGCAGCCGGTCCAGAAGTCATTCCAGCTGCTCAGTCCCACGGTCATGTTTGGACCAAGAAAGACGTGGGACCTCGGCCACACCCCCTGTTTGCAGGAGCTCTGGAAGAACGACTTCTCGTTGGACGGTGAGTGTGAATCTGTCATGAATGGGCCCAGACAGCACCGAGCAAATGTCCCAACATTTATGCTTGTTCTAGTCATATTTCTGCCGTGTTTAGCATCTCATTTCAAATCTTTTTGTACTCTTGAAGTGACTTTGTAGCGTGACAATGTCATGAAAGATCCCGGGGGGTGGCATGGCTAGGTGGTTGAGTGGTCGTCTCCCAACCTGAAGGTTGCAAGTTCGATCCTCCATCCCACCCCCCCACAAGATACTGAACCCCCAGTTGCTCCTGATGCTGAGCCATCAGTAGGTAAATGTGCTAACAAGTGACCAAAGATCCTCTGTGAGAGAGGAGGCTTCACTCTGTGTTTGAGACAGTATAGAGTAATGAGTTGCAGGAGTATTCAATGAAATGCATTTTCGTCTTTTTAAAGTCATGCAATAATTGATGTGTCACCCCAGTGCACTTTGTGTGTGTGTGCGTGTGCGTGTGCATGCGTGTTTGCACAGTTGACTTTACTGAAGCTGTGTTGACATGTGAGCCAGTTGGTGTAGTTAACGATTACAAAGAGTGCTCATTTACACGGCGTACCACGTACTGTGGTGCTGGTGTGCTGTTAGCATGGTGGACCCCCTCCTGTTTGCTTCCTAGTACCCTGCATTTTCTGCTTCTGGGTCATGTGCTTCGTTTGAGACTGCCAAATGGAAAGACTAGCCGAGCATCTGAGGAGGGAATTGAATTTTTCACAACTTTCTTGAAGTCTAGGTGTGTGTGTGTGTGTGTGTGTGTGTGTGTGTGTGTGTGTGTGTGTGTGTGTGTGTGTGTGCGCGCGCGCGCGCGTGCACGTCATAAGCTGCGACCTGCTTTCAGCTGAAAGGAATTTCACTTCTTGCTGCTTTAGGAAGCTGATTAGAGTGAGCCAATCAGCTTGGAGATTAAGGCCGCACTTACTTTGTTTGCACTCTTCCATCGTGTTTGCGCTGCTGTAGAACAAAACCATCCATCACATATCTGAAGGTGTAAATGTGCGTGGCCTAAAGGTGACTGAACGCCGATCCGCCCGTGTGTCTGCAGCGAGTTCGCTGGACTTCCTGATGAGTGATGGTGAGGAGGACGCCTCCTTTCTGTCTCTGCCCAACCCCGCCTTCTCTCAGCGCTCCCTTCTGACCGCAGAGCTGAGCGAATCAAGCGCACCCAGGCAGCAGCAGCTGCTCCTCCAGGTGAGAACACACCTCGGAGACTCCTCTTCTTCAAGCCTGATCCTGGGTTCTACTGGCTCCACCTCTACATTGTGCATGTTTATCATCTTTCATTGAGGCTGACAGTGCTTGAGTGTGTGTAAACACTGGGGGCTCACCTATGAAGCTTGCATACTGGGGGTGCTCCAATAGAACGGCCACCGATCAGTATCGGACGATTTCCGTGAAAAAGCAGCCAGCCTATAGCGACCATCTCCCGCCCACTTTCCCTTCTAAAAGCCACAACAAGCATGTCTGCCGTGTGGGACTTCCTGTCGCCGTGGGAGTGATAGAAGTTTTGCACCCTTAAACACGCCTTGAAAAGCTTTAGTTTGGTGCAGCATTTGGGGGGGGCGGGCCCTTGGCTGCGTGTGGGGAGTTTTCGCAGCTCGCGATGTGATGTCGGTCGGTCGGACGGCGGCGGCGGCTAATTAGCCAAAACGCAGGACACGCGCTCGTAGCCCAAACAGTGTTTGGATTCGTCAGACCGGATGGCCGGGCGTTGGTGGCGGTGGGGGGAACTTGGCTTGCCGACTGCCTGGTGGTCCTGCTGCATCCGCAGTCTCCTTAAAGAAGGCGCCTGATCCTCTTGAGCCTCACCAGTAATTTTGAAAAAGTAAACATGTTTTTGTCTAAAGTTTATGGTTCCCCTTTCACATCATTTAGCCCAGTGGTCACCGGCGTGGTGCCCGCGGGCACCAGGGAGCCACCCACGACCACGAGGCGCCCGCAAGCCTGCTTTTCATTCAGGGTTTCAGGTAATAATGTGAGAACACCAGGAAGAAATGCATTGTGAAATACAAAATGTGATTCGTGGACAGCAGCGTTTTCATTCATGTTCTGGTAAAGCAAGCATTGGCTCAATTCAATAAGCTATGAAAATAAAGTTTCTTCATTTAAAAATGATAATCTCATCTATGTGATCGGTATCTGTATCATCTGATTTCACTCGTGGATGATCGATATCGGCAGCATAAAAAAATTGGCTAAGCTTATGTTCATCTAAAATGTGCTATCAATTCGGGAAAAATGTAGAAACACGTTCACTAAAAATGGAAATGTGTGCCTTGGTATCCAACCACTTTTTGTTGAGTTCTACCACGGTTCCGCTAAGGCTGTCGACAGCGGACCCGCTCATCTTCCTCTTGTTATGCCACTGCTGGGGCCTCCAAATACTGTGTATTTATGGGCCTCGAGCTCTCTCCACCTGAGTTTCGGTGAACTTCGGCTTCTTTGTCTTTGGCTTCTCAGCAGCCGTGATTGGGAAGAACCGAGCGAAATGCAATCGAACGGACGCCGCATTTGCCAGACACTTTGCATTAACCAAATATGGCGGATTGAAGGCGTGGCGTGGGGTGGAGTTCCGTACGCACGTTTGGACAGCAGGTGAAGTGCAAATTGTGTGAATGTGTGCCACTTTTTTTTTTTTTTTAGGTCTGAATATTTTTATCCGTACGCACATTTTGGGTTTCCTGCGTACGCAGACCTTTAGTCAGATTTCCCCGTACAGTTTTATAAGTGAGGCCCCAGGTCTGTTATAGTCTTACACTGAAGTGGTCCTCGTCCATCATGCTCCTCGACTGTCAGTCCTGGTCCAACGTGGTCCAGGACTGAGGAGCTGACCCAGTGAGAGTACCATCTCGTTTTCATTTTTTTAATTTTGTTTTACACTTTCATGCTACATCATCTTCAGAGGGTCACATGGTCCTGCTGGCGGACCCTTGCCAACGTAACTTGTTGTTGTTGTCCTGCAGACTAGTAGTTAACTTTTACTCATTTCTCTAGTCAGTAGTGCTTCTAGTGTTAGTCAGGTCGATAGTTGGCAACAACCAGCAGAGGGTGCTGTTCAGTCAACCCACTCAGTTTGCTGCCAACAAGTGTGCCTTTTGTAAGTATGTAGACCGCAGTAACCCCTAAACTACGTGGCTTTCACTTATGGACACGTTTCTCTACCACAAGCATGACTCTTATTGTCATTTAAGTTTGATGTACACGTCACTCCTGACTGGCCGCTGCTTTAAAGTCATCGCAAGAAAAGCTGAGCAGTGTCGCTGTGCAACCAGCAACTATACTTCCACTTCCTGTGTGTGTGTGTGTGTGTGTGTGTGTGTGTGTGTGAATTCAGACACTTCAGGACAAAGTGTGTGACCTTCGCACTCGCCTCGACGTCGAAGCGCTGCAGCACCCCGTGCTCGGGCGGCCAGGCGGTCTGGCGGCGTCGCAGGAGGCGCTAAGCGGTGAGTTCATCTCGCAACTGAACAACTCATGGTCATGTTCTAGAAATTTGTGGAACGCCTGCTGAAAAACATGACAGCAATGTTTATAAAGTGTTTGTGTTTGTGTGTGTGTGTGTGTGTCAGGTGGTGTGGACAAAGAGCAGCTGGTCACTCGGCTGCACTCTCAGGTACATCAGCCTATCAGATGATTAGACGACCTGCAGTAGATGAAATGTGTGAGATATCGAGTCGGTTTGCAGGTCGAGGATCTGGAGAAGAAGCTTCTGGACCAAACACAGGAGGTGGAGAGACTACGCTCAGAACTGGTGAGCGGGCATAGGGAACATGTGACCTCATTCCGGAGGAACATGATCCTGATGAACCTTTTCCCGCCTGCAGGGGGCAACGGACCTGGAGAAACAGCTGGAGCTTCTGGAGGTGGAGAACAGGCGTTTGAAGCGCGAGCTGACCTCCTGCCGGAGCAGCGAAGCAGCGTGCAGCTGCAGCCAGGTACCTCCCATGCAACTGAGGCAGAGGCGGAGCTACAGGAGTTATGACCGACCGTGGGCATGTCCCACAGGATGTCGAGGCTCTGCGGAGGGAAGTGTCTCATCAGGAGAACCAGGCCCGTCAGAGAGAGCGCCACCTTGCTGAGCTGGAGAGACAACTGCTGGACAAAACTGCCAAGGTGGACACGTTGCAGTGGCAACTGGACCGGTCTGCAACGGCACCAGTGGAGCCATCAGGCCATTGGTCGTCTGACCAAAAAGCTGTGGACCAGTTGCAGAATGAGGAGGCGGTGCAGGTACGTGAACACTAGGTGGTGCTATTGTTGTCCAACTGCCAACAACAACAGTTTCTTTTTCCAACTCAACACTCGTCCACACTAAAACAGACACCATGTGTGACTCGTGTCTAACTTGTGTGGTCCTCAGGGCGTCGCTCAGGCGGGGGAGGCAGAGCCTGACGAGTCCACGGCAGCGCTGCAGCTGAAGAACGTGTTGCTCCAGGAGCAGCTGTGTGTGCAACGCCACCTGCTGCGAGAACTCGAGACGCAGCTGCACGACTCGCAGAGGACCTGCGCTCAACTGAGGACGCAGGTAACGTCACGGGTGTGCGTGCTGGCCCGTCATGTCTGCGACAGCTGGAGCATTTTAGGTTATCTTAACTCTGCAAGCATCACAGTTTAAAGTAATGTTCATGAATTACGTTAAGGATTACACTTTTTATATCTGAGGTGGGGAAAACAGACATTCAGTGGGGGACGCCATTGTTTTTACAACACGTCACATGACCCGGCAGTATTCGTAATGCTACCCTCTCTGCAGCTCTTCTCCGACCTTGGCCTTCTGACGGCACACAAACACATGTCTGAGCGCAGGTCCAAGGTTGGCCCCCCCCTCCGTGACTTGGCTGAGGATTAGAAAAGAGACGTTCCACTGCTGCCAAAAAACCCAAACGGGCCTTTTTTTTTTTTTTTTGGACAAAAAGTAACTGATTGGGCAGCCGTGAAACTGTCTCCCCTCCCCCCCGTGCGTGGACCACTTAGGTCGTCAATACCGATGTGAAAAGCTTGCTGGTGATTTTAGCTTAGCTTAGTTAGCAAAGTGTTTGATGTTAGCTAACACAACTAGGGGGGCGTTCTGCCAAAGTGGCTCAACCAACGCAGGCTTTGTGCTTATGGTGCAACTCAACAAGACCTAAATTCCCCAAACAAAATTGAACGGGGGTGTTTTGATGTCATATTATTCCACTTCCACTGGAAAGTGAAGCCATCCCAGCCAGTGAATTTCCCAAAACGACGAGCAAGTCATTATTATGGAGCGTTATGAGGAGTTCCCAAAAGATTAGGACTGCTGAAAGCAACACTGTTGCCGCCAATAGAGCGAGGAAGGACCTCTGACAGAATAATGCTGAGCGTGTAATGCGCAAGTTCACACTGATTTAGTATACTAAATATGCCCTACTAGTCTTGTCATTTATCAGTGCTCAACACTGCACATTGGAGCTACACCTTATTTGTTTAAATGACCACTAGATGGCAGTGTTGACGTGAGTTCCTGCAAGGACTGCTGTGACATCTGCTAATGTTGGCCTAATTATTCATATTTTATTCCTGGTGATCGTGTGAGCATTTCTAGTGTATTCCCTCAGTTGATAATCTATCTCACTGATAGATCATCAGAGAATGCTCTTTTTTTACAATTTTTTTTCCTCCATGTCCCCTCAGGAACCTCGTAGGTTCTCAATAAATGGCGATGGCATCTCTGAATGACTTAAACAGTGAAATGGTGGCACTCGCTTAGCCGATTTTAAGATGACAGCTTGGACCAGGTGATGTTTAGCCTTCGTTACCATGGTGATGCAGCTGCTGTAAAAGAGCTCCCTTCGCTGAACACACAAGTCTGGCTTACCAACCAACACGGCTCGCTGACCCACTAAACCGGCTTGGCAGAATACCCCCCTAGTTTGACACCAAATGAAGCATCGACCTGCGGCCTACACAAGTGGTGCTGTCCAGATATTGTGGATTGTGTCCTTGGGCTCAGGGGTTCTCAAATGGTCTCACCCTGGGACCCACATCCAATGGTCATTAAGTCACCATCCACTTTTTTATCTTAGTCATTTGTTATTTTTTTCATTTTTATTGAAGTCATTTTTATTATTATTTACACTTTGACATTTTAATGTATTTTTTTTACACTTAAGTCATTTGTATATTTATTTATTGACATTTTTATTTGTTTTATTATGCCCTGTGATTGGCTGCTGACCGGTCCAGGGTGAACCCCGCCTCTCGCCTGAAGGCATCTGGGATGGGCTCCAGCATAACCACGGCCCCATGAGGACCAGCGGTACAGAAAATGAATAAATTTATTTGTTTTTTTACACTTTGAATTCATTTGTATTTATTATTACGTACACTTATTGAGGGGATTTTTATTTTGTACACTTTATTTAGGTCCATTTTATTTGTTCACTTCTGGGTCCCGGCCCACCAGTTGAGAACCACTGCTTTAGCTGTTTGTGCTGAACCTGGTGGTCATGTGACATGGTAATAGGGTGAGCGTGGTCATTTGGTGTGCGCAGATTGCGGTCTACGACGGCGAGATGGAGCGTGCTCAGAAGCAGCTGGACGCAGAGCTCGTGCACTTGAAGGAGGAGAAGAACCGCATGATTGAGGAGGCCTTCATCAGGGCCGAGAGCGAAATGAAGGCCGTGCACGAGAACCTGGCAGGTGAGGGGTCACGCCGTGTCGCTCTAGCGCAGAGAGTGATGCGTCACGTGACCTTTTTGTTTGTTTGCCTGCAGGAGTGCGCATGAAGCTGGTGGGTCTTCACCCGGCCTTGAGGACGCTGACGTGCGACTACAACACGCTGAAGAAGCAAGTGCACCACTTCCCCGTCATGCTGGACAAAGCCATCACTGACGCCAAGCACGAGGTGCGCTTTCCTTTCTCTCCGACCTACACTTGACCTCACGGTGACCTGCGGGTGACCTGCGGGTGACCTGCGGGTGACCTGCGGGTGACCTGTGGGTGCTGTGTCAGATCTGTCAGGTCATCAGTGAAGTGAGCAGCACCAACCAGAACCTTCTGGACAAATACAAGCGAGAGATGAACCTGAGGAAGAAGTGCCACAATGAGCTGGTCCGACTCAAAGGTCTGGAACCCCTCACCTTTGACCTCTCTCCTTGAACTCCCCCATGACTCCTCCATCCTTGGCCTCCTCGCAGGGAACATCCGAGTGTTGTGCCGCGTCCGACCCGTCAGTCAGCAGGAAACTGACTCGGCCGACACCAGAACCGTGTTGACCTTTGACCCGGACGACGATGCCATCCTCTACCTCACCAACAAGGGCAAAGTCACGACCTTTGACCTAGACAAAGTCTTCCGGCCTCAGGCCACGCAGGAAGAGGTGTGGCCGAGGTCCCGTGGCAGGAAGTGTGCGTGTCACACAGAACTCGTGTCACAGCTGACGTGTCTTTGCAGGTGTTTCAGGAAGTTCAGTCTCTGGTCACTTCCTGTATCGATGGCTTTAACGTTTGTATCTTTGCGTACGGACAGACGGGATCAGGAAAGACGTACACCATGGAGGTAAGGCACGCCATGCGACCGTGAGCCACTCAGTCGTCGTCGCCACTCTTTGACTCCGCCCCCTGTGTCTCTGCCGTCAGGGCGTTCCCGAAGACCGCGGTCTCAACCAGCGAGCGCTCTGCCTCCTCTTCTCTGAAGTGACGGACAAAAGTCCGGACTGGGAATACAAGATCAGCGTCAGCATGGTGGAAATTTACAACGAGACTCTCAGGTGAGAAAAGGCGTGGCCTTGATGATGACGTTTGGACTGTGGGCGGAGTCACAGTCTGCCCCTGCTGTTGCGGCTCAGGGATCTTCTGGGTGAGAACGTCTCTGACAAACTGGACATCAAGATGAATCCTGACGGCAGTGGACAGCTTTACGTTCCCGGACTGACGCAAGTCCCGGTCCAAAGTCCCGATGACATCAACAAGGTGAACCCACGCACTTCCTGACCCTTTCAGTGTATAAAAGCTGAATATGTTCTTTGTGTGATGCGCTGCGATCAACTGTTTACTTTGTGCGTCAGGTTCTGGAGTTGGGCGTGGTTTGCCGAGCGACGGCGTGCACCAACCTGAACGAGCACAGTTCTCGTTCTCACGCGCTGCTCATCGTCAGCGTCAACGGACTCAACGCCACCACAGGAAGTTGCACGCAAGGTCGCATGATGCTCAATGTGCCAACTTTTCGACGTTTGACCTATTGACGCTGACCTGGGGGGGGGTGTGCTGGCGTGCAGGGAAACTGAACCTAGTGGACCTGGCTGGCTCGGAGCGAATCAGGAAGTCCGGCGCGGAGGGTGGGCGCCTGCGAGAGGCTCAGTGCATCAACAAGTCCCTGTCGGCGCTCGGCGACGTGATCAACGCGCTGCGCTCCAAACACGCTCACGTCCCGTTCAGAAACTCTCGGCTGACCTACCTCCTCCAGGACAGTCTCGGGGGAGACAGCAAGACTGTGATGATGGTGCAGGTCAGCCGCCACGCTCACGCATGAAGCCCCCCACCCCCCCCCCCCCCCCCCCCCCACCCCCCACCCCCCCACCCCCTCAAATTCCCGTGTGGTGCTTTCAGGTGTCCCCTCTTCTCGGAAACCTCAGCGAGTCGCTCTGCTCGCTCAAGTTCGCTCAGCGTGTTCGCAGCGTGGAGCTGAACTCCACGAGCGCCGTCTGCAGGAGGCTGGACAACTCGTCCGCTTCGTCCTCGCCGACCCACGACGGCGTCGAGGTGAGAGCACGTGCCTGGTACCTTTCTGTTCTTGGACAGGGGCGGTTATAACGTGAACTCTGAACTTCGGGCAGCTGGACTCGCCTCCCGTGACCCCGCTGCCCCTCCCAATCTCTCGTGCAAGCAGCGCTGGGTCCTCCCTCTCCTCCGCCTCCAGAGCTTCCAGCAGCTCCCGCCGAAAATCCCAGTCGCAGCTTTCCACTGGTACGTGCACGCACGCACGCACGCACGCACACACACACACACACACACACACACACACACACACACACAGCGTTCCATCTGTGTCCTCAATCTGTCGCCTGATTGGTTCATTTCCAGACTCATTTAGACCCATTGGTGGGGGCCAGTAGGCAGGTAGGAGGGGTGAAGGGGAAGGGAGGGCAGTGTTGGGGTGGATGCTGATTGGTGGAAGTGCTCTGCATGGCAAAGTGCCCCACCCCCCTTCCCCCGCTGAATGTGCAAACTGGGCCCACTGAGCCCCCCCCCCACCCCCAGGCACACGCTCTCAGCATGGTGGCGCGTGGACGCGTCTCGCTTTTGCATATATCGTTCCCAGTTGTATGTGTGTGGGTCACGTGATGTGTCACATGTCTTCTCCAGGACGGCTGAAGATGGCGGCGTGAGACGTGGATGTCATCCTGGGAGGAGCGTTGGTTTCCATGGTGATGAGCTGACAACAGTGTTCATTTTCTTGCACTTTAAGCTGATATCCACCCCCTCCGACCCCCCCACATTTTAATTTGAATATTGTGATGAACATTTTTCATCCAATCAGGATGCTGGCAGTTTTTAAACCAGACCAAACGTGGTCTTTCTGAACACGCGTGCACACGTGTGTGTGTGTGTGTGTGTGCAAGACACATTGTGTCATGTGACTGATGATCAACTCCTAACTAGTTTGCTTTTTGTATTTCCTTTTTAATAAACGTGGAAAAACAAACGTATGTTAGCATAGTGTCGACTGTCAGCCATGAACGTAAACGATGGTGACTACGCCGTGTTAGTCCTAACGTATTCCAACACAAGCTAGCGCTATATGGATGTATGTGTGTGTATGTATGTGTGTGTATGTATACGTGTGTATGTGTGTATACGTGTATGTGTGTATACGTGTATATGTGTGTGTTGACGTGTATGTGTGTGTGTTGACGTGTATATGTATACGTGTGTATATGTGTGTGTATATGTATACGTGTGTAGACGTGTATATGTGTGTGTGTGTATATGTGTGTGTATACGTGTATATGTATGTATACGTGTGTATGTATATGTGTATATGTATGTATACATGTAGACGTGTATACGTGTGTGTGCACATGTGTATACATACAGGTGTAGGTGTATACATACATGGGTATACGTGTATATGTAGTGCTGTGCTTATGAGACATGACGTTAGATTACCTTTCTCACTGCATGGAGACTCGCTGAGTCGGTATGCCATGGCTGAGATGAAGGGGGAGGTTCTCCTCTCATTCCGTGTGGAAGTGGTAAGGTATTGCCTTTTTTTTGTCCTCCTTCCCCACTCTGTTTGAAACACTTTAGAATAAGTACATTTGAGAGGCTAACTAGTTAGCTCGCTAGCTTGCTATGTTAGCAGCAGCCCCTGCAGTGATAGTTTGAAAGTGACTACAGGGAGGATCAGCAGGTCCATGCTTCTTGGCATATCCCTTTGGTGTTGCAAAGACGTTTGTGCGATTTATTTCTGGGTAAGTTGGGAGTTTTATTACTGCGATGTTGCGATACAATCCTGGTCAGGTCTGACTTGGTGGGCCCCTTTAGTAATACGATGACTCCATATCTGGGGGGCCATGGTTGTCTCTGTGATGGCGTTTTGACAGGAAGTGATGCGCCTGACCTGGTTTAGTGTGGTGTTGTGATTTTGCAGCATCATCACACATGGTGCTTTTTTTCCACCCACGCCGACAACTTGATGTTTATCACTGAGCGACTTCCTCAGCCGCCGCTGCGCTCATCTCGCTCAAATCAAACATCAGCAAACTTGGTAAGCAAGAAACCTCAAGTCACTCAGATCCTTCGCTGATATTTCCAAGAACGTATTTGGTAGTACCTTCAGCGTTTGAACTCCTCCTCCTGACTGCTTTCGTTTCTACGCATCAAAGTGATGCAAGTGAAATAACGTTCCGTTAAGAACGTTCACAAGGGGTGAGCCATACTGCAAGTAAAAATACCGGGCCAGGATGCTGATACCAATACTTTATACAGCGATATCACGGATTTTGTTATTCATTTGTTCCAAAAGCTTCGACAAAAAGGCAATTTTTCCTCATAGGACCAAATATGGTAACAAATGATGAAATAATGTAGAAATGATGGCTAGGTGGAGCTCATGCTGTGTACTTCCTGTGCTTCCTGGCCAGATCACATCCAATAGTGTCTCTCCCCTCCATCAACGTGCTGGCACTTGCAACTTTCTTTGGCCCCGTGGTGGGTTATTTTGCAGTCGCACTTGACAGAAGTGCACGGAGGGGTGTGTCAGCAAGATAACGGTACAAAGCAGGGCAAACTGACTAGCTTGTTTTGGGCAAGGTGTTACTTTACAAATACAGTGTTCCCTCCTTTATCACGGGGGATAGGTTGCCAAAATAGCCCGCAATAAGTGAAATCCACAAAACAGCCAAGTTGGTTTCCAATGATTCTATATGTTTTAAGACTGTAACACCCCCCCCAAAAAAAACACGTTTTTATGGTTTTAAAGTTAAAGTGGTTTAAAGTAGTTTTGTGCGCATGAAACAATTGTAAATGCATATAAATACCAAATGAAAGCTAGGTTACTTTTACCTTCACTCAACACTACTGTTCCCAAAGACACCACCTTCCTGTTTTGCCATGAGTTATTTCTCACCTTCTTTATCAAAATGCTGGCACTTGGAGCTTTATTTGGGGTTACGTATTGAGGTGAGAAACGACTCACGGAAGATGATGGTGGTTGATCTCGCTGCCGCAAGGCGTCTTGGGGAACGATCACGTCTTCATTGAAGGTAAAAGTCATCTTAAATGTTCATGTGTCGCTTTCATTCCTCATTTATATGCATTTCTAATTGTTTTGTGCGTGTCAAACTAAATTTGTAAAACTCTAAAAATGTGTTTTGGCTTTCTGGAACGGCTAGTTGGGTTTACATTTCTTCTGACGGGAAAAATGGCTTCGGTTCGAGCAGGGGTGTCCAAAGTTTTTCCAGTGAGGGCCACATACTGAAAAATAAAAGGCTGCAAGGGCCACTTTGATATTGAAGACGTGGATATTTTGCTTTCCCATGTTGGAACTTTTTCTTCAACCTCATTTTCCAAAAGTGACTATTTTGTTTTTCATAATATTACGTCCTTTAAAAAAATAACAAATAAAATTCTTTAACATTGCAACTCTGCTACTAAAATTTCATTTTTCTTTTTATTACAAGTTTCTTATAAAATTGCAACTTTTTTATCTCTTGTTAGAAAACTACTTTTTCGTTTTGACTTTTACTCTCGTAAAATTAAAGCTGTTTTTTCCATTTCTGTTTTTTTATGTCCAACTATTTCAGGTTTGTCTTGTAAATTGAAATTAAACATAAAAAGGACAAATTCCATTTTTTGTAAGTTATGTTAAAGTCAATATCACGGGAATGATGATTTTTATTCCCATGATATTGACTTTATTCTCTTATCCAATCCACTTTATTTATATAGCACATTTTATAAACACTGTTTCCAAAGTGCTGCACTGACTAGCAAAACCACAAATAATAAGTCAATAAGGGAATGTAAATAAATAAAAATCACTACAGTAAAAACTAAAAAATCCAACAGAAACAAAGAAACGTACAACAGTAAAATATTTAAACAGGAAGTAGAAACAATAAAAGCAAAAAATTCCAATAAGTAGGTAAAAAATAAATAAGTAAATTAAATTTAAAAACTAAAATAAATAAAACAATTAAAACAAACAAAAAAAAAGACACAGAGGACCACACGACTCACGCCGAGTTAAAAGCCAGAGAAATAAAAGTGGGTTTTAAGACGAGACTTAAAGCTTTCAATTGTGGGGGCCGTTTTTACATGAGGGGGGGGAGAGTGTTCCACAGCTTTGGACCTTAGAACTTTTTCCACAACTTTGTTTTATTTCTCATATTACGACTTTTTTTAAAGTCTTTTTTTTCTTGATAGTTCAACTTTATGCTACTAAAATTGTTACTTTTCCTTAGTCAAGTTGTTTTTCTCTCTCATTAGATTACAACTTTAATTCTCAGTATTTCTTCCTGCTTTTTCCTTTTTCTTGTTAAACTCTTACTTTTAAAATGTGCCGCACTTTGGCCCCCGCTGGGCTGGAATGAGAGCTTCTGCAACAAACTAATGACGCTAAGCGAGGTTGCACTGACATCCAAATGAGGCATGGATCATAAATGACACAGCGGGTGGATAAAAACACTGCCGGTGTCTTCCACCAACAACTGTTATGTCACACCTCGCCACCAGGTACTTTTTCAGGCAAAGTTTGGGGTCGGGGGAAGGATTTTACCCGGGTAAATGAGACATTAAAAATAAAAACTAGTAAGAGTAATGAAAAAAAGGCTACATAAACAAAGAGGAGATGTTGTGTCATGAAGGCTGGAGGTTGAATCGCTACGTCTAAAGGTCACATCTGATGTCAAGGCGTTATTGGCTGAGCCTGCGGATGTAGGAGCGCCCACTAGAGGTGGAGACGGAAAGACTGGCATGATGTGAAGGCTGTGTCGTCAAGAGGAAGCATAAAAGTTGAATGATGTAACGTTGAAGTGTTTATTATACGTGCCAATGAAGAAGTGATCAATCGACGCCTCGCCCAATGGTACCCGGAATTCACTCGACACCACCTTTTGATCAAGAACCACCGCCATGAACATGACCTAGAATCATTCACATCTGTGAAAGTGGGTCGAGCTTTGTCACGCCGACCGGCGGTGTGGTTAAGCGAGGAGGATCAAAGATGACATCAGCAGCAGCGATCAGGATAAAGGTCCCTGAGGGACGCCATCGCTTTGTCATTCACACACCCCAACCTCCAGCAGAAGCCGGGGGGCGCCTCTGATCCCGCTGCCGAGATTCGAAGAAGTGACGAGGATGCTTTGGTCGTTCAACGCCGCCGTCGTGACGGTAAGACACAGAGTGGAAATGACGATTTCAACGTTTCCTTTCATGGGACGCTTGCAAACATGAAATAGTCAACAATGAGGCAGAAACTCCTGTTGTAATCAACCCTTGAACGTGTCGGGGGTGTCTGAACTTTCTCCACCAAGGCCTTGATGGCTTTGACACACTTTATACATGAAATCTGTGCAAACCAATGCGATACGTGAACAGATGCTACGATATCACCACATCTTACGTTTCTGTTGTAATTGACCGAGCAAATGAGACTGCATCCCCCCCCCCCGACATATGCAGCTCCTTGTCTCTTAATGTGGCGTAGTCCCAGTAGTCATGTGATGTCTCCAGGTGGTGATGATGTCTGAGACGGTGATGTCGGCGAGGACACGGAGGGGGTCCTCTGGTCCCACCATGGAAACGGTCCCCGTGCAGCTCAACCCAAACCTCTTGATTTCTTCCCGACCGTTCCGACCGCTGCACAACGACTCCATCTCACCGTGGACTTACAAGTAGGGGGGGGTCACACACTGATTGCCGTGGTAACCGAGCACGCCGCTGATTGTCTCATCTCCCCCCGCCCCGCCGGTCAAGCGACTCCCACGACGCCTCGGTGTTCCCGCCCGTGTCGGAGGCTCGCTGCCTCCTGCAAGGCTGCCTGGACTCGGACGGCGTGGAGGACCTGAAGCTGAAGTCGGCCCCCATCCTGCACCAGGTGCTGCTGCTGCATCGCCTCAAGTCCAAGGGGACGGAGTCCGGGTACCACTTCCGCTTGGAGCCCCGCCTCATCGCGGTGGGATGTACATGCGTGCGCGACCCTGTTCGACGACAACAATAGAGGTTGATTGTCTCTGGGGGCGCACCCACACCCCCCTAAGAAGGTCAAGTTTATCTAACTTATTAATTTCTGTATGGATCACAGGAGAAATGATTGAAGGATCTATTTCATGTAGAACAGGTGTACACTTTTATTATTTACATGACTTTCATCATTAAATGCCACGTCTGCAGCAGGACTTTGTGGATTCTTTGGGTCACTCGGCTTTCTACCATAAAGGTTTGTTTAGTGTCCATTTTGTAACCCTCAGTTGCATTTTTAGTGGTTTTCTAGAGCTGCACACATCAATTAATTGATTATCCAATCAAAGTAAAATGCTGGTATTCAATCACCGTAAATTCCGGTATACGAGCCGCCGCTTTTTTCCTTAAAGCTACATTTACTAATTCATCACACAGCAACTTAATACTCAAAAGGTGTACACACAAATATACAAACATGTCCCAATCTGAGTTCAAAGTTTTCCCATAAGGCATTGCGTCCGAGCAACGCATTCATTGGGGCACTGCAATGACGTCAACTTCCCTCTGGGCTTTGGGCTCCGGGTCTTCTGGCTCCCTGGTGGACAGAAGCAGCATTGATGCGCCATTTTCTATGCTCCTCCAATGAAATTGTTTTATCAAACGAAATGCATTATGGGAGCACTTAAAACACTTATTTCACATTAAACTCGTTTTGTTACATGTTTATATATTTTTGACGCATAACGTTTGAGTGTTAGTTGCTGTGTGATGAAACTGTGAGTCAGACTGCTATACTGATTAATGACCTGCAATTTCCAATGGGTTGACTTTGGGAAAACAGATGGACATTTTTGCCTCTTTTCTGATATGGTTCGGACCAAAGCAGTAACTGTTTGTGTTTAGTTCACATTGATTTGGTCCGTCTAGGGCAGGGGGGGTTCCAACTTTTCCAGTGAGGCCCACACGCTTAAAAACTGAAAGGACACTTGGTGTTAATATGCAAAGTGTCAATGTAAGACAAGACCTGAAGAATGGCTACAATGCTAACATGTCGATTCTAGCATGTTACCATTGAAGATGAAAACACGGTCTATGTAAGTTCATACACACGCAATTGCTCCAGAAACTGCACACGTAGTTTTTCATGATATACGACTTTAAAGAAAAATAACGTCTCTCTGTAATATTCCGACTTATTGCTGTTACAGAAATGATGACTTTTTCTCATTGGATTACTTTTTTCTCTTCATCTTTTATATCTTTTGGAAGGTGCTGCTGGCCAATAAAAATAAAAGAGAAAAGAAATCCAAAGCTACATGGCCCTGTGAGGAGGAGTGATTGCCAGGACTTTTCCACACAGAAACATGATCAGAAATGATCAGAAACATTTCAGTGTGACAAACATGCAAACAAATAAGCAATCAGGAAGGGGGCAGACACTTTCACACCCCTGCATATCATTCCCATTTCATTACGAGGTGCTCATCAAGAGGATAAGAAGAAATAGAAAATGATAACTTTTACTTGTCTCATCTCATTTTGGGATGAAAGGGAACCTTTTGTAGTCTTACCTTTTTATTTGTATATGAAGTCCAGGCGCTCGTCCTTCTCCGCGAACAGCTCCGTTACTTTGTTGTAAAAGTCCTCCTTGTTTTCTTTGAGTTTGGAAACTCTCTCGGCCTCCATGGCGATAATCGCCAAAGACGAGAGTCTCTCCTGATCTGTCCTAATGTGACTCTGCAACTTCAGTCTCTTCAGTGCGGAGGACGACGACGCTGCCGTCGCCAGGATGGTGAGAGCCAGCTGGAGTAACTTGGTGGCCTCTGGGACCGTCTGTACGAGATCCTTCTGGGCCAGGAAGTCGAGAAGCTGCCCGGGAGACTGGCACGTATTCCTCACCGCTTGTGAGCCGTACAGTCCGACGAGCTCGGACCTCAGTCTTTCCAGGTCAAAGAATCGCGCGTACTTTGCCAGGCTCTGCAATTTGCCGTCATTGAAACCTTTTGACATTTCGCCAAATTTGGCACAATCCACCAAACCGAGGAAGGCGAGCTCGCCAAAGTGGTCGAAGCTGGCCCTCATTTGAACGCTGATGTTGTCCAGAATATTGAAATACATCTTCGCCCGCTCGTCTCTGACCCATTGTGGATTTTCATCGTCCGTCAGGCCCAGCGTGGCACATTTCTGCTCGTACCTCTCGTAGAACACGCCAAACTCGCGTCTCATGCCTTCGATCACCGCGACCGTGTCGAGGATGCGCTCGCAACAATACGCCGTGTCCATGACTTTGTCTTGCAGCACTTTGAAAAGGGCGTCCGTTTCAATGAAAATGCTCTGGTACGCCATGATCAGAAAGCACGTGGACGTCTTTGACAGCCACTGATCGTATCCCGCCGCCATCATTTGCGTGTCGATATCCCAGCAGTCTGGAGTTTGGCTTATGATGAACAACACGGCACGCAGATCTGCAAGATGCATGATTATCGTCTGCAGCAACCATTCTGTGGGCGCCGGTCTTGCGAACCGTCGCTGCAGAACGTCATCCAGCAAGTGGGCGCGTTTGGAAGACCTGCTGAAGAACGTCCCCAGCCCCTCGACCGTTTTAAAAAACGTTCTCGTCTCGGGCATACACTCTGCCGAATGCATCAGCACCAGGTTCATTTTGTGGGCGTAGTTGTGAGAAAACATGGCCTCGGGGACCCTCTCTCGAATTTTGGCCTGCACCCCGTTCATCTGCGGCGCCATCACGGTCACCCCGTCGTACGTGTAACTCTGCGCCACTAACTTCTCCACGCAGTTGTGCTTCTCCAGCACTCCCAGGACGTGGGTGGCTATGTCGTCGCTCAGGTCATCCAAGCCCAGAAACACCTCCTTCACTTCGTGGACGTCCTCTTTCAAAGTCACGTAGCGCAGCACGACAGACACCTGAGCTCGGCTGGTGACGCAGGTGGTCTCATCCACTTCCACAGCAACAAATGAAGCAGCGCCGATGTCCTTTTTGACGTCCTGTCTGAGCACATCAGCAACCGCTTCAATTAAATTCGTCAGCATTCTGTTAGACAGGCCGGAAAACACAGGCGATGTTTCTAAATGTCTGCCTAACCTCTCATCTTTCTCTGCAAAGGCGTGCAGCAGCTCCACATAGTTGCCTCGGTTGGAAGGTCGTACTGCTTCCTCGCCGCCAAATGCCAGCTCCTGCTTGGCCAGGAAGCAGGCTGCGTTGATGAGGTCTTTCAGCACCTCCCGGTTTTCCTTTACCATCGCATTGTGGGTGCTGATGTCCAGTCGGCGTTGCTCGCTCAACGCCAAATCGACGGTTGAGCTCCCGAAGGTCTTTAAAGCAATCTGGTTCTGAATGTGAATGCTGGATCTTTCGTGTTTGCTGATGCCTCTGTGGATGTTCTTCAAGTCGCCGTACCCCTGGTTGGTCCAGACGCCGGCACAGGGGGAGAACAGAAGGCAAGGGAAGCAGAAAAGCCGCTGCTTGACAGCGCAGCCACACAGCCACTCCACCCGGGAGTACCAATCCTTCTGGAAGGTGCGAGTCACCCTCTGGTTGTCATTCTGAAGTAAATCTTTGAGCTGCGGCGTCGGTCTTCCATCGGCTATCACCTTCTGTTTTGACTTTAAGTCCATCTTTGAGAAACTTTTCAGCTTGGAAATATGATCCTCCATCTGGGGCAGTCGAGACAAAGCAGGGCATCCGAAATCAAAACAAACCGCTGTCGCTGGTTTTAGCTCAGGCGATAATAAGTTTACGCTAACGGCGTCGTTTTCCTCTGCGGAGAAAGACAGCAGCAATCCGCATCAGCGAACTCACGTTCGCCCTCTTCTGGTTGTGGTGGAGTAACGTCTGCCTCACTATGACTTTTCTCTGCATTTTATTGACTGATCTGTAAGCATAATTATTGTACATAATGTTACTTACGTACATTAAATGGTGTACATTGGTGTATGGAACCAATAGAAGGAGGGTGTTGGCACACCAATTCCGCCCACTCTTACTGTATTTAAGGCCTAGGCTACCAGCACTTGTTAGTTCACTGACGAAGCTCTTCAGACGAGGAGCGAAACGTCCGACACCTTCTTCACAGAAGTACAGATGACGTCTCAAGAAGCCTTTCCCTCGTACGTACATTAAAGACATTCAACGGGTTGTAGAGAGCCATGGTTTATATCACGTCTTTGTACAATTTATAACACCATCCGTAGTGTCATTAGGAGCATGCCCCCACGTTGTCAGGCATGCGTACAAGCACGTGGGGGCCACACAAATTACTGAGAATCATTTTGAGTTGCTACAATGACATTTTAGCAAAATGGACCAGTGTGCTGCATCATTTTTTCACTTTCATTTTTGGGGTGTCTTTGATTTCCCCCCTCTATAGGGTGATCATTTTCATTTCTATCAAATGATGTGGCATCATTTTGTTACTAATACATCACCCACTTATTATCAGGAAACATATTCAACATCATTTTTCCCCCAGTTTAGATCTGATGTGTTTTCCAAGTGTTCCTTTCATTTTTTTGAGCAGTGTATATTGAGCTAGCCGGGTGATTTCAAATATAGCCAAGCTAGTATACAACAAGAGAAAAACGGGACAAAACTCATAAAACTCGACAAAACTCGTCAAATATGTGAAGATGGTATTGTCAACAACAAAAAACGAAAATAAGTAAAATAATAAAACCATTAAAATGATTAACTATTAACGATTATGAAGTATATTAAGAGTGAAAACTCTATTCACGATTCACAGGCAAACATTACCTCAAATGACTGAAGTGCCGAAAGTATCGATATTTTCATTTCAGAATTGATTTCAGCGCATGAAGAGCTGGTATCAATATTTCAGTATCGATCACTATACAGCACGACAGCCGGCCATGGCTAACTAAGTATGCAGTGTTTGTATATTCTAGTGTACAACCCCTGGCAAAAATGATGGAATCACCAGTCTTGGAGGATGTTCATTCAGTTGTTTAAATTTGTAGAAAAAAAGCAGATCACAGACATGACACAAAACTAAAGTCATTTCAAATGGCAACTTTCTGGCTTTAAGAAACACTAAAAGAAATCAAGAAAAAAAGATGTGGTAGTCAGTAACAGTTACTTTTTTAGACCAATCAGAGGGAAAAAATTACGGAATCACTCAATTCTGAGGAAAAAATGATGGAATCACCCTGTAAATTTCCATTCCCAAAACTAATATCTGCATCAGATTAGATCTGCTGGTTAGTCTGCAGTTAAACAGGAGTGATCACACCTTGGAGAGCTGTTGCACCAAGTAGACTGACATGAATCATGGCTCCAACACAAGAGATGTCAATTGAAACAAAGGAGAGGATCATCAAACTTCTTAAAGAAGGTAAATCATCACGCAATGTTGCAAAAGATGTTGGTTGTTCACAGTCAGCTGTGTCTAAGATCTGGACCAAGTACAAACAACATGGGAAGGCTGTTAAAGGCAAGCATACTGGTAGATCAAGGAAGACATCAAAGCGTCAAGACAGAAAACTTAAAGCAATATGTCTTGAAAACAGAAAATGCACAGCAAAACAAATGAGGAACAAATGGGAGGAAACTGGAGTCAACGTCTGTGACCGAACTGTAAGAAACCGCCGAAAGGAAATGGGATTTACATCCAGGAACGCTAAACGAAAGCCATCATTAACACCTACACAGAAAAAAACAAGGTTACAATGGGCTAAGGAAAAGCAATCGTGGACTGTGGATGACTGGATGAAAGTCATATTCAGTGATGAATCGCGAATCTGCATTGGGCAAGGTGATGATGCTGGAACTTTTGTTTGGTGCCGTTCCAATGAGATTTATGAAGACGACTGCCTGAAGAAAACACGCACATTTCCACAGTCATTGATGATATGGGGCTGCATGTCAGGTAAAGGCACTGGGGAGATGGCTGTCATTACATCTTCAATAAATGCACAAGTTTACGTTGACATTTTGGACACATTTCTTATCCCATCAATTGAAAGGGCATTTGGGGATGATGAAATCATTTTTCAGGATGATAATGCATCTTGCCATAGAGCAAAAACTGTGAAAACATTCCTTGAAGAAAGACACACAAGGTCAATGTCATGGCCTGCAAATAGTCCGGATCTCAATCCAATTGAAAATCTGTGGTGGAAGTTGAAGAAAATGGTCCAACCTGCAAAGCTGATCTGCAAAAGCAATCAGAGAAAGTTGGAGCCAGATTGATGAAGAGTACTGTTTGTCACTCATTAAGTCCATGCCTCTGAGACTGCGAGCTGTTGTAAAAGCCAGAGGTGGTGCAACAAAGTACTAGTGGTGTGTTTGAAGTATTCTTTTGTTGTTGTTTTTTTTCATGATTCCATAATTTTTTCCTCAGAATTGAGTGATTCCATAATTTTTTCCCTCTGATTGGTCTAAAAAAGTAACTGTTACTGACTACCACATCTTTTTTTCTTGATTTCTTTTAGTGTTTCTTAAAGCTGGCTCTGTCCTGGACGGTCCTCTGGACTCCGTGGAGGAAGTGGGGGAGAGAAGGATGTTGGCTAAGCTGACATCCATCATGGACAACACCTCTCACCCGCTACATGACACTGTGGGTTCCCTTAGCAGCTCCTTCAGCAGCAGACTGTTACACCCACGGTGTAAGAAGGAGAGGTTCCGCAGGTCCTTCATACCGACCGCTGTCAGGCTCTACAACACCTGCACCACCTGAACCATGTTGTAGTCACTATGCATTCTTTACACTGTACTCTTTACTTGTCTTGCTGCTGTAACAAGTAACAAGTAAATTTCCCCGCTGTGGGATAAATAAAGTACATACAATACAATACAAAAGCCAGAAAGTTGCCATTTGAAATGACTTTAGTTTTGTGTCATGTCTGTGATCTGCTTTTTTTCTACAAAATTAAACAACTGAATGAACATCCTCCGAGACTGGTGATTCCATCATTTTTGCCAGGGGTTGTACGTACGGAGAGTGCGAATTCAAACACAGCCTAGCTGTACCCCGAGTTCCTCGTCGGAAGGTGGCGCTAACGTACACAAAGGTGAGCCGAAGAAGGTTATAGTAGTAGAAGAAGAAGAGGAGGATGAGGAAGAAGATGGCGGAGGCGCAGTCGAGTGTTGTTCCGTGTGGTGACATGATGGCAGACCTTCAGGAGAACGTGAGCGCGGGAGAGAAGGCTGCTTGTGGGAAGAAACCAGTGTGTTTGATCGTGCTCGGCATGGCTGGATCCGGAAAGACAACCTTCGTTCAGGTCAGCTCTTCGACATGTTCTCGTTGTTTACCTTAAAGAGCAACACCCCAACGTCCATCAAAACATAACATAAACAGCACGCATCTGTATTTTCACAACCTTTTGTCGAATGTTTGCCAGTTGGGGACGTCGGCGTAAACGTAATGACGTCACCAGCCTTCGTGGTTTGAGGCGTCATGTTCAAAGTAGACAAGACGCTGTGCAGAAGGTCCACAGCGCCTTTAAGGCCTTTTCTGGTGTCCTCAGTTTCATGAAGTTCTGATTGACTGGACTGGACGGAGAGAAAGAGAGTGTGTGTGTGTGTGGGTGGGTTTGTGTAGTTTTTATTGGAGTGTTTTTCTTTCTACACCAGCAACTTCTGAGTCAAGCTAATGTGGCTCACACAGGTACACTATACTTGAGTGCCACCTAGTGGTTCAAATGTGAATAACACCGCTCATGACAAAATTAATGAAAAAATGGTCTAAAAAGAGTCACTAATATCAATTATCCACCACCCAACAAAACGTGTTCTCATGACAGGCCTTTTTATCACAATGATAATTTTGTAAATGCTCAAAATGTCTGAAACAGCATGACGCAAATTCCAATCTGCACTTTTGGCCCGCAGTGTACCTACTGTATGGACCATAGAGATATGGACCATAGAGATATGGACCATAGAGATAAGGACATGCTGTATGGACATTAGTGGAACTATGAATCCATGGTCCGCTGTGTGTGTGCCGTATTTGTGTGTCTTAAGTCCACCATGTTGATCCCAACAGAGGTTGACGGCTCATCTTTACTCTCTCAAAAGTCCTCCGTACCTCATCAACCTGGACCCCGCCGTCCACGAGATCCCCTTCCCTCCAAACATCGGTAAGGTGCGCCACGACGTGATGTCCGCCATCAGCGTGTGAAAAGATACTTTTAGGCCGCTCTGACCTGGATATTTTTGTTTTTAGACATCCGAGACACGGTGAACTACAAAGAGGTGATGAAGCAGTACGGCCTGGGACCCAACGGCGGCATCGTGACCTCTCTCAACCTGTTTGCTACTCGCTTTGATCAGGTGTGCGATTGTGAAGGACTGAGAGTACGTTGTTGCTGTCTGGAAACGTTCTCCACGTAGAAGTAAGACAGTCGTTGTCTTTCAGGTGATGCAGTTCATAGAGAAGAAGCAACATGATCACCGGTCAGTAAACGTTTGTACTTTGAAACGTAACCGTAAGTATTCCTCACCTTCTGTCACCTGTGCAGGTACGTGCTGATTGACACGCCGGGTCAGATTGAAGTGTTCACGTGGTCCGCTTCTGGAACCATCATCACAGAAGCTCTGGTGCGTCGCAAGCCTGACTGACTTTTAGTGCGCTGCTTTATGTAATAACGCGCGGCATGGCGTGTGTCTCAGGCGTCGTCCTTCCCCTGCGTGGTGGTCTACGTCATGGACACGTCACGCAGCGTCAATCCTGTCACCTTCATGTCCAACATGCTGTACGCTTGCAGGTGCGAAGACGCGCATGCCGCCTTTTGTAGCCACAAAGAACGTGCTGGTGTTACCTTGCTTGTGTTGTTTTCTTTCAGTATTCTCTACAAGACCAAGCTACCTTTCATCGTAGCCATGAACAAAGTGAGTATGTGGGCGGGCCATGCAGACACACTTGATTGGTTAGACCAGGGGTGTCCAAACTTTTTCCAGCAAGGGCCATGTACGGAAAAATGAAAGGACACAAGGACCATTTTGATATTAGCAACACGTATTTGAGACATGCTAAGAAGCTACGGTACATGCAGCTTAAGGAAACCCGCATTTCACCTTTGCAACGCACCTGAAACGCTACGAAAAATGACGTTTTCCACAATAATACGAGTTTATTCTTGCAGAATTGCAAATGTTGTTCATCTGATTATGGCTTCTTTCACTTTTTCTTAATATTTGGACTGTATTGTCAAGAAATTACAGCTGGTTTTTTTTTATTTTTGCTGTTTTTGAAAATGTTCCAATGATTTAATTTCAGCTTTGGTCTTGTCAATTTTCTTCCCGTAATTATAACTTTTTAAAACGGTGTATTTTTTCTTCGTTTCCACATTACCAAAGTGATATTTTTCCTCATTTTACAAGTTTATTCTCATAAAATTGCAACTTTTTTCTCGTTAGAATGTTTTTTCTTAATATTTCGACTTTACATTTCTGCTGTTGATTTTTTTCTGTATCATTTTCAAAATATTTCAACTTTCTTACTAATATTTTGACTTTATTCCCATGTTATACATTTTCCTCTAACCTACGTTTCCAAAAATGACAAATGTAGTCATTGATTTTGGCTTCAAAAAAGCATCAAACTTTTTTCTTGAACATTTCAGCTTCATGCTTCTAAAAAGACATTTTTCCTCGTCTGACTTCATTCTTGTGAAACGGTGGCTTTGTTCCTTGCTGGATTACGACTCTTCTCTTCATATTTTGACTTTTGATTGATTTTCCCATTTTTGCTGCTGCTGCTGCTGCTGTTGTTTTTTTTTTTTTAGTTTCCTTGTTAAATTACATTTTTAGACTGTGCTGCGGGCCGCACTTTGGACACCCCTGGGTCAGACGATTTACATACGTGTTTGAGTGCTGCTGAGGGACAAATTCAATGCTCGCCATCGCAACTTGGTGAAATCCTGGAGTGTCTGTTAATAGTGCACGTGTGCGTGTTCGTGCACTTTGTGCTTGAAATTTCTTTTTATTGAAGAATTTTCAAGCATAAAAATGGCTAAATGAACCAAAATAAAAAATATAAGGTATTCAGAAGACTCATTCAACGACACTGTGAAATATGTAGCATGCTACACTGGACACTAGGTGTCAGTAATGTTACTGCCATGTTGGGTGAGACACACAAGCACCAGACGTGATGGTCAGAACAACAGGCACTTATTGCAGGTTCCAGTGGTCTCATACCAGCCACAATGATCCCTAACATGAGCTGCGGTTGGCGGCCGTAACCTCAACTCTCAACGCCCGACATCACTTCCTGCCCGCACCACCCGAACACATTTACAGCAACACACACGAGTAAAGGTCTTATTTTCTCTTACGCCGTCTACTATCTTGGGTAATGCTGGTGTAACGGTGGCTATGGGGTGTTATTTCATGTCTAAAGGGCTCTAAATATGTTAAAAACGTATTTAAGAGGGATTTCTTTGCTCTTAACGACAAAAATATTACATTTTTAAATAAGGAATCCTACTTTGCAGAAATCCACTTCCCACAATATTAGGTATGATAGTTTAGTGTGTGTGTGTGTGTGTGTGTGTGTGTGTGTGTGTGTGTGTGTGCGTGCGTGCGTGCGTGCGTGCGTGCGTGCGTGCGTGCGTGCGTGCATGCGTGCGTGCGCAGACTGACATCATCGAGCACAGCTTTGCCGTGGAGTGGATGCAGGACTTTGAGGTTTTCCAGGACGCTCTAAACCAGGAAACCTCATATGTGAGCAACCTGACACGCTCCATGAGTCTGGTTCTGGATGAGTTCTACTCCAACCTGAGGGTAAGGTGGATAACAACCCAGATCCTTGATGAAGGCCAACGCCTCATGGCCGCCCTGCTTCCACAGGTAGTGGGCGTGTCCTCGGTGACGGGAAACGGATTGGACGAGCTCCTTGTTAAGGTGCAGGATGCTGCTGAGGAGTACGACAGGTGAGGACAGCTTGTTGGGACATACCGTGACTCTTCGTCTTCTGTCCACCGCTGTGGGGACACGTTGTTGTTTGGCATTCCAGCGATAGTATCTCTTACCTCTTCCATGCTTACAACTTTTATTCCTTTAGTTTTGCTTTTGTTTGTACAGCAGGTGGCGGTCGTGTTCAACGTAGTCGTTAAGGGTCAGGGTCATGTCAGGGTAGGACATGTAAACCAATTCCTCTGTTCCAGACAGCCCACAATATTAACAAAACATGCAGAATCATTCTAAATGACTGCTGGATGGAACTTTTGCAACTTTCTTTGGCCCCATGGCTGGTTATTTGGCAGCCTCAAGAAAAGAAGACAGTTAGTCAGCAACGCATCAGGTGCTTTGTTTGTGTTGTGGAAAAAGTTGTTTGTTAAGAAAAGAGAAGGCCTGAAGTAAAGACGGGGAGTTTTCCAGACAGCAGCAGACGGCCGTGCACGCTCCGTGTTTCTCACCTCTTTTGCAAAACTCATCACCTGCGCAAACTCCCCGTCTTCATCTCAGGCCTTCTCTTTCCTTAAGAAATGGGAACTGGATTTTGTGTGCGGCAAACAGACTAGTTTGTTGGGTGCAAGGATGAGACTGGTTGTCCGGTGGAAAACCAAACGGGAATAACGTCAGCCAGCGGTTGTTCCCCGCTTCCCTTCGTGTTGGCGTTCTGAAACCTCTTTTGGTTCCGCAGGGATTATCGACCAGAATATGAAAGACTTCGCAAACAACTGGTGAGTGTTGGTGGGTGGTAGCCCCCCCCCAACGCCAACCTCTTGACCACTGCTGATTGGGACCTGTGCCCTGTCCCATCAGATGGACGCTCAAAGTCAAAAGCAGCAAAAGCAGCTGGAGAGACTGCGGAAGGATCTCGGTGCCATGGACATGTCGACGTCCGTTTCAGGTCAGTTACGCGTCATTCGTAAACGTACTAGGTCCCCGTAGTAGAGAAGGGTGGGGTGAGCATGTGACCAGACGGGTTGCTTCTAGAAGCAAGCTAGGCAAGGTAGCAAGGTAGCTTCTGTCCTGTCCTGGACGGTCCTCTGGACTCCGTGGAGGAAGTGGGGGAGAGAAGGATGTTGGCTAAGCTGACATCCATCATGGACAACACCTCTCACCCGCTACATGACACTGTGGGTTCCCTTAGCAGCTCCTTCAGCAGCAGACTGTTACACCCACGGTGTAAGAAGGAGAGGTTCCACAGGTCCTTCATACCGACCGCTGTCAGGCTCTACAACACCTGCACCACCTGAACCATGTTGTAGTCACTATGTATTCTTTACTTGCGTATCTTGCTTGCTGCTGTAACAGGTGAATTTCCCCGCTGTGGGATAAATAAAGTACAAATACAAATAAAATAGAAGGTTTTACGTGTTCTTTCATTCTGAACTGTTATCTGTGAAAATACCTGCTTTCATGCATTTCCTGTCCCGCCCGCCGTTCAACCACAGAAAACGCCGACGTGGCCGGACCCAGCGACCTCATCATGACCCGCGGCATCCGTGAGTCTGACGACGACGGCGGCGGCATGGACAGCGACACGGACGACATTGACCACAGCAGTGAGCCTCAGTGACGTCTCCTGAACGTCAAGGAAAGCTCGGAATGACTCGTGTGTGTTTTGGTCTTCAGAAGTGGAGGAGAGCAAAGAAAAGAACGCCTTTGGGAACTTCCTGCAGGAGAGGAGGGAGGTGGTTCAGGTCCGAAATCGAAAGTGCGGATTGCCGGAGAGTTGAAGGAGTTGCACCGGCGGGACTCAAACTCTTATTTCGTCATCTCTGGATGGACCAGCAGGTGACTTTTGGAAGGTCAAGTGCAGCCTGCAAATAAAGCAAATATTTGTTTTCTATGTGTTTGTTGTTTTTGCTCACGTGGGGGAGCTTGACCACTTTTAGCACAAAAGGTTCCCTTTATGCTAACAATCATGCCAACATCTTGCTTTGGTTTGATTTTTAAACTTACTTTGTTTTCTTCCATTTATGAAGAAAACAAAGCTTGGTTGGCTGCCTCAGTTTGTTTCCAGTTGGCAATCCCACAAACTCCTTCGTCTCCTCGGTGGTCCTCAGCTCCAAACACCCGGGAGAGCATCTGGAAGATCAACTGGGCTGGACTGCCAACATGGGCGCTCTGTGCAGGAAAGGGCGGAGCCGTCTTTACTTCCTCAGGAGGCGCTCCAGTCATGAGAAGGAAAAAAGACGCTCGCACCAAATTAGATTTACAAAATGTATTGAAGAGTAAGTCAGACAGGATATCTCGCAGTCTTTTTAAAAAGCCCTGGACCCCGTTCCAGTCACCTGGACCCCTCTGGCCGAATGAAAGAGTTCCCCTCGATTGTCCCATCTGTCATTTTTATGCTTGTTTTGCTCAGACCATTGGCGCCAGCTTCTCCAGAGATGACTTCCTCCTGGATTCCTTGATGAAGCTTGTGACGCTAGCAGATGATAGCCGGCTCCTTCGCCACCGCGATAACACTTCCTGTAGTTGTTGACATAAACACAACATTCTTTTCCTTCGCCTGCTTCAAGGCTCAGGCCGGGGTTTGTGTGTTCTGACTACGTTCTGGACCATGCAGTATCTGGCTGGTGAAAGCTGTGGCAAACAGTATTTCTGTTTCACCTTTGACCCACGTAAACATGTTGATCTCGGCTAATTATTGAATAAAGCATTGTTTCTATAAACTACTTGTACTCATTCACTAAGTTATTACATTCATTGATTACAGTTACATCTAAACTGTACTTTAAGACACAAGAATTCAATCAGTAAGCATCAAAGCAAGCAGTTATTGTAAATCTAATGCTAAGCATTATTTACGCTCAGTAAATTCATTTTTTCCTACAACTCCCCCTTTGTGGGCCACCTATTCTTTGTGGGCCACATTTTAGGCCACACAAAAATACAAAGACATCTTAAAACAAATATTGTCCTCAAGTGTTTGGTGCCCCCAGCACGTTGTCCAACGTGGATTTGTGGATCTGAAGCTCTGAAACATCTAAAGTGATAACTGACCGACTCCTTGGGTTAGTGAACTATTGAGGAACTACTGTAAGTGCACTTTGATGTTACCTTTTCTATGCTGCCACTCCCTTAGACTAGAAGAGAAGCGTCCAGTTGCTCTGCTGCCCCCCAACAGCACTCCTGGTTTATTTCACCACCTTTGCCAGTTGTAGTTCATTGTAATTGAGCCAATCTACATTATTGACAGCGAACCACCATAACAAAACAATCCAAAGCCCGTCCTCACCTGATTACAAGCTTTACGCTCACCTGGCACGCCCCGAGACGACCCCATGGCGTCCATGCAGACCCTGGGACCGAAGCCCACCCAAGGAAGACTCCTCCTCTCTCTGCAAAGGCCCGAAATCCCAGGTCCCATCTTAGCCACCTGCAGGGCTGCGCTTCCTTGGGGGAAAACATAGGAAGGTTCAATCCGATGCCCAAGTGCACACGTGCCAGTCCATTTGTGGGTGTCGGCTGTTCCTCCCACCATACATCCGCTTTGGCTGGTCCAACATAACTACGTGAACTAATGAAAGGATCTGTCCATGCTGCAAGTACATTTTACTTGGAAAGTTAAAAGTTAACCTTTAAGATGGAAATACTTCAAACTGCTTCATACAACCAATAAAAGCGAAATATTATGCAAATAAGTGAAAATGAAATGACATGTTAGTGCAAAAGGAATGAGGGCCCTGGGTCGCCTGACCAATTATGACCAATTATCAGCCAACACAACACAGAGAAACGTGTGTGTTGCACACGTGCACTAACAGCAATGGCAACGTTAATTAACCTGATTAATGGCTCATGTTTACCACCAGATTTAAAGAATAAAAAAACAGTCAACACTCTGAGCATACGTGTCACGCGTACGGATGATAGCAGATTTGTCACTTGCCAGTTTGCATGCTTGCATTTCTATGAGGTAAGGGAAGCAGTGCAGTAGCTCCTGATCCAAAACACGGACAGGGGACGCATTCTGTTGTTGAACGCGTGAACGTGAACTAGAGTCAACTAATTATGGTACCAACAAAATGTAACATCAGGTGGTTTTTCAAACAGTAGAGCAATTTGGACCCATAGCATCCTTTTAAACAACTTCCAAACTCAGGGCAGTTGAACGTATTTGTCATTCAGCCAAGGTGATGAGATACAAACAAAAAGACAAGCACATTTCAATTGCGTTGGCCTGGTGGGGTCATCCAAGATGATTAAGACCCCTTAGAAAGTCACATTTGCCCAAAGAAAGCCATACGGTTCTGGTGATAACACAAAGGTCAGTGACCTCCACCAATGCAGGCTAACGTTGTCTGTGCATAAGTCAGACATGCACGTCATCAAAGCGCCCAATCGTTACATTGTTCACACTCTGGAGTTGCTATGGCAACGTGACATTTAGCAATTTGGAATTTTGTACAGCTCCTCTTTGGATGAAGACAGATTTAGTCCAAACTGCACCAAACTGACAATTCTCGCAAGCAGGCGAACCCATGAAACCCATGAAACCCATGAAACATGACTCAGTTGCAAAAATGTGGTTGTGAACATTTTCGGTACCCTGGACTATTTATTCTCTTTGACACCTTTGAGGTACAGATCTCATTTTCAACGTTGTAAAGAATTCTAAAACCCAACCCAGTATGCCAAGACATTTTTGCTAAAGGTCCAAAATATTGCCTTATTGATTTTTAGAGTGCTCTGGGCCAACAGAAATCAGCTGTGGTCTGCCAGCAGCCTCGGAACCACACTTTGGACACACCTGGTCTGACTCCCCAATCAGGCCAACTTCAGACGTTTCTTTAATGTGAACCCAATTTGATGCAACCTCGAACGAAGTTCACACTGTGAGCACTAAGCCATATAATATATGCATAATATATTATATACTATTTAGTAATAAGTCACATCAAATTTGACTGACAAACATAACCACAACTCACCCACACACACACACACACACACACACACACACACACCCAACACCGTGATCACTATTATCTGCAGACAAATCAGACTTAACTATTCCCTGCACTCCCGTTTCCCTACTTGACCTTTTTCAATTCCCTTTTATTTTTTCCCAAACCAATTTTGCCAGATCATAAACCCTGAGTCGAACCCCCGCCTATTTAGCCCCCAGTTCACATCAATAAGCATCAATGCAAGATCTATTGTAAGAATAACAGGTGAATAATACATGCACTTAAGACCCAATACAATCGTAGTCACACTAATGCATTACATCACAAATAGTCACTATTGCGTCATACATCATCCAGTCATCAGTGTGATTCACCCGCGCTAACTCTTCCATCCTCATCCAGTAGTCTTGGCAAGGTGACACGCCAACGTGCTCATTTCTTGACAGAACACATTTGATGTTTCACTGTGCGGCTGTTGGGAACGCTTTGTGATGCCACACGTTCGCCCCCTCTTTTGTAAAAAGATGTTGAGTCATGAACTCTGGAACAGAGAAGACAAGAGAAGATGTGCAGTCAACCCTGATTGGCTGATCATGACATCACCAGCCAGACTCGGGAGTTCCTTTCCCCTGCTCTCTGACAGGCACACGCACGCACGCGCACTGTCTTCTATAGAAGACAGTGCAGTGCATCATGGGAGGTTTTGTAAAGCCTGCCTAATAACGTCAATGATTGGCTTTACAGTGCATTAGAACGATCTTAATTCATGATAAAAATAGATCAGCGTGAAGAGTGGCACCGTTCCTTCACGAGGAACACCCACAGCGACCCCCTCGCCCCCTTCGGCGTGACCAATCGGAACCCACGCGCCTCCTCGGCCAATGAGAAGGCTCCAAAGTGATGTCATGCAGCAGCTGCCGTGTGGTGCTGATGCTGCGGATGCTGCTGCACATCTTCAGCAACATCCAACTGGTGAGTGATGTTTTCTGCTTCTCTTATACTTCGCTATTTTGCCTTTGCGTCCTGTTTCTTCTTTTGGTCTTGAAATTGGGCGACTGCACTTGAAAAGGATGACAAAAACGGACATAATTGCTCAGATGCACAATGAATAATAACGATGATGTCACCGTGAGCAGACAAACGATAAGAACGTTTTTTTAATGAAAAAAGCGTCATTGTTCTGACGTAAATGTACTTTTTTCTTGGGAGAGAAAACGCAAATTGACGCAAAAGGCTCATTTTGAAGCTCATCTGCTGAGTTCCTTTGCACGTTTTGTCCGTGCATGTGGAACACATTCATTTACATGTTGTCCCTGTTTAGACGCACGGGACCACTATTCCCTGAACGCAGTCTGGCTGACGTCACCAAGTCTTCCTCAGCAGCCACGCCATGACGTCAGCAGGTGCTTTTCTTCTCAGTCACGCCTTTGCAATTCTAGCTATTGTTAGAACTGTTATCCTTGTTAACATTGCTATGGTTATTATATGTTATACATTAATAGTATCTGCATTCATAATGTAATATTAACATATGGATGTTAAACTATTCAATAATATATTCAAATATTCAATATTAGTTTTATTAATTTCTTTTCAATAATTATTATTTACATTCTTTATTAACATTATTGTTCTATTAGATGTAATATTACTATTATCGTAATATCAGTTTCAATATTATTACCATTTTTATCAATATGTTGTTAATATTATATATTAATATTAATATTGTTAATATTGTTAATATCGTTGCTAGAATATCATAGATATATTTCTAAATCATGTAAAATAAATGTAAAAACATGAATAATAGTGTAATATTTGTATTACTATCAATAATGATGTTTACTTTATTAATAATGAATACTTCATATTATTTATATTTATTAATAGTAATTTTATGATTGCAATACATGTAATATTGCCGTTAATATTAATATTAGAGTGAATATTATGATTAATAAAACAGTATTGTTATTGTTTGTACTAATATTATTTAGTATTTATTGTGCGCGTTCGTCTCTTCAGCCCATAGAGAGAAGTTGCGAGAGCTCCCCCTAGTGTCGCTTCTCTGCTCCTGCATCCTCCAGAAGCCACCCGACGACATGTCTGCCAAAAAGCAAGGTCAGCTGACATCTCCTCAGTCACATGATCGCATTCGACTTTAGGGGCACGTGGAGGGCAGTTATTAGGGTTAGCAGTCTTCAGCGGGTGTCTCCTGGGGTACTTGTTGTCTCCGAAGGACAGGGACAGTTCGTCTCAAAGTAGCAACAATCAGGTTAAGATGTTATTTCCTCACGTGACATGTCTCGGCAGGTGTGGTGGACTTAAACCTGGGCGACATCCGCCACATGGAGGTCATGGAGTTGAACAAACGTGCGAGCGGCCACGCCTTCCAGGTCATCCTGAAGCCGCCCACCTTGAACGGCGAGCCGAAGGCGACCACGCCCCCTCGTCACAAAGCCTCGCTGGAAGAGATCCAACAGAAACTGGAGGCCGCCCACGAGAGGAGAAAGGTCAGAACTAAGCGAACATCCTTGACAGTTGACATGACGCTGACGTCCATCTTTACCATCCAGTGTCAGGAGGCGGAGCTTCTGAAGCACCTGGCAGAGAGAAGGCAACACGAGCGCGACGTCGCTCTCAAAGCTCTCAGCCGAGAACGTCACCTAGACATGAAGCTGCAGGAGGTGAGGTGATGTCTGACGTCCAGGTGACGTCACGTCAACCCGAGATGGACTTCATCGGCTCGTCGATCTTCTTCAACGTCCGGTCTCAAATGTGACTTCGAAAGGAGCACGAGGCTCTGGGAGCACGACAGATCTATGACAGATCACATGACGACATTGTTCAGCTTTGTTTCCACGGCAACGCTTTTCTGTCAGGGTGGACAGGTGTTGGGACATGAAAACTCTTCGAGACAGCAAAGACTTTTCCTTCTGTGTAGAAATAAAGACGTCAAATTGTTTGTTACTTCCTTCCAGTCAATGTTCTGTCTCGTGACACCCCTGGTCAAGCACAACGGACCAGGTAGCTAGCTGTCAATCAGGCGAAAGATGTCACGGGGGCGGGGTTTCCTGGACAGGCTGTGCTTCCTCGTGGGGTCTTGCCTCCGAATTGCCAAAACACGCCCGTGACCTGTATCATGTGGCACCATGTAGAGCTCGTGGTCATTCACATTTGTGCGCGTGGAGAGCATTCTACTCGCGTGTGATTTGAAACAATCTGCGCGTAGATGTTTATTTTTTCGCCTCTCGACTATTGTCACATTTCTGACGCCATACATTCGGGACACGCTACACATGAAGCCACGCTAGTCAATGTTCTGTCTCGTGACCCTCCTGGTTATTTTGCTGCGCGACAAACACAACGGACCAGGTAGCTAGCAGTCAATCAGGTGAAAGAGTTTCCTAGACAAGAGCCAATCACAGACAGCGCTATGCCTCTTGGTGGGGTCCAGCCTCCAAACTGACAAAACACGCGCGCGACGTGTCCAATGTAGAGCTCGTGGTCATTAAAATTTGTGCTTCTGGGACATAGAAAGTTTGCGTGGAGAGTATTCTACTCGCGTTTGACTTGAAATAATCTGCTCGTCGATGGGTTTTTTTTGCGCTTTTCGACTTTCGTCACATTTCTGACGCCAAGCATTCGTTACAAGCTTCACGTGAAACCACCCTATTCTTTGCAGCCACAATATTAGGTACACCCCAAGGTCGAAATATGAGGATCGCCCAAGTCCTAAATATCAGTTACACTTGTGGCCTACACATTACCTACCTCGCACACCTAAACACCCGGGAACTAATGTGGCCTAAATATTAGGAACAGCTGAAGCCAGAATATTTCGCACACTTCAGCCCAAATGATCAGGTACACCCAAAATATTAGGTACATATTTTCATTGGGATACTTCCAAGGTTTCCAGTTTTGAAGGTTCTGCAGAAGATGAGACTGACTTCATCCTCGACTCATCACACACACTGAATTGGGTCAATGTATTTGAAGGCGCATCATAGCGGGTCCATCTGAAGTAGGACAGAAGGATCTGGTGCTGTGGTGCTGCACATGGGCCCAGAAATAATTGATGAGCGTACATGTGGTGGTGTCTCCAGAGGACGCCACGGTCCATAAATTCTGCTTCAAGTCAGCGGTTTTGGTCCATCACAACACCACAACACACAAGGCTAATGCTAGCAGCTAGCCTGATTGGCCTACTGGACCGGTCGCAAACGGGTCAGACCGTCTCTTCTGGTTTCTGCAACCTGTTTGTGGGACCAGAGCCAAACAGCCTGAGGCGTCTCCTGTGGGCGGAGCCAGATGGCCGCCCAAAACAACTTCATCAAAACAAAAAGAAGCTCGGTCAAAAGTCCCACGATGCATCTGGGTAGGCCCACAGAACTTGCACGCGTCCATCAGAAGCTACTGAGACGTGACGGTCCTGACATTTGGCTGCTCAATGGAGAGAAAGCCCATCAAGAAGTCGTAAAGCGCACAACGTCTGGAAAGGTCGTGAAGGCCACATCTGGAACAACGACCTTTACAACTTCCTTCCTTGACCTTCTGGAACGCCACGTCAACTCACCTGACAAGCGACGATGTCAGCACCTGCGGGACACGACCCAAAGACACAACAGGAAGTTTATTATGGAACATTCCATCTGGGTCACATGGACCTACAGGACGTCCAGTCATTCTTATTAGAGAACATTCCAGAAGGTAAATATGACATTCAGCATCACTAGAAACGCAGCACAATCTGGACCGCTCCATCAGTCCCAAGTCCCTTCAGAACCAGAACAGACTAGTCGGGCGTTCTGTGGAGACACTGGAGGTGACGGACACATTCGGCTAGCGGACAAAGAACATTCCGGACTCTGATCATGTGATGCATACATTCATGTGGTTTGTTCTGGTCCAAAGTCCGGTCCGCTCTGGAATCAGAATCACAAGCTACAACTAATTGTCTTTGATTGACAGCTGTGCTACTTCCTGTTTCTGTCCCGGGTGGTCCATCCCCGCCACGCTACGTCTTCATGGCGCAGATGGGGACCACGATGACCAGGATGACGCTGAAGGTGGCGGCGATCAGGGCGGCGATCTTGCACGCCTTCGCCCTGCGGAACGCCGCTTCCCGCTGCTTGAGCAGCGAGTCGTAGCCCGGCGTGTACACGTCCTCCATCCAGAACTCCAGCTTGTTTGGGCTCAGAGACTCCGCCTGCGCCAAGCACAGTATCATCACACTTTCACAATAAAAGCATGACACCGGATGACGTCGGACGGCTGTCAATCAATAAAAGGCGTGGACTGCTCCGTGAGTGTCATGTGGCGTACCTGCCGGTCCAAAGTATTTCCTGAGTTGCGTTTGTATTCGTCGGCGGTCCAGGACGGCCCGCTGAGCCTCGGCCCGGAATACAGAGGACTTCCTTTAGCGTGGGGCGGGGCCGCCGGCCTTAGGTGGTGCTCTGTCAGGTAGGACTCCCTTGCTGCCTTGGGGGGGCGGAGCACTCCGGGGAAGTCGTATTGGTCCACCTGGAGACAGGAAGTGCTGTGTGATGTAAAGTTTAAAGAATAAATAAAGTGGAGGTACGCCATGTTGGGGGGGACCTCATGTTAGTGTTGGATGTGTGACGAGTACATGTGTGTGTGTGTGTGTGTGTGTGTGTGTGTGTGTGTGTGTGTGTGTGAACAGAAGTGATGGATTTAGTAGAAGCATAAATAGAAGCTCATGTTGGACCTCCAGATGGTGATTCTTTCTTCTTGGAATCTTCTTCCTCCCTGACACTCTTCAACAACACTGTGTGTGTGTGTGTGTGTGTGTGTGTGTGTGTGTGTGTGTGTCTCACATGCACTTGTCAATCATGCTGACAATCACACACATGACCTCGCCATCCATATTCCCGCCCACTAACACACTTCCTGTTTACTTCTGCTCCCCATCTCCCCTGTCCCTTGCTGCTAGAAACCGTCCTCTCCGTGTCACGTGATCCGCGCGTACCTCTTTGGCTCGGCAGGCTCGCTCCTTGTCGACAGCGTCGGGATGGCACGAGTACGACAGCGTCCGCCAGTCTCGTGGCGAGACTTCCACAACCTTTGACTCGGCGTCGTCGTCGTCGAGCGAGTGTGACGACCTCCTGGTGAAGACGTTCTTCCTCAGGGCCGTCGCCCTCAGGCCGGGGCTGTCGTCACGGACGCCGCCCACGTTGAGGGTGTGGCAGCGGAGGACGTGCGGCGACGCGTCAGGGGGGGAGGAGGCGGGCGTGGCGTCAGGCTCTTGGATCTTTTGGTCCAGCTTGTTGAGTTTAGACAGAACCTGCGAGATCTCGCCGCGTACGCCCGACAGCGACTCCAGCTTCCGCTCGATCTCGCCGATCCTCGCCACCAGCTTGCTCACGCTGGA
Source organism: Dunckerocampus dactyliophorus (assembly GCF_027744805.1). Lineage (NCBI taxonomy): Eukaryota > Metazoa > Chordata > Actinopteri > Syngnathiformes > Syngnathidae > Dunckerocampus > Dunckerocampus dactyliophorus. The sequence goes on along the minus strand of NC_072821.1, from coordinate 1,115,208 downwards.
CTTGAGCTCGTCGTCCGTGTTGTCCAGCGAGCGCAGGAGGCGGTCCAGCTGCGACTTAGCCAGTTTGACTGTGTTTCGTTCGGGGGAGCTGTCGCCCTCCGACTTCAGCGAGGCGGCGCTGTCGTAACACGACGACTGGACCATGCCCAGCGAGTCGCACACGCTCATCTCATCCAGGAAGCGAAAGATGTCGCTGATGTCGTCGCCGACAATCTCAGACTCTTCGTCAGAGTGCTTGAATGCGCGTGATGCCGTCTTCTGGCCACCGTGTTCCGTTTGAGTCCCGATGCACGCCGAGCCGTCTGTGCCGTGAAAAGACGGACCGTTGACGTGTTTGTCCCACATCCTCTTGGCTGACTCCACCCTGTCCATCAAGGCGCCTTCCTTTGTCTTCACGCCGTCGTTGGCGAGGCCGCCAGGGTATGCCACAGGTCGCTTGGGGCTCTGAAAGCGGTTCTCGTCAGCGCCGACGACGCTGGCGTTGCGATGGAAGTTTGGTTTGCCCGCAAACGACCTCTCCAGGTCGTGAGGCCCCTCCTCCACGTTGAGGCTCAGGCTCTTCACTGGCCACGCCCCCTGTTTCCTGCCTTGACTACTCTGCTTCCTGCCACTCACGCACTCGGACACGGTGGTGGGCCCGAAGTACGTGGACGCCTGAAGGTCATCCAGACTCTCGTGTTTGACCCGCCGCCGCTCCGGCAGCGCCGGGCTGAGGGGAGGCGGGCAGTAGGGCTTCCTGTAGGCCACCTCGAAGCTGCGATTGAAGAAGGGGGCGGGCGTGTGGCGGTATGGCTCCGCCCCCTCGCCGTCCTTGGCCGTGACAACCTGGAGGAGAAGAGGTCATCGTTCAAGTCACAAAGCACACGACTGTCAAACAGCCTAACTTCTTGTTACACTTTCAGGCTGGACTCTGGAGCAGTCCAACGTGTCGAGAACCCACCTGAGGGCCGAAGGAGGCCATCTTGTGGAAGTCCTCCTTGAAGATATTCCTCTTCTGCAGGCATGTGCGCGCCATCGGGGGGCCTTCGTGCACGCGACGGCAGGGTGGGGAGGGGGAGTATTGGGGCAGGTGGTGCAGTTTGTCCAGAGAGGACGCTCGACACCCCCCCTGTCTCCCGCCCACACCCAACAGGAAGTTGGGCTCCGAGGCGGGAAGGAAGGTCCGGCGCGGTTCCGGGCAGGGGGGATTATTGAGAAGGGGTGAGGGGGGCTGTCCGAGGGGGGCGTAGCGATGACGCACGCGCCTGGTCTCGGCGTGCTCGTGCCTCTGGACTCTGTGCGCGGCCACGCCCCCGTGCGCGTGGACCAGGTGGAGCATGGCGACGATGTCGGCCGCGAGCACGCGCCTCTTGGACTGCTCGTCTTCGGCGGGGCCGCGCATCTTGTCCCGGAAGAGCGTGGTAGGAAAGTCCGGGTCCAGACTGGCCGCGCGGTAGAGGTGCGCGCGCAGTTTTGCCAGGTGCACCAGGTCCATGCGCGTGCACAGCGACTTGCACAGCTCCTGGTCGGACATGTTGGCGTGCTGGACGTCCAGGTCCTCCAGGATCCGCCTCAGGAACTGTTCTGGGCCGGCCTCCATCGTGGATGCTCGGCAGAACCGAGAGGAGAGAATGACTTCACTACACGCTTGTCTCCATGCGCGTTCACTTGGGGTTACTCACGCGCTGCGCGTGTCCGCCTCCGACCTCGGACCTGACTCGGAACCGGCTAGGAGAAGACCTCCCAGGAGGACCACATGCTGTGTGGTCTCCCGGCTCCGATGAGGCTCGACTGGACCCGCCGGTCCGCAGCTGTCCGCCAGGCGCCAAGTGTCGACTTACCGAGACGACACCGGCCACATCCGGTTGTTGCTGTCAAAATAAGAGCAATGTCGATTCGTCACTCTGAAGCCCACCGAGCGCATTCGTTCGCGTCAATGGTTCATTTGTCTACTCCTTGTTGAATGTTCACGTGAGTCGGCACGTGTGAGAGCTTTCATAGATGGAAATAATATCGATGTCAAACAGCTGCTTTTATTGTGAAGGACTGCACTTACATCCTGTCAGCTCGCTGCACGGGACAGCGGCTTGTCCTTTGTTCGCTCGTTGTTGTTGTGGCGGTGGTGGTGACGCCACTATCGCTGGACATCATGACCTCTCACCCCGGACTGCATCGACGCCTGATGACGTCACCGGACACGTCACTATCGGCGGCTAAATGCGTGTCACCTGCCGCAAGCGGTCACCAGCGGCCCAGAAGCTTTGACAGCCGTCACTCAAGTGGCCTTGAGAACCCAGGAGGACAGACATGATCACGTGACGACTCCATCACATGACCTGTCAGACTTGTCAACACGGAGCGGGCGTGTAAACAGAACCGTCTTTACTGGATCAGCACCAAGAAGTACACGTGAACAAGTACAGTACACACGTGTTAAATAGCACCTTGGATACACACACACACACACACACAGACATGTTTACATCACTGCAGTGACCCCACAATGAATGACGCCTAAAAGTGACCCTCCTAACACCCAACCAATCGAAGTGAAATGACCTTTAGAAAAGGTCACGCTGCCTTCGGTGTGCGCGTGTTCGCTACGACTTTTATGTGCCAAAAGAGAGGGAGAAGATGGCGGCCATACTGTCACGCCTCTGAATTGTGCGATGTGCTAATCTGGCTCACTTCCTGTTAAAATGAACAAAGTGCATATTTGTAGGCAGACA